>NW_027149832.1:600000-896459 GCF_031143425.1 Pleurodeles waltl
GCCCTACCTATGGAGTCATCACCTGGAGTTGAACTACGTGGGGGCACCTCTGCTAGTGCAGGGGTGCCCACACACACAGGCACTCACTTCCTAGCCTTCAGGGCTGAAAGGCCTGACATATAGGTGAGTTATAAGTGCCCTGGTGACCTGGTGCAGTATGAATGGCAGTGAAAGAGTGCATGCACCATTTCACACAGGCTGCAATGGCAGTCCTGTAGAAGACTTTGCATGGGCTCCCTATAAGTGGCAAAAGAAAGGCTGCAGCCCATAGGGATCCCCTGGAACCCTAATGCCCTGGGTACTTAGGTACCATATACCAGGGACTTATAAGGGGGCACAAGTGTGCCAATTGTGTATGAAATACTGTGTTATCAGTATGTGGTGACAAATTTAGAGGAGAGAGAGCATTAGCACTGGGGTCCTGGTTAGCAGGGTCCCAGTGACACAGTCAAAACACTGACATCTGGCAGAAATTGAGGGTAACATGCCAAAAAATGGTACATTCCTACATAAAGGCAGTGTATATTAGATATTATGATTGAGAACAGCAAACACATATATGAAATATTATAATCACATCTGTGTATGTTATAATCACTACTGTGCATGTGCAATACATGAGACTGTTTTGATGCTATCACTTCTGGACACATGGAAGGAAGGCTGTGATGTTGGCATCCTTGCACAATATATATAAGTGGCACCTGTGGGCCTATAGAGTAAACACTGCACCAGATTTAGATGGTGCATGGGTAATGAGGTTATATTAGTAAAGTGCAAACACCCTAAAAAAATCAATCTCAAGGTATGCGCCATGTCAAGTTAGGTTGGTGTTGTACATTACATGATAGTTTAGTACATATGGGCTGCTTTTGTGAAGGAGCCGTTTTAGCCTTTACATGTGATCTGGTAGTATGTAGATATATTAGCAACACACAAACATATATGTCCTTTTATGCTAAGGTGAGTTGATGATTGACATTGACATACTTGTGCATCAATTGTTTCATAGAGGCAAGATAATAAAAATTAAGGAGATACTTTGATATTTGAGTGTATTACACAATAACACTACACATCCATAGGTCTTTACTCATGATGTTGATAGTACAGTTAGCTTGTGCAACTTCTTCATTACCTGGAAAATATCAGTATAAATCTGAGTAGATTAACTACACAGTGCAGGAGACTGGCCTGGTTTGTAGTGGGTACCTTGGGTACTTACACCTTATACCAGGTCCAGTTATCCCTTATTAGTGAAATGTAAGCAGTGTTCTAGGAGCTTAGGCTGTGTAGAGGTAGCTGTAGCAGAGCAGCTGAGGCTGAACTAGGAGACATGCAAAGCTCCTGCAATACCACTATAGTTACACAGTACTTATACACAATAAAAGACAATACTCAGTGTTACCAAAAATAAAGGAACTGTATTTTAGTGACACAAGGCCAAAAATATCTTAGAGGCAATTCTCCTTCTGGAGGTAAGTATTATACACAATATATACACTAGTAACCAAAATCAGGTAAGTAAACAGTCATAGAATAGTGCAAACAGTAGAAAATACAATAGATTGCAATGGACCTAGAGGCAACACAAACCATATACTAAAATACTGGAATACGAATCACAAATTCCCCCATAGGCAGGTGTAGTGTGTAGAGGGCCGCTGGGAGTGTAGGAAAAAACCAAAGGTAAGTAAAGTACCCCACCCCAGAGCCCAGGAAAGCAGCAGTAAAGTACAGCAAGTTTCCTCAGCACACACTACAAGCCGTGATAAGAGATTTTTCAAGAACTAAGCAAGACTGCAATCATCAAATGATGGATTCCTGGACCAGAAGATTTGTGGAGAGAGTAGACCAAGTCCAGAAGTCGAAGAAGAGTCCAGGAAGGACAGAAGCCCCTGCCAACATAGAAGATGGTGCAAAAGTAGATTATCCGGTACGAAAAGCACCAAAGAAGATGGCTGCAGGTTCCTGCTTGGTGCAGGTGTCCCACGTTGAGTTGTTGGATGCAGGCTGTTTGTGTCGCTAGATTCCGTCAACAAGCCTTGGCTCACGTGGTTTGCATAAAAAAGGAGCTGCCTGGACCCAGAAGGGACCTGGGGGTCTCAACTCAGACTGAAGAGACAGAGGGGGCTCTCAGCACTTCAGAGAGCCCTCAGAAGACCAGGCAGCACCCACGGGAGTCCCAAAACATGGGAATAAAGAAGATGCAAAATGCGGTCGTCGCAGCACTACAGAGGAAGGTCCCAAGCCACTGGAGAACAACTCAGCGTGTTGTGCGTCACAGAATAGAGTGCTGGGGACCTGTTCTACACTTCAGCACAAAGGATTCTTGGAGGAAGTGCACAAAGTAGCTGGAGAAGACGTGGTGCACAGGGCTACTGTTGCAGCATGGGGAAGCAAGCTCTTACCTCCACCAAATTTGGAAAGCTGGACCTTAGGGCAGTCTGGGTCATGTCAGTCCACCACCTGTGTTCCAGGGAGCATGCTCGTCATCATGAGAGGAGTCCCAGAGTACCGGTTCTCATCGCAGAAGGGTGCCTGCAGAAGCAGGTAAGAGACTCCGTCACTCCACGGGAGATTCCTTCGGTTCTTCTGGTGCAAGATGAAGACAGGTAGTCCTCAGAGCGTGCACACCTTGGAAACTGTTGCAAATTCTGCCTGGAGCTGAAGTTGCAGGTCACATCAGTAGTCCTGGATACTTTGTTGCAGTTACAGTGGTTCCTGGAGCAGTCTGTGGTTCATCCGATTGTCAGAAGCTGAAGCAGAGGATGCAGAGGATTTCTGGAGGAGTCTTGCAAGCTGAATCTGAGGTAACATCCAAAGGAGAGACCCTAAATAGCCCTGAGAGGCACTGGCCACTCAGAGGTCTCCAGAGTGTCCCCACACCATAGAATGCAAGATGACTAATGGCAGGGACACACTGGAGGGGCTCTAGGCACCACTCCTGTGGTGGTGATGGACAGGGAAGTGGTCAATCCCCGTTCCTTTGTCCAGTTTCGCACCAGAGCAGGGACTGGGGGTCCCTGAAACAGTGTTGACTGGCTTATGCAAGGAGGGCACCATCAGTGCCCTTCAAAGCATTTCTAGAGGCTCTGGGAGGCTACCCCTCTCAAGCCTGTAACACCTATTTCGAAATGGAGTGGGTGTAACACCCTTCTCCCAAAGGAAATGCATTGTTATGCCTTCCTGGGATTGAGCTGCTCAGTCCCCAGGAGGGCAGAAACCTGTCTGTGAGGGGACAGCAGTTGGGCTGCAGTGGAAACTTCAGAGAGCTGGTTTGGCAGTACTGGGGGTCCATGGTGGAGCCCCCAGGGTTCATGGGATTGCCCCTCAATACCATATTTGGAATGGGGGGACAATTCCATGATCTTAGACACCTCACATGGCCATATTTGGAGTTACCATTGTGAGGCTACATATATGTATTGACATATATGTAGTGCACACGTGTAATGGTATCCCCGCACCCACGAAGTCTGGGGAATTGGCCCTCACACACAGTAACTTTGCACCTAGCCTTCAGTAAATGAAGGTTAGACATTTATGTGACTTATAAGTTACTTAAGTGCAGTGAAAATGGCTGTGAAATAGTGTGTGCACTATTTCACTCAGGCTGCAGTGGCAGTCCTGAACAAAGGTGTGTCTGAGCTCCTTATGGGTGGCAAAAGAAATGCTGCAGCCCATAAGGATCTCCTGAACCTCAATGCCCTGGGTACCTAGGTACCATATACTAGGGACTTATAAGGGGGGTCCAGTGTGCCAATTAGAATTGGAAAATGGAGTCACTAAACTATAGTGATGAATTTGGTAAGTAGAGAGAGCATAGGCACTGGAGTTCTGGTTAGCAGAACTTCAGTGACACAGTTAAGCATACTGACAACACACACATAGGCCAAAAACTATGGGCACTGGGGTCCTTGCTAGCAGGATCCCAGTGAGACAGGCAAAACATACTGACAAATAGGCAGAAATTGGGGGTAACATGCCAAGAAAGATGGTACTTTCCTACAACAAGTATACCAAATGTGGAGTGAAATACAGAGTTTGATGAGCAAGAGCATAATCACTGGGGTCCCGGTTAGGAGGATCCCAGTGAATACAGTCACACACAATGACAAAACATTTAAACATACTGACAAACAGGCAGAAAATGGTGGTAACCATGCCAAGAAAGAGGATACTTTCATACAGTGTTGTCTTCTGTCTAATTTTCTTTTCTTTTTAGTGGGATATCATTAGTGATTTCTATGTCTGAGGAGAGTAGTTGCTGGTGAATCTAGCTTTTTTTCAGGCAAGTGAGTAGTATAGTTTTTGTGTTTATAACTCTTTGTGATAAAAACACACTTTGTTTATTTCTTATCTTACACAGTGCTTGTTGTTGGTGGTATATTTGTCAAGTTACTTTTCGTAGGAAGGATCATGGCTAGCCGTAGGATGACTGCTCAGCAGGTTGTTGATATGCTTTCTGGCCATGATTATGAGACTAACTCTACATGTGAGGCAGAGGAGGAAGTGCAAGATTCTGGCAGTTGATTTTCAGTCAGAGAGGAATCATCTGATGATTATGCCAATCTCAGTGCTAATTAAGGGCCTGTTTTAGAGGAGGACAGTGAAGTGCCAATAGTGCAGCAGCCTGGGGCTGACTGGCTTCCCATTGGAAGACCTGAACACTGGGTTGCCCCAAACATGTAGCAGCCAGAGTTGCCTGCCTTTACTGGTCTCCCTGGATGTAGAGTTAATACGGAAACCTTTTTGCCTATCAATTTCTTTCAGTTGTTTATGGACGATTTTGTATGCTGAGCTATTTTTGAGAGACAACAGTGACAGATTTAGGCCATCCTCTACAGCTACCCAGTGGATTCCCACAAATCTAGAAAAGATGAAAAGGGTCTTGGGTTTGACTTTTTTGATGGTGTTGATAAGGAAGCCGTCACTGGTTTCTTATTGGTCTACCAGTTCCTTGATAGCAACAGCTATATTTCCTTCAACCAAGACTCATAATCTGTATTTGCTTCTTCTTCGGATGATGCATTTTGTTGACAATGCTTTAATCTTGCCACAAGATCACCCAGATTCTGACCATCTTTTAAAGATTAGGCCTGTCTTTCATCACTTTGTAGATTATTTTTCAGAGGTCTGTGTTCCAGGGAAAGAATTATCTGTTGGACGAGTCTTTGGCCCTGTTCAAAGGCTGTTCGCTTTTAATATAGTACATTCCTTCAACACTGGATTGCAATTGTTCATGGAATTATTCAGAGTGGACACTGTTGCTTGTGGCACAATCCGCTCTAACCGTAAAGGCTATCCAAGGGAGCTAGTGTGTAAAAATCTTGAGAGGGGCAGTGCAGTGCCTTGCGTAATGATGAGCTGTTCTCTATTAAATTTGCAGACAGGAGGTATGTCTACATGTTAACTACCATTCATGATGAGAGTACTTCCCCTGTGACTCTTTGGGGTCAGGTTGGTGAAGTGTGCAAACCTGTGTGCATTTTGGACTGAAATAAGCACATGGGTGGTGTAGATAGAGGTCATCAGAGGTTGGAACCTTACACTGCTACTTGTAAGTCTTACATTTGGTATAGGAAGTTAGCAATTCATCTTTTCCATCTAGCAACTTTTAATGCTTTTATTGTGTTCAAGGATTGTTCTCCAGAGTCAAGGATGACATTTGTTAAATTTCAGGAATCTGTGATAGAGAGCCTTGTTGTGGTGGAACAGGCACGAGCTCCCAAAGAAGCAGTGGTGGAGGATGTGGCTAGATGGAAAGATTGCCGTTTTCCTGATCACATTCCTCCCATGCCCAAAAAAGACTTTCCCATAAAGAAATGTAGAGTCTGCGCCCGAAGAGGTATCAGGAGGGAGACTCATATGTACTGCCCCAATTGTCCTTCTAAGCCTGGGCTGTGTGTAGCCGGCTGTTTCAGAAGTTACCACACCCAAAAGAATTATTGGGAACTACCGTGAGAGTAAACTGCCTGTTTTATATTGTTTTATATTTTTTGTTCAGTTTCACGGTTGACATTACTGTCATGTCTGTAGTTAGTGCTTTTGTGTTTGTAGTATTGTACTTACTTATAATTAGTTCGTTTTTTTTGTTAAAAAAGTGGTGTTGTGTGCATTGGTTGGCGCTTGGCTGGTGGTATGCGTGGAGTGGTGGTGTACATGGAGTGGCTTGGCTAGCAGTGTGCGTGGAGTGGCACATGGAACGTGGTGTACGTTGAGTGGCACTTGGCTGGCGGTGTGCATGGAGTGGCACTTGGCTAGTGGTGTAAATATTGATTTGCTGTTGACCACTACAACATACTGCTAGCCAAAAGCCTGGTGTGATTGCTATGTCAAGCTTGTGGATATATGAAAGTGATGGGCCCTTGGATGTCATTGGTTCATTTTTTCGGCCTTTCAGTTATTAAAAGTGCATTTCATTTTTGTGAAATCTCTTGTTGATAAAATCTGATCTTTAGAACCATCACTCACCCTCGTGCCAAATCCAACCAGTATGTGTGGTAAAATTAAAAATGAAAAACCTGCTCCACTGTAGGTAGGACCTCGATGAAGAAGCATGCCACTGACTAGGTTGGTGTTGAAGGGTCTTTTTAGCATAACCTAAGGGCTTTTCTTTTCACAATTTGAACGTTTGGAACATCACAGAAGGATGTGGACATATCAATATGATCTATTAGAGATTTACCTATTTTAATGGGGGGACATGCGTTTTTGGCCCCGGGTGCAGCAGGTATCTAGGGAAACCTACCAAACCCAGACATTTTTGAAAACTAGACACTTGGTGGAGTCCAGGGAGGTGTGGTTTGCGTGGATCCCCCAACATTTTCCCTTGCAAACCTCAAATGTAGTCACAAAAAAAAATCAAATTTTCCTCACTTTTCTTTCTAGGATCATCACGCCAGCACAAATTTGCTACCACCTAGCGCTCCCCTCAGACTCCCAAGTAAAATGATACTTCAGTTGTTTGGGTTCCCAAAGCAGAGACAGCCTAAAAATGTATAAAAAATGATTTTGCTTATCAACTCGCTACGCTATCTCCTCAATCTCTACATGTTTTTGGCCCTTCCCAGTTGCAGGCACCTGGGCCACCCACACAAGTGAGGTATTGTTTTTATCGCCAGACCGAGGGGAACATTGAGTGGTAGGAAATCTGTGCTGGTGCGGTGATCCTACTGTGAAGTGAAGAAAATATTATTTGTTTAGCTAAATGTAAGGTTTGCATGGGGTTGTGGGTAAGAAAATGTTGGTTTATCCATGCAAGCCATACCTCCCTGGGCTCCACTGGGTGTCTAGTTTTCAAAAATGTCTTGGTTTGTTAGGTTTCCCAAGATGGCTGGCAAGCCAAGGACCAAAAAAGCATATTCCCCCTTGCAAAAACAGGCCGTTTTGTAATAGATAATTTGGTTGTGTCGATTTAGGGGCATATTTATACTCTGTTTGCGCCGGATTTGCGTAGTTTTTTTTTACGCAAATCCGACGCAAATCTAACTCCATATTTATACTTTGGCGTTAGACGCGTCGAGCGTCAAAGTTCATGGAGTTTGCATCATTTTTTAGCGTGGACACCTTCCTTGCGTTAATGATATGCAAGGGAGGCGTTCCCTACTAAAAAATGACTCCGAGGCATGTGCGTCGTATTTATACTCCCGGGCAAAAATGACACCCGGGAGTGGGTGGGTCAAAAAAAATGACGTCTACCCTCGTTAGCGTCATTTTTTAACGCCTGCTCAGGGCAGGCGTTAAGGGAGCTGTGGGCTCGGAAGGAGCCCAGAGGTGCCCTCCCATGCCCCCAGGGACACCCCCTGCCACCCTTGCCCACCCCAGGAGGACGCCCAAGGATGGAGGGACCCATCCCAGGAAACTTAAGGTAAGTTCAGGTAGGTATTTTTTTTTTTTTTTGGGTGGCATAGGGGGGCCTGATTTGTGCCCCCCTACATGCCACTATGCCCAATGACCATGCCCAGGGGACAGAAGTCCCCTGGGCATGGCCATTGGGCAAGGGGGCATGACTCCTGTCTTTGCTAAGACAGGAGTCATTTCAATGGGGGTTGGGAGTGAAAAAAAATGACGCAAATCGGGTTGAGGCGAAAGATTTGCCTCAGCCTGACTTGCCCCATTTTTTCACGCCCAAACTCCATTTTCCCCTACGCCGGCGCTGCCTGGTGTAAGTCATTTTATTGGACGCACACCACTCCCCAGCTAACGTCGGCTAACGTCATTGAATAAATACGGCGCCCGCATGGCGCTTCAGAATTGCGTTAGCCGGCGTTACATTTTTTGACGCACAACTATATTGATTTAAAAAAATCTGCCATCGCTGAAAAAAGTTACAGAAGAAAACGTGGACAGAAATGGCTGTTTTTTTCCAAATCAATTTCAGTATTTTTTTATTTCAGCTGTTGCTTTCTGTAGGAAAACCTTGAAGAATCTACACAAATGACCCCTGGCTGAATTCAGAATTGTGTCCACATTTCAGAAATGTTTAGCTGCCCAGGATCCCGCATTGGTTTCACACCCATTTCTGTCACTAACTAGAAGGAGACTGAAAGCACAAAAAATTGTAAAAATGGGGTATGTCCCAGTAAAATGCCAAAATTGTTGAAAAATGTGGTTTTCTGATTCAAGTGTGCCTGTTCCTGAAAGCTGGGAAGATGGTGATTTTAGCACCACAAACCCTTTGTTGATGTCGTTTTCAGGAGAAAAACCAGATGCTTTCTTCTGCTGCACGTTTTTCCCATTTTTTGTGAAAAAAAACAAATTGTGGCTGCATTTTGACTAATTTCTTGGTCTCCACCAGGGGAACCCACAAACTCTGGGTACCTTTAGAATTCCTAGGATGTTGGAAAAAAGGACGCACATTTGGCGTGGATAGCTTATGTTGGCAAAAAGTTATGAGGCCCTAACCTTGTACATTTTGCTGGTCCTTCAATGCAACACTGGTCATGCCCTGGACACAACTAAACAACTCAGTAGAGATCAGTGATGCCACCTGCTCCTCCTGTGGGTTCAACTCCTCCTGGATATCTGGTCCTCCTTCTTCAACATTGCAGCCCTAAGGTCAATCAATCAATCAATCAGCCAGTATTTGTAAAGCGCAACTACTCACCAGTGAGGGTCTCAAGGCGTTGGGGGAAAGTAGGGGCCTCATCCAAAGAGGCACGTCTTGAGGTTCTTCCTGAAGATGGTGAGGGACGGCTGTGTCTGAGATGAAGGGGAAAGTTGTTCCAGCTCTTTGCTGCACTGTACATACAAGATCGTCCTCCAGCGATGGTTTTGCGGATGTGAGGGACGATGGCCAGGGCCTTCTGGGCAGAGCGGTAGTGTTTGGGTTGGTGCAGTCCTCAAGTTAGAAGTTCAGGTCACTGAGGAGGAGGTAGTCGACTGACGCCAGGGCCTGGGAAGTAGCAATTTCTACAACGTTGTCTATGAAAGCTGGACGGGGGCCAGGTGGCTTGTATACCAAGGTGCCACAGATGGAGGAGTTGTGGTTGGAATGGACCACGAAGTGAAGGTGTTCCATGGTGTTGCAGTGATCCTCTTGGTTGGCTCAACAAATAGTGAGACTTGTGTACGATGGTGAGTCCTCCACCTGGGCGGGAAGGCTGGTCCCTCCCTTAGATGCTGTAATCGTCGGGAATGGCAATGGCGATGTCTGGACCTGAGGTGGGGTTGGTCCAGGTCTTGGGGAGGAAGGCGATGTCCAGTCGGGTGGTGTCGATCAGGTCCCAGAGTTCGGTGGCGTGTTTGTGGAGGGAGCGCATGTTCAGGAGCAGGCAGTTGATGGAGTTGTGGAGGTTGTTGGTATCTTTGTGTGCAGAGAGTACCTTCGGTTTGTTGAGGTTGGAGCTGAAGTTGCAGTTCCTGTAGGTGAAAGGTCTGTGGGTGTCCTTCAGGGAGATGGTGCAGCAGTTGTTGAGATGTCCAGTGTTGACGTGGAGGAGGGTCTTGTTGTCATAACAGAGGCAGTCTAGCAGGTGGTTTAAAAGAGATCCAGGGTTTCTGACACTGGGCGTGGTCCAGCCATAGATGGGTGCAGACGGGCTTGCCTTTGGCATGCCATCGGCATGCCAGCAGTGCGCCCACTGAGCGTGGCCTCCAATAAGAAGGGGATTGGGCGGGAGGAGCAGTCAGCTGGGAGGAGGAATGGCAGGAAAGGTGCCTCGCGGGTGTGAGGGCGGGCAGATGAAAAGGGGAGAAAGGAAAAATCACTGGGGAGAAACGAGGGATGATAGATGAAAAAGGCAGAAAATGCAAGAGTGAAATAGCAACAGAGAGAAGAAAAGAAAAGGAAAATACTTACTTGTGATGGCCACTAGGCCACTAGGGATGAGGCACACGGACAAGCCTGCGGGTGGAGGAGGGCCTTGAACTGAGAGTCAGGAGACTCTCAGTTCATCCCAGGCAGGAGGCAGAGGCAGCAGCAGCAACAGCCAGAGGAGTTCGGGAGAGCAGCAGGCGCTGACCAGGAGGTCAGTGCAGTTCCTGGTCAGTTTCTCCTTTGCCCTACCTTTGTGATCATGCTATTTTTTAATTGATCCCACAAAGTTTACCTTGTCCACTTTTCCTTGCCATAAACCATCCTTCCTGGCTAAAGATAGTTTTTAGGTAATTGTTCATACGTGGTAAACTCTTAAATTAAAATTAGTTTTTTCTTCACTGTAAAGTTCATCTTCGTATTTCTCTTGTGCTACATTGTAGTTTCTTCTTCTGAGTTAGTCTCCTCCTTACATTGCTCTTCGTATTCCATTTCTGACAAATGTTGGTGTTGTGGTAGAACACATCTTGAGTTGTCTGTGTGCCAATTTATAATTTTGTACCATGAGTGGACTTCTGTGTAATGTAAATCTGACTTGAGGTATGTAAAGCTGTATTGTGGCACCCACTATAGCTTTAGACAAACAGGTCAGAGTTGTGATATTCTGTTTTATGGTGAACCACTATCCTTGCGCCATGCCATGCAATGCATTTCTCCATCTTGCAACACGCTGCACTGCATTTTAAATAAGACACAGCCATGTTGCAGCGAAGTCATGCAGCCCAACGCATTCACCCACAATGCTTCACAATGCAGTCCTGAGTCTTAATAAATCTGGCCCATAGTCCTTACCATCAAACAATATTTTGTCTTGTTCTTGACTTTGTGGGTTGCACTCAAAGACTCCTGCATTGGACTGCATTGTGCACATTGAACATATTTGTTCTTCAAATATTTTTACTGGGGCACTATGGATTGAAAAGATGTGTTTCTAATGGAAAAATAACCTTTGCGGTACTTGTTTGTGAACTGGGGTGGTATTTGACAGGACCATCTATTGAGCAATGACCAGTAACCATGATGTCTATCTTTAGTTGGTTACCCAATTACTCTGTAAAAGTCCCAGATTCTCATGATCTTTTATGATAGTAGTGGGGTGCTAATCTACTTTTAAATGGTACCCTCTGCTTATGAAAGCACCCCAGTAGGTATCTCAGAAAACCAGGTTACTTTATTTCAGTAGATTCAACTGTTCTTGTCTGTGATGCAACAGGATGGAATGTTCACATATAGTGGATCTTTCTCAAGCAACCAAGTTGTGAAGCAGACTCAGAGTCATCAGATAGTTGAGTGAACTACTCCCATGTATACGATGGGTGATTTCCAAGAAAGTATTGCAGAGTATGAATTATTACAGAGTGCCCTTTTGATAAACCACCTACTAAAGGCAGAGAACCATGATGCCTCTGAATTTTCTTCAGGTAATGAGGTATTCTCAGAATCTCTTTCTATAACATTAAAAGACAAGAAGGGACCCAAGAATTACACTTGGGGCTGATGACGGTAATGCTTTACCATATCCAACTATAATAGAGCACTATGGGCCTGATTTATGCTTTTTTACCGCTGCATTTGCGTCATTTTTTGACGCAAAAGGGGTGCAAACTTACAAAATTAAATTATATTTTGTAAGTTTACACCGCTTTTGCGTCAAAAAATAACGTAAATGTGGTGCTAAAAATGTATAAATCAGGCCCTATGTCACTTATTACGTGGGTGTTTTGAGGTATATATGTTTTTTATAACACAGTTTTTAATACAAATTACAACAATAAAAGCTTTTTAGTGAACAATGCAAACATAATTTTTTACTTGCAGTTATTTTCATTCAATAAATCTTAAGTTTTTTTTTTTCATATCACTCAAACAATGAATTAACCCCAAGGATACAAACATAAAAGAAATGTCTCAGAGCTAAACCTGGATTGTGAGCAGATCCTAGTCCAGATATATGAAATTTTGTGCAATACAATAGTGAATGAAAATCATCTATGTTGCACGGAAAGTTTAAAAAGTATGGTATGTCTTGCTTTGAATCTTGTGGTGATAATAACTATGATATCTTCAGAAAAATCTGAAGCTCATCTTTTGTTACACAAATGCAAAAAAGAGTGTGCAACTGTCCGCTGTTCCCCAAAAAATTGAAAGTCGCTGAATGGTGCTCAAAGGTACTGCTAATATGCTAATGAGCATTGAAATTGGATGGCACACTTTTAGACATGTCAGCCTTAGATTGGCCTTCCCCAAAACCTTTTCCATTCACCTCTCCTATTTTTCAGAATTTGCTCTTGTTGGCCTTAGGCCTCTGTTAGAAATTGGGGGGCCTCAGTTACAAGCAGATTGTGCTGCTGGTGTGTCACTTTTTTTGATGCAACGGTGGTGCAGGCCCATTTCTACAAGGCCACGCAAAGCCATGCTGCATGGCTTTGCATGGCCTTGTAAATGTGGAGTACAGCAATGCATCACAAGTCACTGTGTTGCCTTGCTTTGCGTCAAAGAGGCATTCCATGGGTGTCATGGTGGGTTTTGCCATGCAGCATCCATGGATGTTGATGCATTCCCAGATTTACAAGGTTTTGTAAACTTGGGAAAGCATCAAAAGCCTACACCTCCCAACGGAAGGCATAAGGAAGGCGCAACGAGGAGAAATACCTTTATTTCTCCTAATTTCTCATTTTACCATGTGTTCTGCATTCTGCAGCAAACATTGAAAGAGGAAAAAAACTCTTGTGATTCTTTTTGTGCAGGAAGGTGTCTCTTCCTGTACAAAAACAATTATCCCTGCAATGCAGTTACCCTTGCCCTTGGTGCAAGGGTGCCTGTGCTGAGGCCAGGGAACCCATTGTGTGCCAGCACAGAGAAAAGGACAGGAATGCGCTGTATCTTGTGGCCCTGTGCCAAAAAATTGTAAATGAGACGCTGGGTCTCTATTTGGCAGAGGTATGCACCCTGTCCAAGGACGGACCCCAATCCCAGTCAGGGTAAGTCAGATACACACCTTAAAAACCTGTGCTCACCCTCTGATAGATTGGCACTGAGCAAGTCAGGATTAACTTAAGAGGCACTGTGTAAAGTATTTGTGCAACACCAAAGAACAAAACAACAAAAATCTAATAAGTGGTTCTCAAGATATTAATTTTTAGAGATTAAGGCCTAGATTTAAGAGTGCCTAGCACCTCCCTGTGCCACATTAGTGTTATTTTTTTCCCACTAATGTGGCCCAATGAAGCCAAAATTGCCACACCAGATTTACAAAGTGATGCAATGCATACATTGAGCCACTTAGTAACCCCTTGTGCCACATTATGCCTGTGCCAGGCATAATGTATGCAAGGGAAGCTGCAAAAATGATGCAAAGAAATCTAAAATATTTATTTGCACCATTTTATTTGCATTTTTAGCGCCTTCTCAGAGCAGACATTAAAAGGGGGCACACCATTGGTTACAATGGGCCCCTATGTACTCTTCAAGTTCATAGTACATCAATAGCACCAAAAATGTTGATGCTATTGCCCCCTATCCTGTGCCATGGTGCGTCATATTTTAAACATGTCGGACACATGGTGGCGATAGGGGGCGCTATTGGGTGCAAGAAAACCAACACTTTTCTTAAATATGCCCCTAAATGTGAAAACAGTATTTGAAGTCAATAGCCGTCAGAAGGTTACTTGAGGTAACAAGGGACTGGAGCAAATCCAAAAATCAGGCCAACCGTGATGGAGGGTAGACAGGATACAGAATCCACTGAGGTTCTGGTGAAACAACACCTTTGATGGAGCAAAGCATCAACATCGGGGCATGATGCTTCAATATTGTCTACACAATCTGGTCACTGGGTTGTCGTCGGGCTCTGTTGAAGGCTATGCAATGCGTCGTCACTGAGCTGTGCAGAGTGCCATCCTGGAGTTGCACAGGCTTTGAATCTGCAGTCACAGCTGTTGTGCCGCCATTGGAGAGTGATGTGCCGGAATTTTTCATGCACATGGGGTGATGTGTCAGTTTTTGCAGTGCCCAGCTGTAGAACCCACTTCTGAGTCCCAGGACTGGAGGGGGGCCCTCAGGCAAGGATAAGACTCACAGTTGATAGAGTCCAGGAGCCCTAGGATAGTTGCAGGCACTCTTTGATGTCCCTGAGACTGCAAGAGAATAGGGCACAAGTCAACAAGCCCTTGGAGACTCTTGAGTTCAAGGATTTAGAGAGCAAGTCCAGTCCTTCTCACAGCAGGCAAGAAGCAGCAGGCAGCAGGCCAACACTGCAAAATAAGAAGCAAAGTGTCAGTCCCTTCTTCAGTACAGCAAGCAGTAGGCCAACACAGTAATGCAGTTGCTGAGTGACAGTCCCTCCCGGCAGCACAGCAGTACTTCTTCCTGGCAGAGTCTTCTTGGTTCCAGGTAAGATCTGATTTGCTAGGCTTCGGGGTCCAGCACTTATACCCAGTTGAGTCTTTAAAGTGGGGGAGATGTCAAAGAGCCTTTTCAAGATTATAAGGTCCCTGCTCTTCTTTGCATGGTTCCAGACACCCTACAGGGGGGTGCATCCCTCTCTGTGAAGAGAGGAACAGTCCTATTCAGGTGTAAGTGTCAGTGTCAGCTCCTCCCACCACTCTAGCTCAGGAAGACCCATCAGTCTGGTGATGGACCATGAGGGTGCAATGTCACATGCAAGCTCCCTTTGAGTGTGACTATCTAGCCTAGCTGTCTCAACCCCAGGTGTGTATTCAGAGAGAGGCAGAGGCACCAAATGGTTAAAATAAGCAAATGTCAACTTTCTAAAAGTGGTATTTTCAGACTTACAATTTAAAATCCGACTTCACTATTAGTTGTGCTTTAAGATTGTGAGTCAAGAGAAACCAAATTCCAAGTTTCTATTTTGTCCCAATTAGACTTTACCCTTAAAAGAGGTTTTAAGCCTATCCCAATGTCAGCCTATGGGAGAGGTAGGCCTTGCAATAGTGAAAAATGAATTTGAGAGTTTTCCACTACCTGGGCATGCTAAACTTAAAAGTACATGTCAAGCATTTTACACTACAGCCTGCCCTTGGGGCTAACCAGGGCCTACCTTAGGGATGATTTACATATGACAAAAAGGAAGGTTTATGCCTGGCAAGTGTGTGCACTTGCAAGGTCGAAATGGCAGTTTAAAACTGCACATACAGGCTATTCAGTGGAATGCCTGAGACATGTTTGCAGGTCAACTGTAGTAAGTGGCATAATCAGTGCTGCAGGCACACTAGTACCATTTAATTTACAGGCCCTGGGCACATACAGTGCACTTTACTAGGGATTTACAAATACATTATATATGCCAATTGTAGAGAAGCCTTTCTTACCATGTGTACAGTACAGAGCCCATGCACTTTAGCACTGTTTAACAGTTAGGCAAAAAGTTAGAGGAAACTATGCCAAGGATGCCAGGTCTAGCAGACTCTGTGCACTTTTCCACTGTTAAACAGTGCTAACATACTTATGGGTACTCCATAAAACATGGTAACTTATCTTACATCAGATTGGCATATGTAATTTACTTAGAGGTCCCTTATCCAATGGTATATCATAAACACAGGGCTTGTAAATTAAATGCTCCTAGTGGGCCTATGGTACCTACTGTGCCACCCACTTAAGTACCCCCTAAAATGTGTCCCATGCCTGCCATTCGACTTGGCCTTAAGCTCCCTTTTTATTACATATAAGCCACTGCTAAAACAGGAGCTAGAAAGCCCATAGGGCAAACTGCAGTAATTAAAAAGCTGAATATATACTTTTACATTTTACATGTCCTGGTAATGCAAAGCTCAAAATTTCATTTTTCACTACTACGAGGCCTACATCTCTCATCGGATAACATTGGGTCACCTTATTATATTTAATAAGTGATGACACTATATTGGGAGCAGGTGGGAAAGTCATGTTTGGTGTCTGAGGAATTCTAACTTAAAATCCTCTTTAATAATAAAAGTCAGATTTTAAGTCGCTGTTCTGAAAATGGCACTTTTAAAAAGTTGGCATTTTCTTGTCCTAACCATTTGGTGCTTACAGCCTGTCCCTTGGTCACATGACTGGCTGTAGTTGGTAGTTGTCCTTTGTGTATTTCTCCCAGACAGCCAAACAGAAGTGTATGGACTAGGTGTGCCTAAATGGACCATCAAATGACTTTTTTGGGGGGGGAGGGCAAAACTGTGCATAGCCCTACTTGCTCTTCAAAAGACAGGGCACTTCTTTCACACAAAGAGATTCACGCTAGCTTATTGTGTCTGCAGACACACTGAGACCAGGGCAGGGAGGCAGGAAATACCAGAAATTTCTGCATGGAGAATCCTCCCGAAGTTTCTCTCACTTTAAAAAAGGCACCAGGTACAAACCCTCAAACACATTAGTCAGTTCACTTTCTAGGCCTACGGTAAGATTCTCCAAGGACTGTCTGCTGCTATGCCATGCTATGTATTTCAGAAGATGGACTTTCTGCACCAAGAATAACTACTCTGCTACTTGAAGCCTTCCTTAAGACCCCAGAGGTCTTCCCTCCAGAGATCTCTCCTGCTGCCTGAGAAATGATCTTCTTCTTGAACCAGGACGTCCAGAATGGCTCCATGGGCTAGTTGGCTGGCCTCCTCATCAGAGCCTCATTCACAGAATCCATAATGAATCCATACCTGGACCCTGTCTGAGTGAATCCTGACCCTCCAAGTGTCACCTCTATATTCCCAGACCCTTGGATGTGGAGCTAAAGGTGCCCAGATAGCCCAAATCCAAAATGTGTGACTGTGCCCACAAAGTGCTCCGAGAGCAAAGAGGAGACCATGACCTACCTGCAGGCGATCCCCCCAGGTGCATTTCTAGTCACCTGACTTCACAGCAGCTACTGGTACGTTCTTCTTCACAGCAGCAACAATAGGCCAGTCCCAAAATTAGCCAGAAAAGAAGAGAACAATTAAATACAATGAGGAAGAAGAGCATAAAATACCCATTATTTAGATGACAAAATAAAAAAAATCAGGACTACCGTCTGGTGTTCCTACCAAGAAAGCCCACATGTGGAATAACAGCCTGAAAGATATGAAGGGGAAGTCAAAGAAAAGCTGTTGCATTGCCAAAATAGCTTTCTGACAAAAGATGGTTGACCAGACAGACAGAAATAGCTAACTACAAAGAAGGATCATGGTGCCACTTTGATCACCCCTAAATTGGAGAGTAGGCTCCAACATACTAAACTGCACACCTTGAAGAACAACCAACCCCAAGTAAGCAGTGTGTCATATCACAATGTATAATTAGGATACTTCATAAACACATGGTTAAATGTGGCTTCCTCTCTGTGTCCAATAGCACCTTCACACATTAAAGCCAAAGTACCTCTTTACTTAACAGTTAGTCCCAAGACTGAACTCACACAGTGAAAGGGAGAAATAGGAGAGATGACATACACCCTGTACGTAGTGTCCAGCGACATGTGAAATATTACATACTCTGTATTACAAATAGGGTTATTAGTCTAGGAGGGATGACTCCTGCGCACCTTGAGTAATAATCACTATCTCTGTCAGAGTGAATCATGAAAGTCACTAAATTAACTAAATTAACCAAAGCCTATCCCCATGGTTGCTGTGGCAATGTCAGGCTTAACTTAGGGCAATATCTAATGTATTTGTGCAGTTCCAAATCAGTAATTAACATAAATTATGTTAGAAATGGGGTCTTAGGTTGCCAATCAGGTTACCCCCTGTCCAAGCAAGAACCCTCACTCTAGTCAGGGTAAGTCACATACAACCCAAATTATCCTGTGCCCACCCTCTGGTAGCTTGGCACTGAGCAGTCAGGCTTAACTTAGAAGGCAATGTTATAGGAAGTTGGCTCTGTATATACTATCTCATAGTGAGAAATAGTGGGCACAGAGTCCAAGGGTTCCCCTTAGAGGATGATAGTGGCAAAATTAGATAGTAATAATGCTCTATTTTGTGGTAGTGTGGTCGAGCAGTAGGCTTATCAGAAGGTAGTGTTAAACATTTGTTGTACACACACAGGCAATAAATGAGAACACACAAAGACTTCACTACAGGCCAATAGGTTTTTATATAGAAAACTATATTTTCTTAATTTATTTTTAGAACCACAATATTCAAATTTTAGGTAAGCACATAAATTGTAAGGTACTTCACACAGGTAAGCATAGAACTTTGATTTAAAACAGTAGTACACACAGTTTTGGTTAAAATGGCAATAAGCTATTTCAAAAGTGGACACTCTGCAAAAATCAAGTTCCTGGGGGAGGTAAGTATTGGTTAGTTTTTCAGGTAAGTAAAGTACTTACAAGTTCAGTCTCTTGGGCACAGGCAGCTCACCTTTGGGGGTTCAAGGCAACCCCAAAGCCACTGCACCAGCAACACAGGGCCAGTCAGGTTCAGAGGTCAAAAGAGGACCCAAAACACATAGGCGCCTATGGAGAACATGGGTGCTCTGGTTCCAGTCTGCTAGCAGGTAAGTACCTGCGTCCTCGGGGAGCAGACCAGGGAGGTTTTGTAGAGCACTGGGGGGTTACACACAAGCACACAAAACACACCCTCAGTGGCACAGGGGTGGCTGGGTGCAGTGTGCAAAGTAGGCGTCGGGTTTTGTATTGAAAACCATGGAGGAACCCAGGGGTCACTCTGGCAATGCAGACAGGGCACCGGGGGGCTTCTCGCGCCAGCCTCCGACTGGGCTAGGATGAGGGCTGCCTGCTGGACACTCCTGCACTGGTAGGTGGTTCCTCTCGGTCCTGGGGGCTGCGGGTGCAGTGCTTGGTTCAGGCATCGGGTTCCTTTGTTACCAGGCAGTAGGGGGTCAGGGAGAGCCTTTGGATCCTCTATGCAGGCATCGCTGTGGGGGTGCAGGGAGGTCGACTCAGGGTGTCCCCGTCGTTGGAGTCACCTGGGAGTCCTCTGTGCAGTGTTGGTTGTCCGGAACTCGAGCCGGGGGCATCGGTGCAGAGTGTGAAGACTCACGTTTCTGGCGGGAATTTAGAGTCTCTATAAAGTTGGTTTCTTTTCTGTTGTTTCTGGACAGAGCAGCTGTCCTCAGGAGGTTCTTGGTCCTTTAGGTGCAGGTCAG
The DNA here is from genome assembly GCF_031143425.1 of Pleurodeles waltl. Taxonomy (NCBI): domain Eukaryota; kingdom Metazoa; phylum Chordata; class Amphibia; order Caudata; family Salamandridae; genus Pleurodeles; species Pleurodeles waltl. The sequence goes on from NW_027149832.1 coordinate 619,406, forward strand.
TTCTCTAAGTCCTCAGAGGTTGCTGGTCCCGCTGGATGCGTCTATGTGCAGGTTCTTTGAGTCTGGAGACAGGTCAGTGGAGCTGGGACCAAGTCAGTTGTCATCTCCGTCGTCTCTGCGGGGCTTTCAGGTCAGCAGTCCTTCTTCTTTCTTCAGGTTGCAGGAATCTGATTTCCTAGGTTCAGGGTCGCCCCTAAATACTACATTTAGGGGTGTGTTTAGTCTGGGGGCAGTAGCCAATGGCTACTGTCCTTGAGGGTGGCTACACCCTCCTTGTGCCTCCTTCCTGAGGGGATGGGGGCACATCCCTATTTCTATTGGGGGAATCCTCCAAAACTAAGATGGAGGATTTCTTAAGGCAGGGGTCACCTCAGCTTAGGACACCTAAGGGGCTGTCCTGACTGGTGGGTGACTCCTCCTTGTTTTTCTCATTATCTCCTCCGGACTTGCTGCCAAAAGTGGGTGCTGTGTCCAGAGGGGCGGGCATCTCCACTAGCTGGGATGCCCTGGGGCGCTGTAACAACAGGAATGAGCCTTTGAGGCTCACCGCCAGGTGTTACAGTTCCTGCAGGGGGAGCTGAGAAGCACCTCCACCCAGTGCAGGCTTTGTTCCTGGCCACAGAGTGACAAAGGCACTCACCTCATGTGGCCAGAAACTTGTCTGGTTGTGGCAGGCTGGCAGGAACAGGTCAGCCTAACACTAGGAGTCGGACTGGTATACAGGGGGCATGTCTAAAATGCCCTTTGTGTGCATATTTTAATAAATACCACACTGGCATCAGTGTGGATTTATTTTGCTGAGAAGTTTGATACCAAACTTACCAGATTTCAGTGTAGCCATTATGGAACTGTGGAGTTTGTGTTTGACAAACTCCCAGACCATATACTCTTTATGGCTACCCTGCACTTACAATGTCTAAGGTTTGCTTAGACACTGTAGAGGTATAGTGCTCCTGCAACTATGCCCTCACCTGTGGTATAGTGCACCCTGCCTTAGGGCTGTAAGGCCTGCTAGAAGGGTGACTTACCTATGCCACAGGCAGTGGGATGTGGGCATGGCACCAAGAGGGGAGTGCCATGTCGACTTAATTATTTTCTCCCCACCAGCACACACAAGCTGTGAGGCAGTGTGCATGTGCTGGGTGAGGGGTCCCCAGGGTGGCATAATACATGCTGCAGCCCTTAGAGACCTTCCCTGGCCAAAGGGCTCTTGGTACCAGGGGTACCAGTTACAAGGGACTTATCTGTGTGCCAGGGCTATGCCAATTGTGGGAACAAAGGTACAGTTTAGGGAAAGAACACTGGTGCTGGGGCCTGGTTAGCGGGATCCCAGCACACTTTCAATCATAACTAGCATCAACAAAAGTTAAAACGTTAGGGGGTAACCATGCCAAAGGAGGCATTTCCCTACAAATGTGTAAAGTATTTGTACAATAAATCATACAATAACCCCATATAGCACCACAAAAATACATCACACAGTGTTTAAAAAAGTATATAATATTTATCTGGATAAATGCAGGTCAAAACGATTCCAATGCAATAAATAAATGTTGAGATATCACTGTAAAAGTGATATAAAGGCAGTCATTCCATCCCTGGCGGTCGGTGTTAAAGCGGCGGCAAAACCGCCAACAGGCTGGCGGTAAAAAAAATGGAATGCCGACCGAGGTGGTAACCGCCAACAGAGACCGCCACTTTAACACACCGTCCGCCACGGCGGTACAAACAAACAGCGCGGCGGTCACCGCCAACAGAAAGGCGGGAGTCAATGTACCGCCCACAGTATCACAACCTACCAATCCGCCACCATTTCCGGGGCGGTGGCCCCGCCGATAAAAACACCGCAGAAACAGCCATTTCGAAGGGAAAACGCTCACCTCCATACACCCCACGAGGAATCAGGACAGCATGGAACCCAAACTCCACATACTCCCAGCGATAGTCTTCCTGCTCCTCTACCAGGAGCACGAACGCCGGCGCAGAAGACAACGGTGAGTACTGCACCTACGACAGAGGGGAGAGGAGGGGAAAAAATTACGGGGACACACATACGCGACAGACCCACCCCCACCCTCACCCACTACAACACACACAGCAATGCATAGCAATACATCACAGTTACACCCCCCAAACCCCACGGAAGAATGCAAAGACAAAAGGAAATGATTTTAAACATTGAAATATATTGCAATACTGCCAAAAAATATATATACACATCAAAAACTCTTATATACAGAAATGTACAAGTCCGAGCATTGTAGCAGGCATTGTCCACTGAGCCCAAATCACATGGGCAAAGCCCACACAGGATACCTGACTCTAACGGAGAGAACACTGCAGGGGCATCAGATAGCAAAACTACAGGCATCTCAGGGGGAAGGGAAGGGGGGGCACCTCAGCCAGATGAGTGCACGACGCCAGATCCACGAGGGGCCTCCATGCCCACTGTTCAATCCTGGGGAGTGCAAAGCCACAGTCTCACAAGTCCAGACAGTGGGTGGGCTGCCCACTGTTCAATCCTGGGGAGTGCAAAGCCACAGTCTCACAAGTCTATACAGTGGGTGGGCTGCCCACTGCTCAATCCTGGGGAGTGCAAAGCCACAGTCTCACAAGTCTATACAGTGGTTGGGCTGCCCACTGCTCAATCCTGGGGAGTGCAAAGCCACAGTCTCACAAGTGGATAACAGTCTCCACTGGTTCTGGAGGGGGCCTGGTGCCCAGAGTGCCTCGTGCAGCCCTGCCCGACACAGATGCGGCCCAGCCCCTGCCGCTCATGGGCCAGCGGTGCCTGCGATGGAGTGGCCAGTTCAGCGGTGCTTGAGATGGAGTGCCCAGTTCAGCCGGGCTTGAGATGCAGGGCCCAGTGCAGCAGTGCTTGAGATGGAGTGCCCAGTTCAGCGGTGCTTGAGATGGCGATGCCCAGTTCAGCCGTGCTTGAGATGAAGGGCCCAGTGCAGCGGTGCTTGAGACGGCGGTGCCCAGTTCAGCGGTGCTTGAGATGAAGGGCCCAGTGCAGCGGTGCTTGAGATGAAGGGCCCAGTGCAGCGGTGCTTGAGACGGCGGTGCCCAGTTCAGCGGTGCTTGAGATGAAGGGCCCAGTGCAGCGGTGCTTGAGATGGAGTGCCCAGTTCAGCGGTGCTTGAGATGAAGGGCCCAGTGCAGCGGTGCTTGAGACGGCGGTGCCCAGTTCAGCGGTGCTTGAGACGGCGGAGCCCAGTTCAGCGGTGCTTGAGATGAAGGGCCCAGTGCAGCGGTGCTTTTGATGGAGTGCCCAGTTCATCGGTGCTTGAGATGAAGGGCCCAGTGCAGCGGTGCTTGAGACGGCGGTGCCCAGTTCAGCGGTGCTTGAGATGAAGGGCCCAGTGCAGCGGTGCTTGAGACGGCGGTGCCCAGTTCAGCGGTGCTTGAGATGAAGGGCCCAGTGCATCGCTGCTTGAGACGGCGGTGCCCAGTTCAGCGGTGCTTGAGATGAAGGGCCCAGTGCAGCGCTGCTTGAGACGGCGGTGCCCAGTTCAGCGGTGCTTGAGATGAAGGGCCCAGTGCAGCGCTGCTTGAGATGGAGTGCCCAGTTCAGCGGTGCTTGAGATAAAGGGCCCAGTGCAACGGTGCTTGAGACGGCGGTGCCCAGTTCAGCGGTGCTTGAGATGAAGGGCCCAGTGCAGCGGTGCTTGAGACGGCGGTGCCCAGTTCAGCGGTGCTTGAGATGAAGGGCCCAGTGCAGCGCTGCTTGAGACGGCGATGCCCAGTTCAGCGGTGCTTGAGATGAAGGGCCCAGTGCAGCGGTGCTTGAGATGGAGTGCCCAGTTCAGCGGTGCTTGAGATGAAGGGCCCAGTGCAACGGTGCTTGAGACGGCGGTGCCCAGTTCAGCGGTGCTTGAGATGAAGGGCCCAGTCCAGCGCTGCTTGAGACGGCGGTGCCCAGTTCAGCGGTGCTTGAGATGAAGGGCCCAGTGCAGCGGTGCTTGAGATGGAGTGCCCAGTTCAGCGGTGCTTGAGATGAAGGGCCCAGTGCAACGGTGTTTGAGACGGCGGTGCCCAGTTCAGCGGTGCTTGAGATGAAGGGCCCAGTGCAGCGGTGCTTGAGACGGCGGTGCCCAGTTCAGCGGTGCTTGAGATGAAGGGCCCAGTGCATCGCTGCTTGAGACGGCGGTGCCCAGTTCAGCGGTGCTTGAGATGAAGGGCCCAGTGCAGCGCTGCTTGAGACGGCGGTGCCCAGTTCAGCGGTGCTTGAGATGAAGGGCCCAGTGCAGCGCTGCTTGAGATGGAGTGCCCAGTTCAGCGGTGCTTGAGATAAAGGGCCCAGTGCAACGGTGCTTGAGACGGCGGTGCCCAGTTCAGCGGTGCTTGAGATGAAGGGCCCAGTGCAGCGGTGCTTGAGACGGCGGTGCCCAGTTCAGCGGTGCTTGAGATGAAGGGCCCAGTGCAGCGCTGCTTGAGACGGCGATGCCCAGTTCAGCGGTGCTTGAGATGAAGGGCCCAGTGCAGCGGTGCTTGAGATGGAGTGCCCAGTTCAGCGGTGCTTGAGATGAAGGGCCCAGTGCAACGGTGCTTGAGACGGCGGTGCCCAGTTCAGCGGTGCTTGAGATGAAGGGCCCAGTCCAGCGCTGCTTGAGACGGCGGTGCCCAGTTCAGCGGTGCTTGAGATGAAGGGCCCAGTGCAGCGGTGCTTGAGATGGAGTGCCCAGTTCAGCGGTGCTTGAGATGAAGGGCCCAGTGCAACGGTGTTTGAGACGGCGGTGCCCAGTTCAGCGGTGCTTGAGATGAAGGGCCCAGTGCAGCGGTGCTTCAGACGGCGGTGCCCAGTTCAGCGGTGCTTGAGATGAAGGGCCCAGTGCAGCGGTGCTTGAGACGGCGGTGCCCAGTTCAGCGGTGCTTGAGATGAAGGGCCCAGTGCAGCGGTGCTTGAGACGGCGGTGCCCAGTTCAGCAGTCCCGGCCATGGCGGGGTGCTCATTTGACACCTGTCCTGTGGCTGGCGGGGCCCTCCTGCCTATCTGTCCTGTGGCTGGCGGGGCCCTCCTGGGCAGCTGTGCCGGGGCTGTTGGTGGCCTCCTGCCCACCTGGGATGGGGCTGGCGGGGCCCTCCTGGCCAGCTGGGCTGATGGCGGTGTTGTCGGGCGTGCTGCCCTTCCCAGCCTTCCCTGATCGCCTGTGGCCCTTCCCCACCTTGGGCGGTGTGCCAGCTGTCTCCACACTCCCTGCCGGAGCCCTGGTAGGGGTTTTAGTACCTGGTGTTTTCACCCTCTCCCGCCGGCCACTGCCTATCTTGGGATGTTTCTCCGGGGGTGGGCTGCCCGTGCCTTGGCTTCACACCAAACTGGCTGCCCTGGTGGGTGGGGCACTCCACTGTCCATGGCAGACTGTGATGACAGGGGCCGATTTTGTCGTGGCTGAGGTGCTGACTGTAGTCCTATGACATGGACGGGAAGGGGGAGTTGGTGGTAAGAGGTTCAGTTTTGACAGGAAAAACTTTTTGGGAGCAGTGGGACGGGTAGGTGTAGTGGGTATGGTGGTGGAGGAAGAGGTTGTGGTTGTAGGAGTTGTAAGTCTGGTGGCTTTGGGTGCAGGTGCTTGTGCTGGAGGCTGTCGTGAGGTGGATGGCTGTTGGGTGGGTTTGTGTATCTTGGAAGGGGGGGCACAGACACACTGGGAGAGGACACATGGGACGTGTAAATGGCAGTGGGGGTGGTGACTGCACGTGTGCGGGGTGTTCTGGTGTGTGTGCTGCTGAGGGACGTAGTGGCTGAAGATGTTGTGCATGCAGGTGTGAACGGAGAGGTGACAGGGAGGGAGGAGGGAGACGTGGAGGAGGGGGACACAGTGGAGGCAGTGGGTGTTGGTATGTCTGTATGTGGATGTTGCTTGTGTGACTGCCTGTGGGATGTGTGGTGCTTATGTCTGGCTGAGCTTCCCTTGGGTGTTGATGTGTGTGCAGGCTGGTCTGATGGTGTGTCTGGGATAGGCAGAGGTACAGGTGATAGGGTATGGGTGGAGGAAGTTGGAGGGGAGAGGCTAGAGACAGGGACAATGGCTGCCATCAGTGCCGAGGCCAGAGTCTGGAACGATCGCTGAAGGGCCGCCTGACCAGAATGAATGCCCTCCAGGTATGCATTACTCTGGTGCACCTCCCTTTCTACACCCTGGATGGCATTCAAAATGGTAGACTGCCCAACAGTGAGCGTCCTCAGGAGGTCAATGACCTCCTCACTGAGGGCAGCAGGGGTGACTGGGGCAGGGCCTGAGGTGGCTGGGGTGAAGGAGATGCCCACCTTCCTGGGTGAGCGGGCACAGGCCAAACGCTGAGGGGCTGCTGGGAGGGCGGTGCTGGTGCGGTGGGTGGTGGCTGTACCTGTTGTTGCGGGGGCACAGATGTTGCCGCCACCACAAGGGAGCTCCCTTCAGAGGACGAGTCGGTGTCACTGATGTCTGCCCAAGTCCCCGCTGTGGAGCTTCCCTCGCCCTCCGTCCCACTGGTGAATTCGGAGTCCGTTGTGTGGCCCTCCATGGCCATGTGGGATGCAGCTCCCTCGTGCTCCAATGCCACTTCTCCTCCGCCTGAGGATGCTAATGCACACATGAACAGGAAGACCACAAAAAGGGGGAAGGGAAACAGAATTTAGACATGTCGAGTGCATGCATTGGCGACACCGTTGGCGGACAGGACAGACACAGAAGCCCCCTGCACTACGCCGCGCACTTGGGGTCGACTACTCAATCCCTGGGACATGTCCTACAAGCCTATGGACGACATCTGCACACATAGATGACACAGGGCCATGAATAGCTGTACTTGGCACCCTACAGAGGTGGGGGGCGGGGGCACAGGGCTATGCCTTACGGAGGGGCCTAGCCTACAGAAATCGCCCTGGCCTAGGGATACCCACAGCCCTCCTCCCCCACCCAGACACCTCAACTGCACACAAAGTCAGCAGAATGAGAGTGTACTCACCCCCTTGTGTCTGCTGTGATGCCCTCACGCGCCCATCCAAATCGGGGTAGGCCACCGCCAGGATCCGGGACATCAGGGGGGTCAAAGTCCGACTGGCACCCCTCTGACGTTGGGAGGCCATCCCCAGCTGAGCCTCCGCCGTCTTCCTGCTCCAGCGGCGGATGTCCTCCCATCTCGTCCGGCAGTGGGTGCCCCGTCTGTGGTGGACCCCCAGGGTCCGGACGTCCTTGGCGATGGCATGCCAAATATCGATCTTCTGGTGGGCGCTGACCTATATGAAAAATACAGGGGGAGAAGAATAGTCATTACCTTCTGCACCCTCAATGTGAGTGGCCCCCCATCCCTACCATTGCCATGTGGCACATGCTCTCACCGTCGTTTGATGCATGCCTCAATCGCTCCCCTCCCCCCCATCTTTCATCCACCCCACTCAACACAGGCATAGCCCATACAGCATGCTCCCAGTGTATTTACCTGTTTGTCTGGAGGACCGTAGAGCAGGGCGTACTGGGGGAGGACCCCATCCACAAGTTTATCCAACTCCTCCGCAGTGAAGGCAGGGGCCCTTTCCACAGTCGCATGAGCCATTGTCTCTTCCAGACCGAGGTCACAGCAGCACTTGCAGTGTAGGTCCTCTCCTGTCGAAGATCAGGTATCGAGTGATTAAGCAGATAGAAAATGGCGGTCACGTCCGTGGCGGTGCGTACCGCGACCGCCGGCGCACATCGTCATTGGCTCCTGAGACCCATAGGGTTCAATGTTAACCAATGCTGCATTGCGCCGCGGTCTTCGACCGCCTACCGCCACGGTGTGCAACGCCAGCGTAGTTACCTCACATCCCATTGTCGCACTTTACAGGTCAGGCAGTCGCCATTTCATGGGCCCACATGGCTTACTTATTACTGCGTCACACATACCTAGGCCTTGCATCAACACTCATACAAGCCATTCTATGGATTAAGAATCGTGTTCTGTGCAAGCTGTGGTCACGTACCTGTGGGTTGAATGACTCTGTGCTCGCTGTTGTCCTTCATAGGCACCGTCCTCTGGGACATGGGAGGAGATGGAGGCATCCTCCGGTGTACAGACCGCTGGTGGACCTGTCGACAATGGAGGAGAGACATGTCATACTGACATACAGGCTTGACCGTGCCACTATTCAGGAACTGTGTGCCCAGCTGGAGCCAGACCTGATGTCAGCTATCCGCCAACCCACAGGAATCCCCCCTCAAGTGCAGGTTCTGTCAGTGCTCCATTTCCTAGCAAGTGGGGCATTTCAAACAACAGTGGCCATATCATCAGGGATGTCCCAGCCTATGTTTTCCAAGGTGTTGTCCAGAGTGTTGTCTGCCCTGCTGAAACACATGCGGAGCTACATCGTTTTCCCTGAGGTGGGGGATTTGCCTACAGTGAAGGGTGATTTCTATGCCCTTGGACATATCCCCAACATCATAGGTGCCACTGATGGAACCATGTGGCTTTGGTCCCCCCCCACAGGAGTGAACAGGTGTACAGAAACCGGAAGAGTTATCATTCCATGAATGTCCAGATGGTATGTTTGGCAGACCAGTACATCTCCCATGTTAATGCCAAGTTCCCTGGCTCAGTGCATGACGCGTACATCATGCGGAATAGCAGCATCCCTTATGTGATGGGGCAACTCCAGAGGCACCGTGTGTGGCTAATTGGTGACTCTGGTTACCCCAACCTGTCATGGCTACTGACCCCAGTGAGGAATCCCAGGAAAAGGGCAGAGGAACGCTACAATGAGGCCCATGGGCGAACTAGGAGGGTGATCGAGCGGACCTTCGGCCTCCTGAAGGCCAGGTTCCGCTGCCTCCATATGACAGGTGGATCCCTATTCTACTCACCAAAGAAGGTGTGCCAGATCATCGTGGCCTGCTGTATGCTTCACAACCTGGCTTTGCGACGACAGGTGCCTTTTCTGCAGGAGGATGGTCCAGATGGTGGTGTTGTAGCAGCTGTGGAGCCTGTGGAGAGTGAAGACGAGGAAGCCGAAGAAGATGACATAGACAACAGGAACACAGTAATACAGCAATATTTCCAATGACATACAGATAAGAATACACACCGGCATACTACATGTACTTAAACATTACTACCTCTCTAATGTCTGTCGTTTTCACCCAGTGTATGGTAACTGAGTTGTGACTTTCCCTTCCGATTTCAGAGATGTGGGCCCCACTGTGTGACATCTGCTTTGTTTCCCCATGGACTATAGCTGTGTGACATTGGTATGTTGGCATCACAATGTAAATAAGCATTTTGGCACGGTAATGTCTAATACATTTGTTCAAAACCACAGCCAGACTCCTGATTGTTTTGTGCAATAACTGTGTTTATTAAAGTGCTCTATATTGGTGGGTGGTTGCAAATTGGTGAGGGGTGATGGTGGAGGAATGTCCATGGCGGAGTCCAGACTATTAGTATCACAGGTGCATTGTCCAAATGCCTGTGGAAAGTGGAGCTGGGGCAGTTTAAGGATGGACAGGGTGACAATGTGGGACAGTGGGATGACAATCAGGGTGGTATCCTTTCCTGGCGGGGGTCTTGGCATCTTACTCTGTCTTCTTCCTGGATCTCACGGGCCGCTTGCGGGGTGGTTCTCCTTCTGCAGGGGGTGGGGTGCTGATGGCCTGTTGGTCCTGTGGCGGGGCCTCCTGTCCACTAGCGCCGGCGGAGGTGGTAGGCAGTTCTTGGTCCATGCTAGTGTCAGGGGCCCTTTGTGGTGCCACAGTGTCCCGCAATGTGGTGACTACCAGATTCAGAACCCCTACGATGGTGCCCAGGGTGGAACTGATGGTTCGTAGTTCCTCCCTGAACCCCAAATACTGGTCCTCCTGCAGGCGCTGGGTCTCCTGAAACCTGGCCAGTATTGTCGCCATCGTCTCCTGGGAATTATGGTACGCTCCCATGATGTTGGAGAGGGCCTCATGGAGAGTGGGTTCCCTGGGCCTGTCCCCCCCCTGTCGCACAGCAGCCCTCCCAGTTCCCCTGTTTCCCTGGGCCTCTGCCCCCTGGACCGTGTGCCCACTGCCACTGCCCCCAGGTCCCTGTTGTTGTTGGGGTGGTGGGTTAACCTGGGTTTCCTGTAGTGGTGGACACACTGCTGATTGACGTGTTCTGGGGACAGAGGTATGGGCCCGCTGGGTGGGTGCTGTGCTGGTATTCCCAGAGGGGGGAAGGTCTGCTGTGGCCTGTGGCTGTCTGAGGGAAACCGACTGTCCCGAGGTCCCTGATGGGCCGGGCTGGTCATCTAGATCCAGGTCGACAGAGCTGCTGTCATCACTGTGGGCCTCTTCTGGGGGTGGAGTGGACATTTGTGGACCCGCCTGCGCGGTGACGTTGCCTTGGGGTCCTGCAGGGTTATAAAACCATGATTATTGCATCTGTGCGTATCATGGTGTGCAATGGGTGGGTGCCCGTGTACCCCAGTGCTCGCATTCCTGTGTGGGGGCTTTTGTGACAGTGGTTTGGGGGGGATGGGTATGTGCAGTGGGCATGCTTTGGTGATGGGTGTCCATGCTTTGTGGTCGCATGCAGGGCTTGGTGTTCGGATGGGTGGGTTGTGATGGTGAGACATTTGCAAGGAGTAGGAGTGATGGGGGTGAGGGTGAGGGTGGGGGTATGAGTTGGCATGCTGGTGGGGTGGGGGGGATGAAGTAGTGAAGATGAGACTTACCAGAGTCCATTCCTCCAGATACTCCGCCGAGGCCCTCAGGATGCAGGATCGCCAAGACCTGCTCCTCCCATGTTGTAAATTCTGGGGGAGGAGGTGGGGGTCAGCCGCCAGTCCTCTGCACTTCAAGGCGGTGTCTGGATACCACGGAACGCACCTTCCCCCGTAGGTCGTTCCACCGCTTCCTGATGTCATCCCGATTTCTAGGGTGCTGTCCCACAGCGTTGACCCTATCGACTATCATGCTCCATAGCTCCATCTTCCTGGCAATGGACGTCTGCTGCACCTGTGTTCCGAATAGCTGTGGCTCTACCCGGATGATTTCCTCCACCATGACCCTGAGTTCCTCCTCAGAAAACCTGGGGTGTCTTTGCGGTGCCATGGGGTGGTGTAGGTGATGTGTGGTGTGAATTGTGTGGTGCTAAGTGTGGTGATGTGTATTGGTGTGTTGTGTGAAATGCGTGGTAATAGTGCTGGGTGATGGTAATATGCGCGTCTGGGTGCTCGGTTCTCTATTTCTCTGTGCGTGGTCCCGATTTTTTAGGAGTGGGGGTTTGTGGGTGATGTGGGTGTGTGTTTTATATTTAATTGGGTGTGTGGGAGTGGTGTGCGTATGTGTATCAGGTGTGTGTATTTGGAATTGTCCAATGTGGCTGTGTTTTGTAAGTGTGTGTGTATTTTGAGCGCGGCGGTGTGTACCACCAATGGAATACCGCGGTTGAAAGACCGCCGCGTGGAATCGTGTGTCGTGATAGTGTGGGCGTATTTCTGTTGGTGTGACGGTGTCGGTTTGGTTATCGCCAGTTTCTCGCTGGCCTTTAGTGTGGCGGACTTTTGTGGGTGTCTGTATTTTGGCGGTTTCCGTGTTGTGGGTCAGAATGACCGTGGCGGTTTACCGCGGCCGCGGCGGTATGTTGGCGGTCTTCTGACAGCGGTATGCACCTTTTACCGCTAATGTTGGAATGACCCCCAAAGTGTCTTAAGTCTTTTAAAAGCAATCAAAGTCTCTTTCAAGCACAAAGTACCTGGTTTGCGTGTAAAATCTCTGCAAAGAATCGCAAAGAAGGAGATGCGTGGAAACTAAGGGGTGCTTGTTGATTTCTCGGGCCGCACACACACAGGAACGGCTGGGTGTCGATTTCCGGCGCTCGGTTGTGAATAGTCTTCGGGTTGCAGGTTTTTCGAATCCCCCGAGTACGATGCGTGGATTTCCTGCACTGGCAGAATTAAGTCACAGGAGCTGCGTCGATTCAGTAGGCGTTGCATCTAATTTTCTGCCGCACGTCAGACGACGCGTCAATTCCTCTCTGGAAGTCATTCTTGCTCAGCTGGCCGTTGTTCCAGTGGGCCGTGAGTCAAATTTCCGGTCGCTACGCTGGCGCTGCTTCGATCTCCTGATTGCAAAGTCGGGCTGCGCCATTCCCGTTCGGCGTACAGTGAATTTTCCACCATGGTCCAGGCTGTGTGTTTTCTGGCAGGCTGTGCGTCGAATTTCACCGCACTAGGAGTCCTTCTTGTAGAGATGTCAGTCTTTTTGGTCCTGAGACTTCAGGGAACAGGAGGCAAGCTCTATCCAAGCCCTTGGAGAGCACTTCTTCACCACAGCCAGAGAGCAGCAAGGCAGCAGGGCAACAGCAAGGCCACAGTCCTTCACAGGAAGCAGACAGGTGAGTCCTTTGGGGCAGCCAGGCAGTTCTTCTTGGCAGGATGCAAGTTCTTGTTCAGGTTTCTTCTCCAGGAAGTTGGAAGGGGCAGAGGCCCTATTTAAATACCCAAACGTGCCTTTGAAGTGGGGGAAGTGCACATGGTCCCCTCTCAGTTTAATCCTGTCTGCCATGGTCCCAGTAGGGGATGTGGCAGTCCTTTGTGTGAGGGCAGGCTACTGCCCTTTGACATGCAAGAGACAGGCCCTCCACCTTTCTAACCCAGGAAGACCCATTCAAAATGCAGATGTATGCAAGTGAGGCTGAGTATCCTGTCTTTGGGGTGTGTCTGAGTGAATGTACAAGGGAGCTGTCAACTAAACCCAGCCAGACATGGATTGTAAGGCACAGAAGGATTTAAGTGCAGAGAAATGCTCACTTTCTAAAAGTGGCATTTCTAACATAGTTATATTAAATCCAACTTCACCAGTCAGCAGGATTTTGTATCACCATTCTGGCCATACTAAATATGACCTTCCTACTCCTTTCATATCAGCAGCTACCACTCAAACAGTGTATGAGGGCAGCCCCAATGTTAGCTTTGAAGGGAGCAGGTCTCACAGCAGCGTAACAAAGAATTTAAGAGTTTTACACTACCAGGACATGTAAACTACATAGGTACATGTCCTGCCTTTTGCCTACACAGCACCAAGCCCTCAGGGTTACCCAGGGCACACCTTAGGGGTGACTTACAAGTAGAAAAAGGGGAGTTTTAGACTTGGCAAGTACTTTTAAATGGCAAGTCGAATTGGCAGTAAACCTGCACACACAGGCCTTGCAATGGCAGGCGCTGAGGCAAGGGGCTATTTATGTGGGTGGCACAACCAGTGCTGCAGGCCCACTAGCAGTATTTAATCTACAGGCCCTGGGCACATATAGTGCACTCTACTAGGGACTGATAAGTAAATGAAATAGTCCAATTGGGTAAGATCCAAAGTTACCATGTTTAAAGGGAGAGAGCATATGCACTTTAGCACTGGTTAGCAGTGGTAAGGTGCGCAGAGTCTTAAAACCAGCAAAAACAATACCAAAAAAATGGAGGGAGGCAGGCAAAAAGGTAGGGGTGACCACCCTAAGGCTGTCAGCTCTAACAAAATGCAAACCAATACATATCCCAAACTGAATTAGAAAAATAGAGTACATTATGCTAAATACCATGGTAGCAAAATGACACAAATCCAATAAAGGATACCTGAGTTATATATATTTTTTTTATTTTAAACAAAAAAGCTAGTAATTTTGGTGAGAAAAGCTCAGAGTGAGAGAAACATGGGTTTTGTGCCCAGTTGGCTGGATAGTTTTGGCACCTTTGCCTTGTCAAGAGTTCTAAATGCAACTTAGAGCTGAGTTATATCTTGGCAGTATGTACATAGTTCAAAGACTGTGGCCTGCCACCAAATATATATTCAGGTGGATCATAGGTTTAATCACTACGGAGACTACTCCATCTCTGCCGTGAATTAACCTCTTTATTTGAGAAAGGGCGGTCGAAGGCTGACCTGTAATTTTGCTCTCATAATTTGATGACCCAAAGTAGAGGTCAGTTTTCAATGCTCTTCGCCACCAGGGAAACTTCCAAATGCTCCCATAGCCAGGGAAGATGCCTCCTATTGAGAGAGGAACATTTTTGTTTTTATATTCATGGAGAAAATCTTGTTTTTCTTCATAAATCCTGACGGGACAGAAAAAAGAAGAGGCCTGTCCAGTTGTCATCTAACAACATGCAACATAGGAGGCTCCTTTCAAGTCAATTCAATTAAGTTACTGTTCACAACCCAAGTGGTCACCTTGCCAGGGGAACAAAAATACCTCTCCACATCCAATCCTTTGTCTCTGCTCTGGGAGCAGTTTCCACACCTCATTCAGGGAGACTGCCCAGCTGGGTGACAGCTGAAAGTTCAGATTAAGTTAGTCTTTAGGAGTTTCAGGCAGGGTAAAGGCAAACATTTTCCAAACGTTATCTTTCTTAATGTTTATTCAAAATTCAACCGCCCTTTATTTGTACTATTAATAAAAATTAAATAACATTGTTCAATAATTGTGCTAGCTTGTCTTTACCCAGAGGTACCAGAATAAATAATCAATAGTGCGTCCTAGTGCTTTTCTACCAGCCAGCCAGCCCTCCTATAGTAGAAATGGCTTTTGGGGGCTAGTTTCTGTGAGGAAATGTTAACTTTCAATGTCTGTGTGCCTTTTTTTTAAATACCATCAACCCTCCATTGTGGGCTACAAGGTCTACATAGGGTTGAAATATTATTGTTTATAAAGAATGTTTTGAACTCCAATGGCCGGCTGAAGCCATGTTTGAATTGCCATTATAGGGAAGAACACAATAACTGCTGCACTTTACTAGTGGCATTTAATTTGCAGACCATGGGTACGTTTTCTACCATAAGCAAGACACGTGTAGGTAAGTTAAATACGCAAGTTAGGGATATCCCAATATGAAATTGTTTAAGGGAAGTGGGGGGCACAAGCACTTTAATACTGATTAGCAGTGGTAAAGTGCATGGAGTTTTAAAGCCAGCAAAATAGATAGGGCAAAAATCTGGCAACACACCACACAAAAGATGGTAACTTAGCTGTGAAGTATATGCCTCTCTCGAATGCAGTACACATCCATGTCAGAGTATGACATACAATAGACACAAAGTTGTATTTTATAAAACAGTTGTAGAATGTGACAAAGCATGAAGGGTTCTCTCGTAAATCATCAATATAGAGCTTAGCAACAAAGGAAAGAAAGGCCTGGCAACTAGGTATGTGATGACACACCCCCATGCACTACACATTTAAATAGTGTACCACGTATCATGGACACTGACTATTGAAACTTTGACCATGTTGATGACTGTTCATTAAAGGCCATTCAAAACAGAGAACCTTTACAAGGGTTATTACCTGAAAATGATGTGGATGGTTTAGTAGCACTTCATATTGATATGCTATCTATCCATCTTGGAACATTCACATTGTGTACAGATGTCTAATAACACTGTGGTATCACTTGTGCAAAGGTGTCTGCCATGGCGTGCAATGAGTATTGGAACACAATATTATTATTCTAGCATAACATATAAGCACCAGCAAACAAAACAAATTACATATGTCTAATGTGTTTATTTCCCAAACCAATGGCATTGCTGCTATGTCCAAAGGTACAACCTTCAGGCCTGAAGTCACTAACTGGATGAAAGCCATCTGTCCCAAGAGCAACACAGACAACACAGAAGTAGTGATCTTTGGCAAGAACACTTCACTATAGGTCCTCAGCTGTTGACTGACCGAACTTGGACCCACAGCCAGAACTCATACCAGGATCCTCAGAATAGCCATCAATTGCAAACTCAACATGACTGCACAACTCAAGGCCATCACTGCATCCTGCTTTCGCAAACTGAAGATACCGAGGAAGATTTTCAATTAGCTCACAAGCAACACTGGCAAAAATGTCAAATCATACACTACGTTAGGGAACTGCACTTGTTCTCTATACTCAAACACAGTCAATCCAAACTCCTCACACTCACATTCAATTTCCTACACAACTCAGGTCTCACCTACCTGATCAGTTGCATCTCCTTTCACAAACCACCCAGAAAACTCTTCTCCTCAAGACTCCTACTTGCATACACCCCATGCATGTAGTTGGGTGACATTATCTTACTTGACACGAATGGAATGACCTCCCACTCCACATGAGAGCTTCCTCTCCCTTTATTTAATTCCACAAGAAGCTGAAGACTTGTCTTTTCAATTAACCAACCTGCATAAGCATGACTAGGCACACGCACACCTGCTCAGCACCAGGATGCCCTTGTGGGGTGATAGTGTGCATTATAAATACACATACAAAAACATAACATAACATTCTGACTTCCTGGTTGCACCTGAAAATGATCATAATCAGCTGGTGAGGGGCAGGTTTCAGTAGGTCATGAAGTGCAATGAGGTAATGAATCTCAACAAAGAATGCATACACATGACACTTCAGATAATTCAATTGATTGACTTTTGTTTTTACTACCGCTATCATGCGTATGGGATTATTGATATGTGTCATCTTATGCCAATTACACGTGTGCACTGTGATCCATGGTTTTAATGTTTCTCTGTGCATGCAATACTCACAAATAAGTTGTGCATGAATTTCTGTCTCCTCTTCAATCAATTCTGTGAGTCTGTGCTACTAATGAGGCCTGAATTAGTGGTGTCCTCATGGCATTTCACATTGCTTTCCTGGTATTTTTAAGTCCCGCTCACACAGCTATATTATGGAATGTCTAGCACCACAGCAAGCATACCACATGTAATGCTGTGCACACTTTGTGTGCCAGCGCAGAGGAAAGTGCAGGGATGCATCAAATTTCTGTAAATACAATGCATTCCTGAACTTGCAAAATAACGCAGTGCGGCGCAGCAAGCTGCCTTACAGCGCCATGCTGCGTCATTTGATTGCTAATGAGGCCCATAGTGTGCAAGGGACATTGCCAATTGTTGATTGTGTCCTGGGTTCACGAATCTGGAATGTTTAGGTGTGATGGTTAGGATGGCCACATTGGCAAATATGATCTGGATTGAAACAATTGCATATACAATCTGCACTACAAGTACTTTTACAGGAACATATTGCGTGCAACCTACCTGTAGTAAGCTCAAGGGAGGGTTTGTTGTGAGATCATCAGGATGATGTCACTACTAAATCTAGGGGCATATTTATTATTTTGTTGCATTGCCCTTGCACCAGGCAAAGGAGCACAAGGGTGACGCATCAGCAAAGTCAGATTTATCAAGCCAAGCAAAGGCACATTGTGGGGCTCCGCATGGCTTGATAAATCAAGAGTAAAAGAAGGCCGCACAATTGTCTGCCTTGTGTTACTCTGCCCGGGGTGGGGGGAGGGGCATTCCATGGTTGGAGCTTATTTTTTCCCATGCATTCACTCATTCCCAAATTTACCATTAGTGATAGACCTGGGAATGCATCAGAATGCTACGCCTCTCTAACAAGGAGAAATAGCTTTATTTCTCCTTGTTTGTTCCTCTTTCTAGTGTGCTGCAGTCTGCAGCACAGACAGAAAAAAATAAACTGCCTACCTGGATTGTTTTGTGCAGGAAGGGCTACTTCCTGCACAAACACTATGCTACTGGCAATGCAGGCACCCTTGCAAAATGGTCCAAGGGCCCCAGTGTTTGTGCTAGGCAGCACATCATGTACCAGCACGAAGAAAGGACAAAAATGTGCTGTATCATGTAAAATAAGAGGCCTCATTGAAGAAAAGTGGTACTGCATCCAATGCAGTGCCACTTTTCTTGAGCGCCCCCCTACTGCCACCATGTGTGTGCTGTATTTAATATATGGCGCACCAAGGTGTAGGGTAGGGGCAATAGCGTCAAAATTGTTGAAGCTATTGAGGTATTGTGCAGGATTAGCACAAAAATGTTGGTGCTATAACTGCAGAATACATAGGGGCCCATTGAAAACAATGGAAGCCCCCTTAAAATTAGCTGCAAAAATGTTGCAGTGGAATCTCTTATGGAGGAACGCCCCCTAGCATACATTATGTCTGGTGCAGGCATAATGTGGCACAAGGGGTTACAAAGTGGCACAATGCATGCAATGCGCCTCTTTGTAAATATGGCGCAGTGAATTTGGCCGTTTTGGGCCGCATTAGCGTCACAAAAAATGACGCTAATGTGGCACAAGGAGGTGCTAGGGGCTCATAAATCTGAGCCAAGGTGCATTCCTGCCCTTTCCCACAACGCAGTGTAGTAAAGTGGCTTCCTGCTCTGGGCTGGGTGAAATAATGATTAAACTGCCCCTATGGCCATACTTATACTTTTTTAGCATCGCATCTGCGTCATTTTTTGACGCAAAAGCAGCACAAACGTACAATTGTATTTTGTAAGTTTGCGCTGCTTTTGTGTCATAGAATTACGCAAATGCGGCACTAAAAAAGTATAAATATGGGTCCTAGTGTCCTCCTTACTTTGGCGCACATTGTGAGGAACCTGTAAACATCATGGCCCGTATTTATACTTTTTTAGCACCGAATTTGCATCATTGTTTGACGCAAAAGGGCGCAAACTTGGAAAATATCGTCGTATTTTGTAAGTTTGCGCCGCTTTTGAGTCAAACAGTGACGCAAATGCGGCGCTAAAAAAGTATAAATAAGGGCCCATTTTTTTTTACATCACTGGGGCCCGTCCGGCTAATTGTAGCAGGTGGGAAATAATGGGGATCACAAGATTTTGGGGGAATAACACGTAGTATTTGGTCCTTCCCACACTGGTTTCTGCTGGAGAAAATCACTTCGGCGGTGGGTCGAATTAACTTTCCTCATAAAACAGTTTTCCTTATGAAAGTGGCTGTAAAAGCCTCTTTGCATCACACAAGAGCTCGCGCCGATTTTCAGTAAATCCGGTCCCTGTTTTGAGAACGTCCGATTACGAACACATATTATGGTCATATTGCGATAGACGACATTATCTTGAGTTAAAAGAGGGAACGGGGCAACGCGCGTTTTCATATTAACATGTAAACGGATCATGTGCAGCACATGATTAATCTAAGACGATGTCACTATTCTTCAATGACAGGCTGTAAAGCTTCGCCATCCAGAACGAAAAACACCGCGGCTAATAAATGAAAAAGATCCATTCTTGAGACCGAGCATATGGCTCGTATGTATCAATCCAGGGTTAATTTTTGATTATTGGATGGAGCGACATCGCCACCGAGTGTCTTTGAAGGGAAGTGCTCTTTATTTAAACAATTTCTTCAGAGGTTTGCTTAGAATGCCTTTTATCATAGGTTTGAGAACCACTGAAAGAAAAGTTGTGGTTTTCTTTATTAAGATGTTGCGCCGTGTTTATGTCAAAGAAGTGAGGTATTTTTTTTTTTTTAACTAATTCAATGCCAGCGCAAAACAAGATTTTTTTTGTTTGTGCTGGAAAATCACTTGAAAGTAGCGCCAAGCAGCTTCAGCACCAAGAATGTGTCCCATAGGTGGTGCATAGGTGCTCCCCTGCAACCAGACAGGCTTTTTGCATCATTTACAAGAAACTGACACATCGTTATTTTGTAGCGCATCTGAGCAACCAGAAATGCTGCACTGCATGAGAACGAGCGGGGAGGAGATAGCCATATTTGCGGTAATATGGTACTCTCCTCTCCCTAGCGCAGATGCAGAAATGTACAGGTGTGTGCCACAATCATGCCTTTGAACCATGGTGCAAGGGTGTCTTGCCCATGGAACACCTCCCTGATGCAGTGGTTGCAATTCAGCTACTTGTGCTGCATTTCCTTATATCATATCTACAAGGTCATGCAAAGCTACGCAAATGACCTTGCCATGCATCTCAGGCGGCGCACAGGGTTTGTAAATAAGCCTTTCAGCCTGTATAACTGATTTAGCAGGTCGGCTGTTTAAACCTGTACATCTGGATAAGCTGAGGGACAGCCTCAAAGTGTGAGACTGCATCATATGTAGCACTGTTCACTCTGCCCTGAAATCATGAGATTTATGAACATTTTTTTTCACCTTTTTCTCTCAAAATAAATTCTCAGTTATAATATATGTTTGACAAAAATTAATGGAATTTATGGATTTTAAACAAATGTATATACAAACAGTATATTTGGGCATTTTGAAAAATCAAGGGGCAGATTTATTGAAAAGTGGCGCAATATGGTGCTTCATCAAAATTGACTGCACTGTGCTGTGCTATTTTGGAAACACAGGTGTGCTTCATATTTAACTGAATACGATGTACCTCTGCATTTACCCCTGCACTGGCACTAAATTTAGCTGCGAGAACCAACACAGGCATCCTTGCACCATTGTGCAGGGATGTCTGTGTTGAGGGGTGTGATTGTTTATGTGCGGGAAGGTGTCCCTTCCTGCACATAAACAATCACTAATGGCGTTTTGGCAATTCTGTGTGTGCTGCGGAAGGCAGCACACACAGAAGTGCCAAAGCGTAATTTTCAAATGATTGTTTATGTGCAGGAAGGGACACCTTCCCGCACATAAACAGTAATTTCTGGCATTTTGCTTATTCTATGCATGCGGCAGAATTCAGCACGCAGAGAAAAAGCAAAACACAAGGAGGAATAAAAGGATTCCTCCACGTTGCGCCCTGCTAAGGCCACCCCTGGGGGTGTCGTAGATTTTGGCACTACCTCAGGTTTACGTGATTTCATAAATCTGAGGCAGCGTCAAAATGCAATGGGTGTTTCTGTGGCATGCCCACAGAAACACCCATTGCAAGTCCCTTCACGCACAGTGTTGCGTATGAAGGGGCTGTATCTACAGGGTGGCGTTGAGCTTAACACCACCTTGTAAATACAGCGCTGTGCTTTGCGCCACAGGAGCGTCACAAAAAGTGATGCACCTGTAGCACTAAGGCCTTATAAATATGGCCCCAAAAAGGTAAGGGCTGACATTTACGCCCCACTTGTGTTGAAGGTCATCAGTTGGTTGTATGCCAGAATACCATCAGCAAAAATATTATCTGACAGAATTAAATTATGTTAACCAGAATAATAACTCTAAACAAAACTTAGGGCACAATTTGTCCCTTTGGAAAACATTTTAGATATGCTGTCCTGGTCCATGGCCCCCAGCATCCACTGATACAGATGTTGTCATCTCTTAATATTTTCGCAGATGTCCTGCTGAAATAGGGTGTCCTTTTTACTGGATCTATCCATTAATAGGAAATGAAAACTTTAGGGCATACATATCATGGTTTTTCATCACCCCTCCATATTGCAAAGGGGCACAGCGGTGACATGAACCCTAACTAAGATTTAGCAAGCCAGGCAAGACCATCTTGAATATCTCTGAGTGGCTTGATAAATCTGGAGTAATGCAGGACCGTGCAAATCACTACTTTGCTGTACTCTGCCCAGGGAGTAATTCCATGGATGGAAAGAGGATGTTACCACGCATCCACACATTGATTTTTGCACATTCCGAGGTTTACTAACACTGGTAAATTTGGGAAGGCATCTAAATGCTCGCCTTGCCAGAGGAGGCACAACAAGGAGAAATATCTTAATTTCTTTTTGTTGTTTCTTCTTTCTAAGTGTGCAGCTATGTGCAGCACACTTACAAAGAGGAAAATGCCTCTGAGGATTGTTTTTGTGCAGGAAGGTACCCCTAGCTCCATGGTGCTCCATGGGGCAATTCACAAAGGTAAGTTACTACTAGTAAACTTAATAGTAGTAAAGAATAACATTACTAGTAGTAACTTATGTTTGTGAATACCATAACATGTAAAGTTGGACTTTTGGTCTAAGTTAGACTTTTGGTCAAAACTTAGGCCCATATTTATAATTTTTTAGTGCCGCTTTTGCACCGCTTTTTAAAGCAAAAGCAGCACAAACTTACAAAATACTGTTATATTTTGTAAGTTTGCGCTGCTTTTGCATCGAAAAATGATGCAAATGCGGTGCTAAAAAAGTATAAATATGGGCCTTAGACTCCAGGTTTAATCTTTGTTTGAGGTTTAAGAGGGCCTAGCGCCTCTTTGTGACACATTAGCATAATTTCTTTTTTCAGTAATGTAGCCTAATGAGGCAAAAATCAACGTGCCAAATTTACAAAGTGGTACAATGCATGCTCTTGCACCACATTAAGCCTGCGACAGGCATAATGTATGCAATGGTGGTGTTCCCCAGTTAGGGGCCCACAAAATATTGCAAAGAAATCTAAAAGATTTCTTTGCACCATTGTTTTTGCCATTTTTAATGCCTGCTCAGAGCAGACGTTAAAAGGAGGCACACCACTGGTTACAATGGCCCCCAGTGTATTGTTCAGGGTAAGCGCCAGCATTTTGATGCTAACCCTGAACAGTACATCAGTAGCGTAAAAAATGTTGACACTATTGCCCCCTACCCTGCACCATGGTGTGCCATATATTAAATAGGGGTGCAAGAAAAGTGGAGCTGCAGTGGGTGCACCATCACTTTTCCTAAATCTGCAACTTAGACTTCAAGTGTAATGTTAGTCCGTAGTTGTACATTTAGGGCCTGATTCACAAAGGTAAACTGAAGTCTAAGTTTTAACCTGAAGTCTAAGTTCAATCCTGAATCTAAGGGGCATATTTACGAGAGGCTTGAGCTGCTGAAGCATCACTTTTCTTGAAGCTCAGGAGGCGCAAGCCTTTCAACCATATCTATGATGCCACGGAAAGCAACTTTGCTTGGCTTTTCATGGCCTCATAGACATGGAGTGAGACAAAGCAGCACAACTCACTGTGTTGTCTTACTCTGTGAGAAGGAGGTGTTCCATGGGTGTTGCAATGGGTTTTCTCATGCAACACCCATGTATTTTGACGCCGCGCCAGATTGACAAAATCCTGTAAACCTGGGACAGAGCCTAAAATATTCAAACACATTCATGCATGCAACACAGGCACCCTTGAACCATAGTGCCTGCGTTGGTGGTAGGCAGCCAATTGTGTGTCATAACAGGAGAAAAGGACAGATATGCACCGTATTTCATAAATACTGGTGAATTCCTGCCCTTTCACATTTTCATAGGGCAGTGCAGCAAGAAGATTTGCGGCACTGCCCTAAGCCAATTCCTAGGAAGTATGTCCCTAAGTTTAGTCTGCAGGTGCAACGTTACACTTCAGGTCTAAAGTTTGATTTTAAGTCAAAGTTTCAACAAAAAGTCTAACTTTAGACCTGAATTCTAACTCTCGACCTGAAGTCTAAGGTTAGACCTGATGTCATTCCTTCAGGAATGAGTTTAGACTTCAGGTCTAAAGTTAGACTTTAGTTCTAAACTTAGACCTTAGGTTTAAGTTTATATTTGGGGATCAAGTCCTCACAATTCTGGTCTAAACTCAGACATTTGTTCAAATTTTACCTTTCTGAACTGGGCCCAGTGTGGTCTTGAAGAGGGTATAGTGACACAATACACAACACATATACCACAAAATATATATTTTTAAACAAAGCCTAAAGATTAACCCCAACCCACACAAAAACCTTGTAAATTGAGAAGATGTAAAAACATTTACCTATAAAAACTAAACTAAAGCTATCATAATCATTAACTAAGTATTTACTGTTACTGTTAAAATACTAAACTGTAAATGTATCCTAAAACATTGTCCATTAAAATGTTCATATAAGTTGGGAAACCTGCACCTGGTTCACCTCCATATTGTCTATTTGTTGCAGTGAGCTCGCTTGTTCACTCTTAATGCCATCAAGTTTCCTGTTGATCTTCCTCAGTTCTTGTATTATGCAGTACTTGAAGATTGAATCTTGTCATCTTCTGGGCCTCCTGGCCTGTGTGTGGCTTTTGGTTGCATGGCTGTAGTGGTAGCAGGTGGTATCAAGGCTTGGGGTGCCTGTTGCTAGCTTGTTCCAGCTGTTGCTCTTGAAGATTTGGTGGGACAAGGGACATTTTAAGACACCGCTGCCTTGACACAGTCATACAGTGTATTCCATTTTGTGACAGGCCTCGGATACATGCTTTATGTGCCTGTCCCGGCGCAGTTCATAGGTCTCAGCCTCATCATCAGTCCTGATAATGGAAATAAAGAGTTAGCACATGCTGTACATGTACATGATGAGTGTAAATGTAGATTGACACTGCAGCACAACAGATAAGAACCAGAAATAGAGAAGGATATATGGACAATACAATGACACTATATGGATATTCCATACTTGAGCAACAAAACCCGAGTCGGGTACCATCTGTATGTGATTGAGTCTGAATGAGATTAAAACCATATCATATAGAACAATAATTCACACTCATGATGTCCACAGTTTAAATTGGACACATGGTCCATTTTGTTTCTAATGTGTTATTTGTAGTTGCATCATGCAAAGGGCTGATCCATGCTCATCCACATATTTGTAAGTGGTTAAGGTGATTCAATCCAGGCAGCGTGGCTCTGCGTAGCATGCCCAATCTGGAGTTCTGGAGCTGCTGGCTTCACTTACTCTGTAGCAAATGCAAAAACAACAAGGTGATGAATGGAATGCTTGAATTATTGTCCGCATCCCAATCCATTGCTTTTTTGCCCACCATGCCACCTCCATTTGGATCCAGCCATATGTTTATCAGTCTCGACCCTGCTCCCTACGGGAGAAGTCTAGCTCAAATTGCGAAGCCAGATCCCCACTGGACCCGAAATAAACATTCTGGGGCCAGTTTCAGAATATCACCCCTCATCATCCAGGCGAGCTTGAATCCAGTGGGACAGTGAGCACGGGACCTATGTCTGAGCAAACCTGGCACACTTTTTTTTACTTATTCTCTATCAGATAGTCAATAAATGGATAGGGTGTTGTCATGTATCTCCTGTAGAACATGACTAGGGAACAGTACCAATATTTACCCTCAGAAAATTGAACAGAAATGTAACGTTTATTTTCTGCTTCACACTTTTGGTGAATTGATGATGAGTAATACTTAACCCTAAGCTTATGTGAACACATCATCCCAAGGCTGCATTCAGATGTATAAATTATACATTTCCAAATTCATCTCAGTAGTGTGTGTATGCTTGCTGGGGTACTTATCTGACCAAGAACATTGTTGCATATGGTGCATGGATCCTTGCACCGTGGCTCTGAAGGAGTTTAACATACCACTGAGGCAGGATTACAACAGATGTACATTGTGGTAGGCTAAGCCATTGAAAATGTATACGTCCATATAAAAAAGAACAGACACTTGTGTAGCCATGCGATTTGTTGTCTGTCATGGGCCAAATATATTAGTTAAGAAGGTTTTTGTCCATTATAAAAACACATTCTGCAAGTACCATATTCAAAATTGGTTAGACTGTGATGGCAACCCTGCTGACACTGTCATACATGTTTTCAGAATTCTGCTTTAGATGTGTCATACTGCTACAGGGGGAGTAATGTTGCTACCAACATATTAAGTGTAACACAAACAGAAATGTTGTATCTGGGGAGCTCAAAAGTATGCAGCATGTTTAAGCCAAATATACTGCATGTTGATAGAATATATGTTACATAATCACAGTGTGTGATTCAGATTCCATAGTACCTACCTGTCCATGCTTGGTAACAGAGTCTGTGTATGAATATTGCACATCATCCGGACCTGCGTCATGCACAATTTTGAACATACACAACAAAACCCTGCCCAAACATGCTTAGCAACACACATTTCACTGTGTTTTGAAATACATTGAATCCTGTTTTTTTATATTTTTGTCATTTGTTGTACGAGGTTATGTGTTTGTGTTGAACACATGCACAGTCTGTGCCATCTTTAAAACAAATGTAAAGATGCTTATATCCTTTGGGCCTAGAGGATCTGTGGGAGGTTCTGTTCTGATTCACACACTGACATCTAACTGACAGTAATGTTACCTTCCACCACACATCACAATGTTACATTTCACATAGATCACACACATACCTTAAAATGCTTCATACATGCACTTATTACTCTTACCGGTAGCAATGGGTCCTGGAAGGAGTCAACATCTCCCCGTGGAAATGGTAGATGTCCACCTAGAAGACATGAATAAAAACATTGCATTGTAACTATTGCTTTCTCATTTTTTTTACATGTATATCTTACAAACTATGCTATCCCAGAATTTTAGATTTACATACGAGCTGAAACACATACATTTCAATATAACAAGATTATTGGACACAGCTAATCTGCTTGTAGGCCTGAGCAGACAGGGTGATGTTCAAATGTACCCATCATCACATGTCTGAAGCATACCTCAGCCATGTGATGTATTTAGCAATGACTTGTCAGCATGTATAATGTTTTTGTTTTGCTTAGGAACACACACATTTCTGCACATTAAGATATTCATGAGGCATGTCCATCTGTGCATGTGTACAACTCAATGCTGCACACATGGAGGGTTTCACGTAAAAGCATTTGTGAAAACAATCTCCAGCTCAGCTCCAGCTCAGCTGTCAACCGCGGGGGTTCTATATAATATGAAAGCACCCCCTGGTCACCCCATACGTTACCTAATGAAATGCTCATAAATCTTAGCATTTTTATTTATAATTACCATCTACTTACCATTGAACCACTCTTCTTGCCAGGGTATGGGAATTGAGCAATTGAAATGTTCTTGCATTACGTTTGATTATTTTAGGCACACTGAGGCATACAAAGTCCCTTTAGTTTATAAATGTATCCTGATATACATCTCACACTTTTGAATATGGGAAAAATACACAAATGATGGACAGTTCAAGTTTATGTTTGGCATTACAGATAAAGCTACACTACAAAATGGAAAAGGAACATACATACATACCTATGTGCCCACCAATCTCAAGTTCAAGGAAATAAATAACATTGGCCTCCCGTGTAAAAACATCAGCCTATCTATTTTTGATAAGGACAGCGGTCTGAGCAACCTTAAATGACTGCTGGTGGTGCCAGCTCACATAATTCCAGCAATCCTGTTTGTCCTTTGCAGGGTTACCCTGGCTCACCCTGCCTCCAGCCGCCAGCATCCTGGGAATGTGATGAATGACAAGCCATATCAACCCTGTCTCCTAACTTTGCCTCAGAAAAGTTCTTCCCCCTCCCAGACATGTCCCTTTCCCACCCAATCACACTAAACCCAAATACAAACCCCCTAACAACTATTACCACCTCAACTGACTAAACCACAAAAAAGACTAACTTTCAACAAGAAAGTCACAAATATTTATATAAAGCAATGAAAAAGGACACAATGGGCCTCATTATGACTTTGCTGGTCTGACTGTAAAACTGCCACGGTGGCGGTCGCCAAAAAAACATCATGTTGGTAGTCATCTGACCACTGTATTAGGAGGTACACAGCTCAGACTGCCAAAAAACAGCCATGTTTCAGAAACTGCCAGGACACTGGTGGATGGAAAAATGGTGGTTTGACCAAGAGCACCACCAGTCTGACAACAGTTCTCCCACCAGATTTTGATCCACAAATCACGACAGCGGTTCTACCATTTTGGGAAACCATTGGCGGTGTGAACCGCAGCGGTCTGAACTAATATCACACTGAACACCACAACACTTTGGATAGTTTGAATACCCCATACCTGGCACACATCTACACACTCAACACACCTACACACATCACTATAAAACACACCCTACATAACCCACGATCCTTTGCAAACAGAATGCCACTCACAGCCACAGAGGAGGAACTATCACAGAATTATCAATAAATATTTTTGACACCCATATACATTTCGCCATGCACACAATTTACAATCACACACAATACACAACAAGGGTCACCCACTCACATCACAGCACCTGCACCTCATCACTAATGTTTTTTCTAACCTTTCTTTAACACTATGTCACCGCATACACCACCATTATCATGTCCCCACAAAAACACCTATGTTCACAGATGAGGGATTGAGGGTCATGGTGGATGAAATTGTCAGGTTAAAGCCACACCTGTTGCGGAGCAGAGTTCTAGCAGACATCAATAGCCAGGAAAATAGAGTTGTGGAAAAGAATAGTCGACAGGGTGAATTCTGTAGGCAGCTATCCATGCACAAGGGAGGACATCAGGAAGAGATGGATTGACCTCAGGACAAAGGTACAATACATGGCATCCAGGCACCAGCTAGCAGCACTCAAGACTGGTAGTGGGCACCCACCTCCTCCCCCTACTTTCATACCTTGGGAGGAGAAGGTCTTGGACATACTACATCCTGAGGGCCTGACTGTAATACCTTGGGGAATGGACTCTGGTAAGTCCCTACAACATACATGTCACCAAAATGTTGTGTCTTGCATCCCTTCTCACCAACTTTCCCAACCTCAATTACCACACCATCCACCACCCCTCTGTGCCAAGTGCACAAAGACCCCTCTCTGGCATGCCATATGTCCATTGAAACTCACCAGGGTCCACAGCCCTTGGGAAAGGGATGTTAGGTCCTGGGAAATTATAGCACTACAATTCCCAGAAGGAAATATTCCACCATAAAGAAGACTAGACCAGTGCACCAAATGTGAGATGTCACGCATGTGAAAATAACAACCAATGTAACCCATCAGTTAATCTTCCACTGTGAAACCGGTTATGGCAATGACAGCAATGCTGTCACTACCAGTACAAGAAAAACACAGCTACAGCTGCACGCCTGATCAAACTGCCCTTAAAAAAAATATTCCTAAAATGGAAATCTAGATGCCCAAGTGGATGCACATGCAGCACACCAGTTAAAGGTCTGACACTATCGTGCTTTGCTCAGTTATTTTGTGCAATCTATCATGCGTTACACTATACTAGGCACACAAAGGTTATAACTCATGTCAGTAGTCAGACAACATAAGTGGGTATCAGCAGGCAAATAACTACCAGCATAGCTTTACATCTTTTACCATTGTGTATGGTTTTGAAATATCAGAGCCTCATGTTGTTTGAAGTATGAATTGTTAGCAGCTCTCATTGTCATTTCTGGGGGTCATGTTAAGACAGTGTGGGCATCCCACACACCATTGATTCTAAAACGAGAACATAAATTGTTGTATCACATACAGGAACTGTGTCTTCCATTCCTCCAACAGGTAACCTTGTCATTGTCACCATGGAGAGGATACCAGCGACCGCCACAACCCCTCTGGATGAAGGCCCCAGTGAGGACAACACCCCTAGATGTGTGGAGGCTGACGATAAAGCTGGCCTATTAGGGACAGCTGGTCAGGCAACAACTGTCAGCCTCACCCTGCCCACATCAACTCCTCCCAGCCCTGTTGCATCTACATCACAGGCAACCATTTGCCCCCAAACCTGTATCCCAAGGACTGTTTTATCCATTGTGTGCCCCCCAGTACAGGTTCCTGAGTATCCTGTTGTGACTCCTGACAATGATGGACCTGCCACCACTGGGAGTGGCCACGCTGCGCCTGAGGCACAAGCACATGGGGATTAGGTGAGTGGGAGGTATGGTGGGGGCAACACTGACAAGGAAACAATCTCACAAGTCTTCTGAACCTGCTAGAATTACCAAGGTATGATGGTTTAGGTACTCACCATGATGGAGGAAATCCAACAGCTCCATGAAGCCATACTGGATTGGCGTGTACAAAATTCCATCTTGGTTTCCGTTGCTGGGGTGCTGAGGTACATCAACACTACTCTGAGTAGGTCTGCCACACAACATCATGCCTCTTGCAATTGTAATGACTCCTTAGGCCCTTCAACATTTGTGGCTGCTAGTGGAATGGAGGTCCTGCCAGGGGAAGGACTTGCCTCAGACATCCCACTCTCAGTAGCAGTGGAATCCCCCTTCAAACGGGGATGTCCACTCAGACATCCAGGAGTAGCCGATGACAAGACCAAACGCACTGTAGAAAGTGATCCTCTCCTGATTGTTTCCCCTTGTGTGCCACAGATACATCTGTTGACTGTTCGGAAACCTAACTACATTTTACTACATTTGTGTCCATTAAATGTTTAGTTGCTGTTATTCCAGTTTCAATTCACACATATTGTATTGCACTCCCCAATAAATACCATGTAAACACAGGTCCTGTGTAAGTGTCACGTATCAACCAAGTACAACTGTGATGTATGACAACTCTTGTACCAATGTGTCCCTCTGTATTGTCCAACCTTTATTATGGACATCACACGTGTACAGTATCACCAGGAGACCCACTACATTGGGAAGGTAACATAGACATAAACCAAAACAACTGTACTGTACATCTCCACACATTTATTTGTAGATTTACAACAAACAGATAGACTAGTAATGTCAGCTTAGGTGTCATACATTAATATCCCACAGGCTACTGAAAGTAGGGACATGTCAGTCTTCCTACAAGCCTGGAAGCAAACCAATTGGTCCTTTGTATCATCAGATGAAGCCTTATCACATACCCATAAATTAGCTTCCTAATAATCATACCCCATGATACAGACAGAGATCAGTACTGAAGCCCCCAGTCCTGGAAGCTTTCACTGAACATGGTCAGGTTCTCTGCAGGTTTGCCAGTCACCTACGTCAGTCCTCAGAGACATGTACATTGCTCTGCAAAGCAGTAACACACTGACAGCTAGGTGCACGGTAGATAACATACAACAGAAACCATTATGATGGTAGATGGTCTGGTTCAACATTTTCACATGAGTGAGACACATATGGACACACATGCCACCATTTGAATACCTCTTGTACCAAACAGGTCTTTCTGAGTAGGAAAACACACTTTCATCCCAGTGTCCTGACAGTCTGGCCATATAAGTGATACTCCACATACTCATGCTAATCATTACCTAATTTCATCCGTGTAAAATTCTCGTGTCTGCATCCAACTCCCATCTTACTCTGACATTGTCTGTGACTTGGCAATGAGGAAGAGCCAAAACGAAACTCAGTAAATCTGTGATTGTCAAAGATAAGGGATAGTACATAATTGTCAACATACAACATTTCTAACAAGCCAGTTTTGCAAGTATGACTTTGCCGGTGCAGTAACAATTCATGACACTGTATACCACTCTGTTCAGTACACAATACCAACTAACAGTCTGCATGCATATCTGACTCATTGGTATTCAAGCTACCAAAGACCTCACAGATGATGGTAAACAGGAAGTGAAATGTCAGCCATATTTTGTAGTTTACAAAATGGATTCTCACTATTGACAACACATCACATACCTTTAGTCAGCTGAAGTATGATTGATGACACCTGCCCTGATGTCCCCAGCTTCAGCTTCATTTGGCTCATCCTCACTTGGTGAATTTGCATTTCCACCCACGGGTACTGCTGGATCCACCTCTTCTGTTATGAATGGTGTCTAACATCTCAGGGCAAGGATGTGAGGCATGCAACAGGCAACAATAATTTGACATACCTAGTTAGGTGAGTAGAGGAGGGTTCTTTCAATTTGTCCAGAATGTGAAATCTTACCTTCTGGAGCCCACAAATCCACCCAACGACACGCCTTGTCCTTCCATGGGCCTCATTGAAGCAGACATTCCCTGGTGTGGTTGGGTACCTCACTGGGGTCAATACCCGAGGACGGTTTGAATAGCCAGGTTCATCTATAAGTAATAAACACAAACATATATCTTGTACATGCACATTTGTGATAGCAGGAGAAAAGACACACATGTCATATGTGACTTACCAACCAGCCAGGCCTCCGCTTTGTGGAGTTGTGTCATCAGCAGTGGTATTTTGCTTTACCGCATGATGAAGGAATCATGGACTGATCCAGGAAACTTGGCACATACTTGTGAAATGTACAGGTCTGCCAAACACACCACTTGGAGGTTGATGGAGTGGTATATTTTCCTGTTACTATATACCTGTTCATTCACACTGTGGGAAACCAAGGCTACATGGGTGCCATCTATGACTCCAATCGCATGTGGAATGTGTCCCAAAGCATAATACTCTGCTTTCACAAAGGCCAATTCCGCACTCTGGGGAAACCTTATATAGCTGTCCAGGTGTTTTAACAATGCAGAAAGAACAGCCTTCAAAACCAGACTAAACATGGGCTGAGACATCCATGCATCATCAACGCTGCACCTTCTATTACTGTCTCATACATATAATTGACTCAAAATGGCAGGTGTTGTACCAACGGTACTGGACATGAGGAAGTGACCTAACTCCGCCGGTGGATGTCATCATGGTGGTAGGCAGTCACAACTGTGGTGCACATTGCCATTGGAACACATTGCTGCCTTTGGTGAACCGGGGCCCATGGCTATGTCTGCAGGCTGTGACAGTCATGCACATGGCTGACATGACTGCCATGTTCTACAGTGTTGCTCACTTGACTTAGGACATTGCTGCTTTCAAGACCTCTACTATATGAGCTGATGTGTACTGCCATGGAGAGCTATTGCGCCATGTTCTGCAGGTGATAGGGACCCAGCCTTCAATCCACAAGAGCTGGACAAGCTTGTGGATGAGGTCCTACCACTGTATGACAAGCTAGATGGTGCACCAGAGGAGCAGGTGAGTCCAATTGTACACCAATGTTTGAAAGGTGGAGTGTATGATGGTGTACATGAAACTTGAGGTAGTGAGGGATTGGGCAATCATGTCTGGGTGTATGGAAATGTGTACATGTGCATAGGCAGGTATACAGTAGTGATACATGGTAAAAAGTGTATAATCTAACTTAATTATACACAACATAAATTGCAGCAGGTATAACAATAATGTTGTGAGAGATGTTTATTGAGACATACCATGCTATGGATGATGATGTGGGTTGGTCATATGTATCTAGTCAATAGCAGGTCTGATCATGCATGTTGTATGGGAGATTCCACTTCACACCTGGGATGGCTGCAGATGGTAAAGTGTGAGTGAGTTTGGACTGAGAGGAAGGGACTGTTTGCCTACTTGCTGTGAGTGAAGTGTTGTGACCACTTGTGTTGGAATGGTGCATGTTAATGCCCATCGGAAGATGGGAACCTGACATGCCATTGCCAAGCAAGTGCGGACCCTGGGAGTCCACAGCTGGTGGAGCATCCACTGTAGGAAGCGGTGGGAGGACCTGAGATGCTGGGCCCGGAAGACCACGGATGCCCAGCTGGGGATGTCCTCCTAACGAGGGAGGGGTGCCCATTGGATCTTGACCCACCTAATGGCCCGCATTTTGGCAGTGGCCTACCCTGAGGTGGATATGCATTTGAGGGCAGCACAGCAGCCACAGGGGATAAGTACTGACTACACAAATGTAAATCACTCTGCCAGTTCAGTGTAATGTATAAGTATTTCAGCTGTGACAATGTGGTAAGTGCTAACGCCAAAGGTATCCCTAGGTACACCTAGGTGTACATGTTATAACATTGATATAGAGATGTAGAGATTTGAGTGAGTGTAGGAACCTAAAAGTCACCAATGGTAACCATATTCTATTGAAGCATGTGGTGATGCATATGTGACTGTGTCATATGTGTACCACTATACTGCTCTGCTGAATCATCCTTGCCAGGGTGTGATCTCAATCTGAAACTTCACTTGGCATACTTGCTACACTTACTCAGAGGTGTGTGGAGGTGTCCCAATTGTTACATGTCAACTGTACATTAGATAATGTGATGTATAATCAGGGTGAGCATCCTACATAATGGAAAACATGGTGGTATTTCTGTCTTCCTAGTGCAAGACATATATATGAAACGTCAGTTAACACTATTTATACCATGTACATGGTATTGTGAAGGTAAGTGGCTATCCTGCTATTTCCCAATGTATTGTGGGCATGCTACATAGGGCAGGGCCTCTCCTATATGGTACAATATACACAGTTTTTTGCCAACATCATGTGTACATTGGTCATTCCTGTCATTTTCACCATTCAGAATCCAAGTTTGGGATACTTACTTTAGCCACTCTGTATCTGTTTAGAATGATGTTGGTATAGCTAAGCTCAGTTTACACTGACTTCATTGTGTTGCTGGTTTTGTAGTTGACAGTCACTTGTTGGTGGAATGGTATATGTTATCTGTCAATTTGCTAAACTCTGGGTGCATGTCTCCATCATGCTCACGTAAGAAGTTGTGTATTAGTGTAACTTTACTCCAAAGATGTAAGGTTACTCATGTCTGAAGTGCTGATAGTGATGTTGATGAAAATGTTGATTTAAGATTGATAATCATCATGATTACTGGAACTGTATGTGCCCTTGATGCACAAGACAGGTGTCCAATGTATACAAGGTTTTTGTATGGTACCTATGGTTTTCTGTGGGTAAATGGTGTGTGCTGAGTGGGCCCCTGTTGCTGTACAGGGCTTTGTTTACTATGTGAGAACGACTAAGCTGAGTAGGTGCCCAAAATATGTATTAACCTTTGCAAACATACAATTGATACATGTTTTGTTGAAATGGTTTTGAATTCAATGTTTCTCCAACTTTGTATATGTCAAATGAAGTAGGTGAATGTGTGTTTTTTCACATTGTCAATCTTATGGACACTGTTACAAGTTATGAATGTTATTGCTAAGCAATATGTTGTTTCATAATTATGTGATGAGCTAACTTTCATAGGACATAACATCTGGTAATGGTTGGAGCAAGTGCAAGACTAATTCCCATTAATAGATTGTTGTTTCACAGTGATGTTGTGTACTGGGGCACACTTTCCATGTTGACAATTCATCTTGTGCAGGTATAGTATGTGTTATAGCTGTACTGGTGGGATGGTGATGTAGTGGTCAGATAGTTGGCTTATGTTGTGTGTGATATTGATGTCAAAAAGGATTGTGGAAAGTATGTTCTTGTGGCATGATGTTGGCTCAAAATGGTTCCTACCTAGGGGTGTTTTACACATAGATGTGATGTTACTGTTGTGTATGGTGTAATGTATGTGTTTGTAAAAAATCTGATGACCCTACCACTCTCTCTGTTTCTCAGCATCAGCATTGGCAGGTGAAGGAGACAGGGCATAGCCAATTAGGAAAGCTGCTGGCCACGGGGCCCGAAGTCATGACACCACTGACACTGAGGGTCTCAGTGGCCCGACGGCGATGGGAGTGCCATGGGGAAGGTAGGATCCAGTTCTTCATCTTCAGAATCCTCCTCCAGTCGACACTCCCTGACGGTGGTGGACCTATCTGGGAGCAACCCAGAACTATCTACGTCTGCCACCCCCTTACTACCACCACCCTCCCTGTAGCTCCCCATGCAGTTGGCTATGCCCATTTACTCAAGAGGGTGGGTATCTCCTTTGCAGCAGGTACCACTTCCCGTGCCCCTGTCAGCCCTGCTGCCCTCAGTAAGGAGGCAATTGATTTCCTGAGGTCAATATCTGTGGGTCAGTCAACCAGTGTGAATGCCATCTAGGGACTAACAACTCAGGTCCAACAGAGTAATGCGTTCCTGGAGAGCATTCACATTGCACTGGCTGGCCTACAGAGATTGTTTCAGGCTCTGGCCTCCACACTGACGGCAGCCTCCACCTTCCTCTTTCCAAACCCATTCCCGCCCTTTCCCGACCCAGCCAAAGCACACAGATAGACAGGCATGCATCCACCTCAACATCCAAGGGTAGCTCAGACAAACATAGGCAGCAGAAGCCACACCACTGGCATGGTCATAAGCAACAGACAGATGCAGACACAGCAACAGTCACAACCTGCCCTGACACCCTCACCACCCCCAGCATCACTGACACTACACCTGACACACCTGCAGACACCACACCAATATTAATGGATTCAGCCACTACAACTATCCTACCTACAGTCAGCACAATAGCAGGCCCTCAGACCTTCACCCCATCACCAGACCTGCAAACACCATAGCCACTGACACTCCTACACATAGCACATCCACCATACCTGCAGTCACTACCCCAACAGACAGTCACCCACCCACCACAGCATCCCCAGCACCTTTACCCCACTTCAGTCCTGTAAACATAAACATCCTCACTCACTCACTCACCCACCCAACAGACACCCACCACCCACAAGCATACCTTCCAGAAACATGCACTGACACCTGAGGAAATTCGATTTTTAATACGATCGTATCGACCCGCCATTTTGTGGCCCGCCGCCATTTTATGTTGCCTTCACTCAGGCAGCACAGCGAACGAAGTCCATTCTGCCTTTTCTGCTTATTCTGCAACATGGTGTTCAAAACAGTCTTCTGCCTCTATCTTTACAAGACTGGTATTAAGGTCTGACCGAGTACACTAATCCCTGTCTGGTTTTCTAATCCTTGTTTCAACTATCTGTAGGCTCACACTATTCTCCGCCGATCTTATCTTATCGTCTGGCCTTCGCTGTCCTTTGCTAGTATTCTCTCATTTCACAACTGTCCTCCAAACGCACACAAACTTATCACACCACATGCAACTTCGTTGTGGATCGGTTAATGAATTAGTTCAAGGGAGGGGTGACAAACACAGCTGGAGGGGAGGCAACCTTAAGTCACTTGATACTTTGTTCTGTCTTGTTTTCCGACATTTCTATTGACTCTGTTCTATCTTTACGTCATTCTTACTGGCTCCTTTCTATGTGTTCTGGGAGTGTATGTAGTTAATAAATGTTTTTATACGGTATATAAGATTGTGCGCCACAAAGTAAAGTGGCAGTCTCCTGAGAACATACCTTGTGTACTTCTTGGACAACTGTACTAGCTGCAGCTAATAAATCTGATCTTTTACGCCTGACAGAGTGTCCCGTGTCTCTGTTAGTTGAGGCAGGTGAATCCAAGGAGATTTTAGGCGTACCCTGCGCCGCCAGGCCCAAAAGGTTCTGGTTCTTCAACTGGCGCCCAACGTGGGGCGGCTTCAGCGGTACCGGTTTCTGCCTGAAGGTCGTGAGGAACCCCGCAAGAAAATTCTGGAGGAATCGCGAGCCACGTCAAGCGACCCCTGTATGTCGAAGTGGTCCGAAGGTCTTTTTCAGCGCGGTTACTCCTTCCTGACGGCTACTGACGACTGCTGCCCTGACTGCCGCCCTGCCTTGGCCCTTTCTTTGATGATGTATGGTAAAGCGAGACGATAGACGGGCCTCTGTTGGTGTAAGAAGACATCCTTAGTTAAGTATTTGGTGGGTCGCGCCCACAAATTTTGGTCTTTGTTTTGTCCTTAGGTCCTTAGATTTGGCCATTGCAGTGGCCAAAGCCGAGGGGTAAGTGCATTTGTGCTGTGTAAACTGAAAGTTTTACCCCCTTGATGTTTGTGAACAGCCAGTAAAAATCGTGAGATGTCTGGTCTGACTAAGTTTGGAAAACTTTGTTGCTTTGGTTGTATTAGGGACTCCCAGCTTGAGGACTCCTGTCCGATTCCTTCGGTTGGAACTCCCACATATGAGCTCTATTCTAAACATGGTGTTGGTCCTATTGCCTTTAATAAGACATGGACCCGATATACAAAGAAAGATGGTGTTTTAAAATGGCCAGAAAATGGTAGTTTCGAAACTGATGTGCTAGATAATTTAGAAGCAACGTTATTTAAAAGAAAAGCCCGGCCGGCAATGTTTGACTCTTTTCGCCTTTGGCGTAAGGAAGCCAAACAGAGAGAAATTAAACAAGCGAAACGAGATAGGAAAACACAGGGAATGACGATTATACAGGCTGCTCAGCAATTCAAAAATGATGAAATAGATAATGCAATGGAAATTTCAGACAGACAGCATCGAATGGCAATAGATAAATGCTATCCGACGTTGCCTATCTCTTCCCTTGATAAAAGAAAAGATTTTGAGGAAGATTCCTTAATGTCCCACTTATTGAAATTGCCTCCGCCCTATGTACAAGGTGCTAATGCACCCCCGATGTTACAGCCTGTTCAGCCGCCAGTTGTGCTTCCGCCTGCTCCAGCTTTTCCACATTTGCCTCCTCAAGTATTGCCTATGCCAGCTTTGCCTTTAACTCCTTTGCCTTCTGCTCCTTTGGCAATTCCTAATGCTCCTTTAGTTAATTCACCTAATACCTTGTCCCCTATCCTTATGTCAAATTCTCCATCTACGCGTAAGCGATTTACCGATACTGTCTCTGGTCTCTTATCACCTTTCTTTGAAGCTTTAAATGTGTCTCCAGCTTTTTCTCGAAGACAGTCTCGTAGTCAATTCCCAGACTCCAAAGAGCGAGAAAAATTGGACTCACTTGCTTGTAGATGGATCAAGAAGGGTCCTCAATATAGTACGTCTGATATTATGTCCACCTTTCTGCAATGGAATGCACCTACGCAGAGATATGTTTTTAAAGTTATGTGCGATACTCTCGCTAAAGAATGGGAGGATATGAATTTGGGTTCGGTCCCAAAGGATCTGTTAGATGTTCAGGCTGACTTTGACAAAGGACTTATTGTGGGTCCTAAGGTTGAAAACGCTGTCAGAACACTTATTTCTTTCAGATCCCTATTGTTCTCACAGACTTTTCCTGATTCTGATCCTTCAGTTAGGACAGCACTGAAAAACTATCCCATGAGAGAGGTTTCTCCAATATGGAAGGAAGAAGTTGCAGCAGCAGGTGCTGATCCAGCTATTCCTGCGCATTTTCAGCGCATATGGATACATGTCCCCTGGAAAAGGTCTGAAGTTTTAGCACTTAAACAGTCACTACCAGATCCACGCAAAAATCCTGCTGGTTACTATAAAGAGTTGTCGCAAACAGTTGATGCATGTACTATGAATCTAGCAGATATTGACATGTTGATGGGAAATGTAGTTCCACAGACAATATGGGCTAAAATTCGTAGAGAGGATCACGCTCAAGAATTAGGCGGCGATTGGAACGCTATTATTGCCGCAGATAGAGGTCAAGTAGGTGGTGCAAAGCCCGACGCTTTGATCTCAGAACTCCCTGGTAGGATTATTACATTAATGAAAACAATGATGCCTGCTTTGAGAGTTAATTGGGATAAGCTAGCAGCATGTAAACAAAAGAAAGATGAAAGTGTTTCCGATTTCTTTACCCGATTCGAGGAGACATTCATTGATCACAGTGGTCAAGATATGGCTACAGAAGGGGGACAGCGATTATTTGTGGATAAGTTTGTATATAACTTGCTTCCTGAACTATCACACAAGCTAAAAGACTCCGAGAGTTCATGGGCAGTTTCTTCTTCCGCCCAGATATTGGCTACTGCACAATATTATGAAAATAGAGACAAAGAAGAAAGGGAAAAACAAGAGAAAAAGACGAAAGAATTAAAAACTAAAGTTCTCTTGCAACAGGCTTATCCTCCTCGTTATGTTCAGCCTCAGTTTCAACAGCCTCCGCAGTTTCAGAGGTTCTATCAAAAGCCTGAACCATTCATTCCAAGACCTTTGCTAGGTCCCAATCAATGTGCTTATTGTAGGGAGGAAGGTCATTTTAAGAACAGTTGTCCGGCATTGTTGCAGCGTAATGGAGCAGCATCTGCTTCACGAGGTCGTGGTGGTCTTCAGTCAGCAAATAGAGGTAGAGGTCGAGGTGTGTTAACCCAAGGGCAGCGTTCTTTTGTTCCTCCAAATTCCGGAAATTACTTTGACCAGCAAAATGTTAGGTCTACACAGTATTACAGTGAGGATCAGTATATTGAAGGAGGGAATGAAAGTCTTCATTTTGAATAGGACAGCCATGGACAAAGTAAGGGGGTTACGTCAATTCCAGTGGATCAGAATGGACCTTATGTTAATGTCACTACAATGGGTGTTTCAGAGCCATTTCTTTTAGATACTGGTGCCATGAGAAGCTCTATCATTCATTCTAAACTCCCTGGCGCACCTTTGTCTGGCTTAACGAATGTATCTGTAGGATTTTCTGGCGCCCCTGTTCGCAATCCAGTTTCTTGCCCTTTGCCTGTTTCAATAGGCCCTTATGATTTAGAAGCTCCGCTTCTTCTGACGAATGGTTGTGGTGAAAATCTGTTGGGTTTAGATCTATTAAAAAGAATGCATGCTACGATATATTGTTCACCTTCTGGTGTATACCTCACTCTAGGACAGAAAATGACTAGTCCAATGTACTTATCAAAAGATCAATTCCCACCTGAATTGCTTTCTCTTCCCGAAACGCTTTGGGCTACGGGTCCGAATGACGTTGGTTGTCTTGAGATCCCACCTTATGTTGTTACTCTTAAGCCCAATGCTGAAATGCCACGTATTCCGCAATACAGAATCTCTACTGAAGGTGAGAAAGCACTTCTGGAAATTGTCCATGATTTGATTCAGAAGGGTGTGGTTGAGGAAACGAGAGGAAATATATGTAACAGTCCTGTTCTTCCGGTTCTTAAACGCACTGATCCTTCTCAGCCTCCTGTTTATCGTTTTGTAATTGATCTTCGGGAGGTAAACAAGATTGTCGTACCGCAGTTTCCTGTAGTCCCAGATATCACTGCTCTGTTGACGATGATACCTTCTACAGCGACTTGGTTTTCAGTTATCGATTTAAAGAATGCTTTCTTTAGTATTCCCATCGCTGAAGAGAGTAGAGATATTTTTGGTTTTTCCCTCGGAGGCCGAAACTTCCGGTTTAAACGCGCACCTCAAGGTTATTGTGAAAGTCCCTCTGTTTACAGTCAAGCTCTAAAATGTCATCTTGATGCCTTTTCCTTACCGTCCGGTGCCGCTCTCATTCAGTACATGGATGACTTATTAGTTGCAGCTGATTCAGAGGAGATTTGCAAAAACGTGACCGTTGCACTGTTGCTCAATTTGTTTGATCTGAATCACAAGGTTTCTCCTTCTAAATTACAATATGTCTGTCGCGAGGTGACTTATTTGGGTCATCTCTTGTCAAAGGAGGGACGACGATTGACCCCCGAACGAATTCAGGCAATTGCACAAATGTCAGTGCCATCCACACAAAGAGAGGTACGTGCCTTTTTGGGCATTACTTCTTATTGTAGACAGTGGATTCCGAGTTTCTCTTTATTGGCTAAACCGCTGTTGGCGCTAACTTTAAAAGATACGCCTCAGCCTCTTCCGTGGACTAACGAGTGTCAGAAGAGTTTTACTGATTTGCGTATTGCTTTGTGTTCTGCTCCTGTATTGGGTACTCCTGATTACAGTAAGCCCTTTACGCTCTATGTCCACGAAAGAGAGGGTTGTGCATTGTCAGTCTTAACGCAGCGTTTTGGAGATCAACAGCGACCATGCGCATATTTCTCAGCTACGTTAGATCCAGTAGCTAAAGCATTGCCTAGTTGTCTTAAGGCGACAGCGGCAGCAGCAATTTCTATTCGACAGTCTGCTGGAGTAGTGCTAGATAATACTCTCATTGTTATGGTGCCACATGCAGTGGATATTTTACTAAATAGGACAAAAACGCAGCATCTTACGAGTGCTCGGTTGTCCGGATATGAGCTGACGCTTTTGGCTAGTCACATACACGTCAAACGATGTAATACCCTGAATCCAGCTACTTTGTTGCCTCTTCCAGAAGAGAGAGATGTTTCTGAACAGCATGATTGTTTTCTCCGTACTGAAGAAGAGACTAAGGGTAGAATTGACCTAAAAGACACGCCATTAGTGAATCCAGATGGAACACTATGGGTAGATGGTTCTTGTTTCAAGCTCCCGAATGGAGATACAGTTTCAGCCTACGCTATTACTACTTTGCATACGATTGTGGAGACAGCACGCATTAGACATAATTCAGCTCAGGCAGCTGAATTGATAGCCTTAACTAGAGCGTGTGTGTTATCCAAAGGAAAAAGAGTAAACGTGTACACTGATAGCCAATACGCTTTTGGTGTAGCGTTTAACTTTGGGCGCTTATGGAAGGAAAGAGGATTCTTTACTTCCCATGGTACTAAGATACAACATGGTCAATTAGTGACTGAACTTCTTGAGTCACTTACAATGCCTACTCAGATAGCGATCGTAAAGTGTAGTGCACACAAAAAGATTGTGGACGATGTTGGTCGAGGAAATGCATTTGCAGATGAGGTAGCGAAAAAGACAGCCAGAGACAACACAAGTCGAATGTATGTTGCAGGTCCCGCAAACTGCGTAAGAGAAAAGGGAATGTGTGAAGATACAGTAGAGAGTGTGAAATCAATTCAAGGAGAGGCTACGGAGAATGAGTTGAGAAAGTGGAAGGAAAGTACAGGAATGTTAGATGAGATGGGATGTTGGGTTGAATTATCAGAACATCAACGTTGGCTGTTACCAGATGCTTATGTACTACCTGTAGTTACTATGGCACATGGTCCAGCTCACCTAAGTGCAAAAGGAATATGTAAACTTCTGGCTCCAGTGTGGCAAAATGAGGGGATCCCAAAGTGTGCAAATAATGTAGTAAAACATTGTATTGTTTGCTTGATGTACAATCCGGGAAAGGGAACCCCAACTCCAGCAGGTCATTTTGCTCCTCCGACATATCCATTTGAGGTGTTGCAGATCGATTATATTCACATGGAACGATGCAACAACCTCAAATATGTTCTGGTGGTAGTATGTGCTTTTTCTAGATGGGTAGAAGCCTACCCTCTAAAGGACAATACTGCTTTATCAACTGCCAAAATACTTTTGAAAGAATTCTTCCCTAGGTTTGGTTTGCCGCGCATTGTCTGGAGTGACAATGGGAGCGAATTTGTGGGTCAAGTCATGCAAAAAGTTTGTGCAGGTCTTGGCATAAAACAGAAGTTCCACGCGGCGAATCACCCACAGTCGGCTGGTTTAGTAGAATGCTACAATGGAACCTTGAAGCTTAAAATTGCTAAGGTGCAAGCTAGCACAGGACTTAATTGGCCTGATGCTTTACCATTGGCTCTTCTGTCCACCAGAACAGCAGTACACTCTCGTTTGGGGCTTAGCCCTTACGAAGTGATATTTGGTCGCCCAGCTAATGTATGGGGAGTTCCTCGCCCTAAGAAATACTCAGACTTGCCATACCCGATGTTGATTGACTACTTGCATGACCTTACAACTAAATTGCGTGTTCTTCATCAACAGGTTCAGAGTGCTCTACCAGAGGCTTCCACAGACCCAGGTCATTCCATCCGACCAGGTGACTGGGTCTGCACGAAAAATTTCCAACGACAGAGAAATTTGGAGCCCAGATGGAGAGAGCCACGCCTGGTTCTTTTGACCACAAGAACAGCAGTTAAAGTCGAAGGAAAGAAAAACTGGGTGCATGCCGTGCACTGCAAGAAAGTGCCTTTGCCCTTGCCTTTCAATCAGTGGGTCCGTAGAGGCATCAGTGACTCTGAAAGTGAGAAAGTTCCGCAATTTGTACCATTCAGTGATGCACGTCTAATTGGAACACTTTCTGAGAAAGAGGACGACGACATCCTTCAAGAAGCAATACCATCGCATCATCGCTTGAACACGACAAATCCAGGAACATTGTTTCAAAACCAGACTGCCTCTGGACAGGAACGCTATAATTTGAGACCAAGACCAAAGAACTTGTAACTTTCTCTCCTATGTAGTACTCTATCCCGGTTGCAGGGTCACGGTAGGAGTCTTAGTCACGACCTGAGTAAGTGGCAATAGGCCTGCAGGACCTCACAGTGTCATAGGACGGTAGATAATCGTGACTACAGTGATTGAGGAAGATTGCCGTGAGCATCCACTTAGAAAGATGGAGGCTACATTAGATAAAAGAGAAAGTAAAAATTTAAAGAATAATTGTAAAGAAATATATAGTCGTTGTAGTATTGCTCTATGCGTCATTATATTGTCGTGTATTCTTTTGGCATCTGTAAACTGGATCATTATTACTCTG
The DNA here is from genome assembly GCF_031143425.1 of Pleurodeles waltl. Taxonomy (NCBI): domain Eukaryota; kingdom Metazoa; phylum Chordata; class Amphibia; order Caudata; family Salamandridae; genus Pleurodeles; species Pleurodeles waltl. The sequence goes on from NW_027149832.1 coordinate 662,918, forward strand.
CAGCAAAAAGTTGTCTCTTCTCCTACCTCTACATCTTCTTCTACTATCTCTCCGCACCTATTTCACACTCTTCCCCAGCATGAACTCATCAGAAGAACTGAATACTTTAACAATTCCTTCGTCCAGTTGTTACATCAACATCAGTTAGTGATCAATACAACTGACTGTTGGGTGTGTGGACTCATACCACATACGGTAGAAAAAGGAATGCCATATTTAGTTCTTCCATTCTCCTATGAAGGTTCCGCTTGGGCTTATTTTGTCATTTTCAATAATGCATATCAAAGTAAAATTAAACAACCTGTCAGTTCACATAGTGTTGGTTCAGATTTCAGTCATAGTTTATTGATAAAGGGAATGGTAGCTATGGCTAAAATCATGGAAAAAAGTGAAGCTTCCGTAGATGAAAGAAAAGCATATACCAATTGGAACATAACTAATTACATTTCCAGCCTCAATGATAAGATTGAGCAAGGAAAATCTCCTCCGATACGGGTCATACCCCAACAAGGAAATTTCTGTCTGCAAATAAATGGTAGAACTCCAAACACCGGACAAAGAGAAAGTTTATGTTCCCATACATATGTTTATTCAGCCCTGAATTCACCGCCGTTAGTACCATCTCAAGGTACATACTTCGTTTGCCACGATAGGGCTTATACATGGTTGCCAGCTGATTTCTCTGGTACTTGTTATATAGCCTTTCTTCTTCCCCCTACATACACCGCTCCTGCGAACCATCATAAAAATAGATATGGCAGAGGGATTGTGGATTCGAAAGACACAGCAGGACAAGAGGGAGGAGATTTCCTCAAAGGATTTCTTCCCTTCTGGGGTCCAATGGCCAACAGCAGAAATATAAGGCAATTGGTTCGTGTCGTAGAAACCACCATAGACATCACTGTAGGAGCTTTAAGTAACATTACAGCTGAACTACAGGCTGATCGTCTTATGACCTTGCAGAACCGTGTTGCCTTAGACTTTGTTCTTGCGGACCGTGGTGGAGTATGCAAATTGATCGGATCAAGTTGCTGTATTTTCATACCTAATGACGCTCCGACAGTATACCAAGCTATCTCTAAGTTACACATAATCTCCGAGTCGATTCATCAGGACGAAGGAGATTGGTCCTTTTCAGAGTGGTTTTGGGGATTACTGTCCAAATGGGGTTGGAAGGTATTGACATTCTTTGGAGTAATTTTAGCTTTTATATTCTCTTGTTGTCTTTGTATGCACTGCGGTCCTGCCATCTGCAACCTATGTGCTACTGCATGTATTCCCAAACCCAAGTCACAAAGAACAGAGAATATCAAAATGATGGTACAGCAACAGCTTGATGACCTCATGGCCATAGACATCGACTCAGATTAACATGAGTTTGTATATCTTGCCTGAGTTCTGGCAAAAGGAGGGTCTGAGGAAATTCGATTTTTAATACGATCGTATCGACCCGCCATTTTGTGGCCCGCCGCCATTTTATGTTGCCTTCACTCAGGCAGCACAGCGAACGAAGTCCATTCTGCCTTTTCTGCTTATTCTGCAACATGGTGTTCAAAACAGTCTTCTGCCTCTATCTTTACAAGACTGGTATTAAGGTCTGACCGAGTACACTAATCCCTGTCTGGTTTTCTAATCCTTGTTTCAACTATCTGTAGGCTCACACTATTCTCCGCCGATCTTATCTTATCGTCTGGCCTTCGCTGTCCTTTGCTAGTATTCTCTCATTTCACAACTGTCCTCCAAACGCACACAAACTTATCGCACCACATGCAACTTCGTTGTGGATCGGTTAATGAATTAGTTCAAGGGAGGGGTGACAAACACAGCTGGAGGGGAGGCAACCTTAAGTCACTTGATACTTTGTTCTGTCTTGTTTTCCGACATTTCTATTGACTCTGTTCTATCTTTACGTCATTCTTACTGGCTCCTTTCTATGTGTTCTGGGAGTGTATGTAGTTAATAAATGTTTTTATACGGTATATAAGATTGTGCGCCACAAAGTAAAGTGGCAGTCTCCTGAGAACATACCTTGTGTACTTCTTGGACAACTGTACTAGCTGCAGCTAATAAATCTGATCTTTTACGCCTGACAGAGTGTCCCGTGTCTCTGTTAGTTGAGGCAGGTGAATCCAAGGAGATTTTAGGCGTACCCTGCGCCGCCAGGCCCAAAAGGTTCTGGTTCTTCACACCCACTCATCCATCAAGATCTTTTGATTGTCATTTTATTTTGAGAAGAAACCACAGCTGGTTCTAAGACCTCCCCCAAATCTGAAGGCATTGAAGGTGCCCTTGATAGTATTCACATTGGAAGAAACTTTAAATGTGAACCCTGGCGCAAAAAGCAGGGAAAGCTCCTGGTCCTGACAGACTCCCCTCTGATGTATATCGCTCAGAATCTTAAATTTGGGGCCATTATATAAAATCTCTATCCAATGCTTCAGCAGCAAATGCTCAATTTCCTTATTCCTGGAAAGGGGCAGAAAATTGGGTCTGTGTATCAAAAGGGAGATCAACAAGTGCTAGAAAATGATCAGCCCATCAGCCTTATTGATAATATTCAAAACATCTACAGTGAGCAATTCCAGGTAAAACTATGTGAATGGATACAGGATGAAAAAGTGCTACAGCACTAAGGCAGGTTTTAAGGACAAGATAAGCACAAGTGATCAAGTTCTGATGGTCTTGACTATAAAATAGAAAACAACTGACCTTGATAGTGGGTTACTCTTCTTTACGTTTGTAGACTTAAAGGCTACCTTTGAATTGGGGTTCTGCTTGTCTGCTTTTGCTAATCTAGCAAATGTATTCAGCAAATTTTGGGAGGGTTAGCTGGGGCCCGGGTGGGAATACAATGGACAACATTCCTATTAGAAGAGAGGTGCGCCACAGTGGTGTCCTTGCTCCCACTCTCTTCTTGTTACACATTAACCCCTTCACTGCCAGGCCTTTTCCCCCTCAGGTGCCAAGTTTTTTATTTGACTATTTGGGGAAATTCACGCTTAGGCCCTCATAACTTTTTATCCACATAAGTTAACCACGCTAAATTTGGGTCCTTTTTTTCCAACACGCTACGGATTCTAGAGGTAACCAGAGTTTGTGGGTTCCCCTGGAGGAGACCAAGAAATTAGCCAAAATACAGCACCATTTTAATTTTTTAAAAACAAAATGGGAAGAAGTGCTGCAGAAGAAGGCTTGTGGTTCCTTCACTGAGTGGCATCAACAAAGGGTTTCCAGTGCTAAAATTACCATCTTCCCAGCCATCAGGAAGAGGTAGACTTCAATCAGAAAAACACATTTTTTAATTTGGCATTTTACTGGGACATTCCCCATTTTTAAGATTTTTTGTACTTTTAGCCTCCTTCCAGTTAGTGATAGAAATGGGTCTGAAACCAATGCTGGATCCCGGACAGCTTAATATGTCTTAAAAGTAGACAAAATGTTAAATTCAGCAAGAGGTCATTTTTGTACATCCTTCAAGGTTTTGCCACAGAAAATAACAGCTGAAAAAAAAAATATTGAAATTGAGGTAAACAAATAGCCATTTCTCTCCATGTTTTACTCAGTAACTTTGTCCTGCAATGTCAGATTTTCAAAAGCAATATACTGTTATGTCTACTATACTCTTCTGGTTGCAGGGATATATAGGGCTTGTAGGTTCATCAAGAACCCTAGGTACCCTTGTGGCGCTGTCACCAGGTTCTATTACTCGAGTCCTTTGCAAACCTCAAAATTTGGCAAACAAATCACTTTTTTCTCACATTTCGGTGACAGAAAGTTCTGGAATCTGAGAGGAGCCACGAATTTCCTTCTAACCAGTATTCCTCAGTATCTCCCAATAAAAATGGTACCTCACTTGTGTGGGTAGGTCTAGTGCCCGCGACAGGAAATGCCCCAAAAGACAATATGGACATATCACATTTTACCAAAGGAAACAGACCTGTTTTTTGCAAAGTGCCTAGCAGTGAGTTTTGGCTTTTAGCTCATCCGGGACCTAGGGAAACCTAGCAGACCTTTAAAAAGTAGACACATAGAGGAATGCAGAACGAGGTGACTTGTGGGGCTCTCACCAGGTTCTTTTACCCAGAATCCTTTGCAAAACTCAGAATTCGGCAAAAAAAAAAAATCCTCACATTTCGGTGACAGAAAGTTCTGGAATCTAAGAGGAGCCACAAATGTCCTTCTACTCAGCATTCCCCAGGTCTCCCAATGAAAATGGTACCTTACTTGTGTGGGTAGGCCTAGTGCCCGTAACATGCCCCAAAACACAATGTGGACACATCACATTTTCCCAAAGAAAATTGACCTGTTTTTTGCAAAGTGCCTAGTTGTCGATTTTGGACTCTATCTCAGCCGTCACCTAGGAAAACCTAGCAAACCTGGACATTTCTGAAAACTAGACACCTCGGGGAAGCCAGTATGGGGTAATTTGTGGTGCTCTCTCCAGGTTCCGTTACACAGAATCCTTAGCAAACCTCAAACTTTGGCAAAAAAAACTTTTTCCTCACATTTTGGTACTGCAAAGTTCTGGAATCTGAGGGGAGCCACAACCTTCCATCTATCCAGTGTTCCCACAGGTCTCTCAATAAAATTGGTACCTCACTTGTGTGGGTAGGCCTAGTGCCTGTGACAGGAAATGCCCCAAAACAATTTGTGGACACATCAAAATGATCAAATACAAATCTACCCCTTTTTGCGGGGGGCACCTGCGTGTTTGGTTCTGGGCTAAGCAGTCTTCTAGGGAAATCTACCAAGCCCAAACATTTCTGAAAACTAAACACCTGAGGGAGGCCAGGGATGTGTCTTGCGTGGATACCCCAGTGTTTTCTTACCCAGAATCCTCAGCAAACCTCAAATTCAGCTAAACAATCACATTTTCCCCACATTTCTGTGTGGGACCACTGCACCAGCACAAATTTCCAATATTTCCCCCAGTATCCTGGTAAAAATGATACTCACTTGTGTAGGTGGGCCAAGTGCCAGTGACAGTGAAGAGCCAAAAACATTTAAAAAATGAGGGGGAACCAAAGCGGTTTCAAAAGGGCAGTTTTGAAAAAATACGTTTTTAGGCTGACAAGTGGGGCAGAATTTGTATTGGTATAGATGCGACAATGCTGGGTGGTAGGAATTTTGTGGATTCCTGCAGATTACAGAAGTTTCCATCACAAAAATGTGGGAAAATGTGTGATTTCAAGCAAAGTTGGAGGTTTGAAGGGAATTGTGGGAAAGAAAACGGTGCGGAGTGCATGTAAAGCACACCACCCTGGACTCACCCAGATGTTTAGTTTTCAGATGTGTCTAGGTCTCATAGATTTTCACACATGGCAGCATCCAAAAAGTGCATCCCTCACCATTCCAAGTGGGACGCTTTTGAGAGGTAGACAAGCTCTAAAGGCCCAAATGTAAAACCAAAACCCAAAATATTCAAATGCCCTCTTGCTTGTCATGGGATAAGATGTTTTAGTTTATTGGGTAGAGCTGAAAGACTGACCCCTTTGGTTGGGGTGGGGGCATAACCATGCTCATCCTGGTTGCAAGCCACCACCCCACTTTATTTTTTTTTTTCTCCCTGGCATCTAGTAGGCTGTCGCCCCCGGGTAGAGGATCAGTGGTAATTGCCCCATCTGTCCAATGGTGGGCAGAACAACTTTGTGAAAAAGAAAATTCAGGGGGGGCAGAAATGGCTAACAATAATATGCCCTCATGGGGAGCAACCCCCCAAAACAAAACACACACATACCAATCCGTGGTGCCTAAGTGGTTTCTGCCCTCCCTGGGGGTAGATGGGCCTAATAGAAATAGGCTGATCCACCCCCATGGGAGCAGAAATGGCCTAAAATAAATTTGCCCCCCAGGGAAGCGACCCTTGCCTAAGGGGTTGCTCCCCATCTGAAAAAAAATTAAATCCCTGCTGCCTCATGGTTTCTGCCCCCAAGGGGGGATGATAGGCCCAAGAAAAATAGTCCAATCTGCTCCTAATGGGGGCAGAAATGGCCTAAAATAAAATTGCCCCCAGGGGAGCAACCTTTGCCTAAGGGATCGCTCCCACCCTGTAAAAAATAAAAAAGTAAACAATACCTAGCTTCTAGAGGTTTCTACCCCGGTGGCAGATTGGCCTAATTACAATAGGCTGATCTGCCCCCGGGGGGCAGAAAAGACCTAAAAAATATTGCCCCACTGGGGAACGACCCTTGCTCAAGGGGTCGCTCCCCTTATAAGTAAACATAAAAAATAAAACAAAATCCCTGATGTCTAGTGGGCATTTCTGTGGCCCGATCGGTTTACGATCAGGCTGCAGAAATACTGACAGTGACTGAAAGGAAACAAAAGGCCTTTCCATTCCTTTCATGCCTCTGTCTACCCCTACCCCCGAATCAGAAGAGAAATGGGAGGTGACCTCTGAGCACATGCATGCTGACTTCATCAGTTTGTCACTGGGGGGGCAAAAGGGGGTCGGGTGGAAGGGGAAGCGATTTCCCTTCTGTTCATGACAAGGGGAGTGGGTGGGAGGCCCTCGGGGAGCGCCAGCACTCCTCCTGTCTCATCCTCGGCATGTGGTACCTATGGCTGAGGATGATACCAGCTTGTACCTGGCACCTAGGGGGTTAACTGCTGTATTCCACACATACAAGATTGTGAGATTGATGCCCCCAAGATCACAGGGTTGAGGCTGCCATGCCTGTTAATTGCAGGTGACACACATCTCATGTAGGAGAAGATTCCAGCTAGGTCTGAACCATTCCAAGAGTTTTTCTCCTCCCCTACCCTGGCTCCAGACACCAGCAGGGGATTACCAAGCCTGTTGTGTGAGGGCCAGACACAGCCTACACATATGTAAGTTCGCCCCACCTCGGTCTCTCCCAGCCCAGGAGACTATCAGTAAACAGATGCAGCCAGCCTCTCCTTTGTGATGGCTGTCTAGGAAATGTAGCGGTCACTCTGCAAAGCAGAAGAGCTATACGCACAGAGAAAAGTTTCTAAAAGTGGCATTTTTAAAATAGTACTGTAAAATCTACATACATCAGTAAGCAGAATTTCTCACTACCATTCCAAACATACCAAACATCTCCACGCTATTCTATACAGAACAGAAGTTACCACTCAGATATATATATTTCCAATGTAAACCTATGAGAGGAGCAGCACCCACCGTAGGGAAAATTAAATATAATGTTTGTCATTACTAGGATAGGTAACACATAAAAATATAGTTCCTACCTTTTACACACACAGCACCCTGGCCATAGGGCTATCTAGGGCCTACCTTAAGGTGGACTTAGGTGTAGTAAAAATTAAGTTTATGCCTTGGTAATTTGTTTGACTTGCTGAGTCAATATGTCACCAAACTGTTCCTGCAGGCCCTGCAGTGTTATGCCATTGACAATTTTGAAAAGCTACTTCTGTGGGTGGCGTAATCAGCGCTTCAGGCCTACCAGTAGCATTTAATTTACACGTCCTGTGTGTATGTCACACCACTTTACAAGGGACTTACATATAAATTAAATATGCCAAACAGGTGTAAGTCATATACCAAGATTTATGGAAGAGAGCACATGCACTTTAGCACTGATTAGAAGTAGTAAAGTGCCCAGAGTCCTAAAGCCAACAACAAGAGGGTCTGACAAATGGGAGGAGAAAAGCAAAACGTTTGGTGATAACCCTGCAAAAAGGGTTATTTCCAAAAGGCACAATTTGTGCTTCAGTCTGTAGGTGGCATTTATCGTTTCATGCCATGAGTGTGATTTCTACATCATATGCTATGGGCTTATATGAGAATGAATCAGGCCAACAAAGGTTTTGCCAGTTTCTACATGTTTTCAAGGTTAGAGTTAGTATACTGGGCATTGGACAGCAGTCAGAGTCTTAAAACCAACAGAAAAGTCTGCAAAAATGCTGATTATCATACAAAAAGGACCATTTTCTCATACATGTCATTCCACATAGCAAAGAACAGAATACCATTTAATGCACCTTACTATGAGTATTTGGAAAGGGATTCCAAAAGTTACTTGGGAATCGTAAACACTTTTACTTCTTGCAGGGAACGTTTGTACATTTCAAGCATTTGTTGCAGTCATAAAATCATGCACACCACAGTCTCTGCAACTGCTAAATATTTTGTACATATCTTCAGTTTGGTTAATTATGGTTATACAAGCCATTTGATAGAAAAACATTAAACTTAGGGTGGTTTTCAGCTTACCAAATGAGTTCAGAAGGATTTCAACCTCGGTCTGTTATCAACTTACTTCCAATAATACATCCACTCCATGTACGTGTTTTTTGGAGAGTTGACACTGAGGGGGTCATTCTGACCCTGGCGGCCGGTGACCGCCAGGGTCACCGACCACGGGAGCACCGCCAACAGGCTGGCGGTGGTCCCGAGGGCATTCTGACCATGGCATGGGCACTGCAGGGGCCCCCGTAAGAGGGCCCCGCAAAGTATTTCAGTGTCTGCTAAGCAGACACTGAAATACGCGACGGGTGCAACTGCACCCGTCGCACCCCTGCAACTACGCCGGCTCAATTCTGAGCCGGCGTCCTCGTTGCAGGGGCATTTCCTCTGGGCTGGCGGGCGCTCTTTTGGAGAGCGCCCGCCGGCCCAGAGGAAATGTCTGAATGGCCGCCGCGGTCTTTTGACCGCGGTGCGGTCATTCAGCGGCGGTACCTTGTCGGACGGCGGGTCAAAATGACCCCCTGAATGCTTAACCTTCCAAACTCACTGCTTAATTAATTCCATAAACAGTTTCATGAGTGGAATGTGCACTGACACTTAGGAGCAAAGGGTCATGAGCAGCAGTGAAGAGTCAGGAGTGCATTGTGTATATATGATCTTGTGTATCTGGAGGAAAAATAGTTGAAGTGATGTGTGGTTTAAGAAGTGTTGTTAAGAAACTACTAGTTGTTTTATAGGAATGTTTTTTTTTCTATTAGAAGTAAAGTAGAGTGTTGTTGCCTTCTACTCAGATATCTGCTTTAAAAAAAAAAAAAAGTTACAGGCCTTCAGAGACTTCATGGAGTCTTTCTACTGGCATTATGAATGCAACTTTACATGAAGACGTAACTCTAACACATCTGAAGGAGAATGACTTCAGATTTTTTTTTCAAAAGTAGATGCATTCCTCAGTTGGAGATATAGGCCCATATTTATTCTTTTTTTAGCGCCGCATTTACGTAATTTTTTGATGCAAAAGTGGCGCAAACTTGCAAAATACAATTGTATTTTGTAAGTTTGCGCCGTTTTTGCGTCAAAAAGCGGCGCAAATGCGGCGCCAAAAAAGTATAAATATGGGCCATAATGGGCAGGTGAACAAGAAGAAACTGTGTATATGAGGACAATTCTGGTCATTATCACGAGATGAAGAGGTAGAATGTGGTTTAAGAAATGAGAAGCACACTTTATATGTGGGAAGCAGCCAAAGATGTGGTTAAGGATTTGGATGATAAACTTGTCACAATGAGAGAGTGTTTTATAATAGGAAAGTTGGCTTTAGCTCCATGTCTCAGATCCATGTGTGATGCTACATGCACAAACATTTGGTGTTCCTAGTGGCACAATGGAAGTGTTCTGGAAGGTTCTAGTTTGGATTTATTCCTAAGTATGGTAAGTAATTAGTACTTTTGAAGGGGACTTCCTCTCCCAAAAATGTTTAAAAGATAGGCAGTGTGAGGTTATGTTTAGCTCAGGAGCTACAGGACACCAAAGAAGAGCCGATTGATGGCTGATTGATACTGAAACCGAATTAATACGATAATGGATTAGGAAAGCATTGGCTGGAGATGTCAGGGATCTTGTGAGGGCATACGCTAATGATGGGCTCTGTAAGGAAAAGCATGTGTGACTCATGACTTCCATCCTGGTTGGATTAGTTTTGTATTAAAGAACAAAGGCCAGATTTAGTTAAACCATTGAACCAGAGTCAGGATAAGTTGTTAAAACAGGCACAAAAACCCCTCCCTCTGATGCCATTTCACATATTTTGGTCAAAATATTTGAAGTGGCATCAGAGGCAGGGTTGTGTTGTGCTTGCTAAGTGGATGAGTGCAGAGATCCTTTTGCTTCTTAGGCTATAATAGTGCTACTTTATTGGAGAATTAAATCTCAAAATATAAGAAGATATGGCTATGTATTAGGGAGATGAAGAAGATAATGGTCCCTCATTGAGAAGGACAATGGCTATGTGTTTAGGAGCAGAGTTTTTTACATGAGTTGGTTGAAGGAGCCCTTCCTGTGGCCGTAGTATATTCATAGATGAGTTTCACCCTAAAATGAAAAGGGCCTCAAAATAACAGTAAGCGGCAATGAGATTTGTTCTGCAGTGTGGAAGTTTTCAAAGTGCGAGCACAGGAAGTAAAAGTGCCCAATCTCAGATTCCCTCTCACCAACATAAACATGGAATACAATTTTAACTTCTGTCTCCATAAAGATGTCAGGAAGGGTAGCCACCTGATGAAAGTTAAGCAAGGGTTATGAGCCAGTGTTCTTTAGCACCCCATTTCAAAATAATGACCAATTTATAAATTATTGTACAACGGACCAAAATAATTTACTTCAGTAGTAAGTAATTGTGGACTCACAGGAGAAGTTGAAAGGATTTATGTGAAAATAGGGAAATAAATTTAAGGGAGGTAAACAAGTGTTTTGGAAGGGAGATGTGTGGGAAATTGAGCTGTTGGCTGACTGGTGTATCAGTCCTTGTCAAGCAAGAGCCACAATCCCTTGCAGTGTGAATCACAAAAAGTCACTGAAATAACCTTTGCTTAATCCTGGGTAGGTTGCCACAAAAAGCAGTCAGACTTAACATAGAGGCAAAGTAGTTAGACGCACAGTTAGAAATGGGGTCTCTAGTTGGCAGAGGTATACACCCTTGTCCAAGTAGAGACCACAATCCTAGTCAGGGTAAGTCGCACACAATCCAAATTATCCTGTGCCCACCCTCTGGTAGCTTGGCACTGAGCAGTCAGGCTTAACAATGTGTAAAGTATTTGTGCAATAAATCACACACTAACACAGTGAAAAGAACACAATAATACACCACACCAATTTAGGAAAATATGTGATATGTATCTGGTTAAAATAAGGTCAAAACAATAAAGAGTCAATAAACACAAGTAGAAATATCACTTTTTCAAACTTTAAAAGAGTCTTAAATCTTGGAAATCAACAGTTGTCTCTTGATTACACAAAGCACCTGGTTTGTGCAAAAATTAATACACACACAGACCGCAGAGGAGGAGATGCGAGGGAAAAATAGGATGTGTATCTGATTTTCCGGTGTGGCATGGAAGATGCATAATTTCTTTCCACGCTGTAAGGGGCTTTGCGTAATTTTTCGGTGTGCAGTCTTGGTTCCTCACTGCGATACAAGGATTTTTTTTGATGCCCAGGGATGATGTAGTGAAATTCTTGGTATGTGTGAAGAACTCACTCCAGTCGATCCAGTGTTGCGATGCATCACATTTTCTGTCGCTTGGCAGTCGCTCCGTCGATTTCCCAGTTGGGGAATCAGCTGAGTTATTCCAGTTCAGCTGTGTGTTGATCTGGTAAGGCTATGCATCGAATTTCCAATTGCAAGGCAGGCTCTGCATCGAATCTTCTTTTGAATTTCTCAATCCCAAAATGGCTGTGAGTCGTTTCTGGCAGGCTGTGTGTCAATTTTTGGTGCACAAGGAGCTCCTGAAGAGATGAAGTCTTTTTGGCGCTGATACTTCAGTAAACAGAAGACATGCTCAATCCAAACCTTGGAGAGCACTTTTCCTGGCAAAGTCAGAGGGCAGCAGGGCAACAGCAGGGCAGCAGTCCTTCTTAGTGAAGCAGTACCGATGAGTCCTGTGGGAAGCCAGGCAGTTCCTCTTCACAGTTTGCAGGTTCAGGTCCAGACGTGTCTGAGTTGGTGGGGTCAGTGACCCAGTTGATATACCCATAAATACCTTTGAAGTGGGAGAAACTTCAAAGAGTGGTTATGAAGTGCACAAGTTCCCCTTTCAGTACTGGTCTGTCTGCCAGGGACCCAGTAGGGGGTTTGGCAGTCCATTGTGTGGTGGGCGGACCATTAGCCTTTGAAATGTAAGTGTCATGCTCTCTACATTTCTTGCCCAAGAAGACATATTCAGTATGTGTAGGAGGCTGGCATGTTTTGTAGTGGGTACCTAAGGTACTTACATCTTATACCAAGTCCAGTTATCCCTTATTAATAAAATGTAGGCATTGTCTAGAAGCCAGGCTCTCTAGTGGTAGTGTGGATGAGAAGTCAAGGCCTCAGTAGGAGACATGCACAGTTCATGCAATATCACTGTAGTCACACAGTACTCACACACATGAAAGAAAATACTCAGTGGTACAGTGACACACTTGCCAAAAGTACCATAGAGACTATACTCCCTTAGGAGGTAAGTAAAATACACAATAAATACACTAGTAACAAAAAACAGGTAAGAAAACAGTGCAATTATTGAAAATCACAATAGGTAGAAATGGGCCTGGGGGAACACAAACCATATACTAAAAAAAAAGGAATGCGAAAGTCAGTTTCCCACCTAGGAAAGTGCAGAGGGGCACTGGGACTAATAGAACATACCAAAGGTAAGTAATAGAACCCACCACAGCCCAGGAAAGTTGGAGTAAATCACAGGAACGTTCCTGGAGCACACAATCAAACAAAAAAGACGATATTGCAAGAACCAGAAGAGACTGCAAGACACGAACAGTGGATTCCTGGACGTAAGGACCTGTGAAAGAAGGGGACCAAGTCCAAGAAGCAAAGAAGAGTCCAGGAAGAACAGGAGCCCCTGCTAACCCGGATGACGGTGCAAAAGAAGAACCATTGGTGGAGAACTACAGTCAGTAATGCACCCTAGAAGACGGATGCAGGTTTCTGGTTGGTGCAGATGATATCCCACGCCAGATGGATGATTGCAGTCTGGTTTGCGTCGCTGGATTCTGCCAAAACAAGCCTTGGTAAATGCAAAGTTCATAGCTAGCAGAAAATGGTGCTACCTGGGACCAGGAAGGACCAAGTCGACTCTACCCAGGAGAAAGAGTCAGAGGGGGCTCTCAGCAGTTCAGATAGCCCTCAGAAGACCAGGCAGTGTGACCAGGAGTCCCACAGGATGGGTACAAAAAAGGTACGAAAGGAGGTCCACACAGCACTATAACACAGGGTCCCAAGCCGCTGGAGAACTTTGAAGGAAGCTGTGCATCACAAGAGCGAGGGCTGGGGGACAGAGCTGCACGGTGCATGAAAAACTTCATGGAAGGATGCACACAAGCCTTGGCAACTGCAAAACAGGCAGTGCATGGGGTGCTATCTTGCATGGGGAGGCAAGCTCTTACCTTCACCAAAGTTGGACAGTAGGGCGTCAGGATCGTCGGGACCCCTTCAGTCCACATCCTGTGATGCTGGAGCCCCACACTTCCTCAGGAGAGGTGACCCAAGCCACCAGTGCCAGCCAAAGCAGGGAGGTGACTCCTTCACCTCAAAGGAGATTCCTTCACTCTTCTGGTGCAGGCTGAAGAAAGGCAGTCCTCTAAGGATGCATGGCTGGGAAACAGTTGCAGTTGCTGGCAGGAGCTGAAGGTACAAAGTTGCAGAAGTTGTCTTGGCCTCTCTGTTGCAGTTTGTAGAGTTCCCTGGAGGGTCCAGGTGTGTTTTTTTGTTTGGTGAGAAAGTGAAATAAAGGATGCAGAGGATTCCTGTTGGAGTCTTGCAATCCGAATCTGAAGAACCACACAAGAGAGAGACCCTAAATAGCCCTGAAAGGAAGATTGGTCTGCTAAACAGGTAAGCACCAATCAGAGGAGGGCTCTGACATCCCCTGCTGGCACTGGCCACTCAGATGCTCCTAGAATGCCCTACCAACTTGGAATCTAAGATGGCAAAGCCCAGAGACACTCTGGAGAAGCTCTGAGCACCACCCCTGGGGTGGTGATGGACAGGGGAGTGGTCACTCCCTTTTCGTTTGTCCAGTTTCACACCAGATCAAGGACTGGGAGTCCCTGAACCGGTGTGGACTGGATTATGCAAGGAGGGCACCATCTTTGCCCTTCAAATCATTTCAAGAGGCTCTAGGAGGCTACCCCTCCCATGCCTGTAATACCTATTTCTAAAGGGAGAGGGTGTAACACCCCTCTCCCAAAGTAAATGATTTGTTTCTTCCTTCCTGAGCTCAAGATCTAAAAGCAGCAGGTGGGCAGAAACATGTCTGAAGGGTGGCAGAGGCTGGGGCTCTCTGGAAGACCTCAGACGTCTGTCATGCTAGTACTGGGGACCTCTAAGGAGCCCCCAGAGTACAAGGAATTATACAACCAATGCTTGGAAAAGCCTTGGGGTATGATTGCAACATGTATGATACCAAACATGCCTATGTTCAGAGTTACCATTATGTAGCTAGACATAGGCAGTGGCCACTGTCTAGTACACATATACAATGATGTCTCCTCACTCACGGAGTCTGGGGAAATGGTCCTGGAGGTCATGGGGCACCTCTACTAGTTCAGGGGTGCCCTCACACACAGGAACTCTACACCCTGCCTTCTGGGCTGGAAGGCCTGCCATAGGGGTAATGTATGAGTATCCTGGTGCAGTGTAAATGGCAGTGAAAGGGTGCATGCACCTTTTCAAGCAGCCTGCAATGGCAGTTCTGCAGAGGCCTTTGCATGGGCTCCCTATGGGTGGCAAAAGATATGCTGAAACCCCAATGCCCTGGTACCTAGGTACCATACTAGGGACTTATAAGGGGGCACCAGTTTGCCAATTATGAGTAGAACACTGTGTTAACAGTATCCAAAACCCACATTTAGAGGGTGAGACCATAACTACTGGGGTTCTGGTTAGCAGGATCCCAGTAAACACAGTCATACACACTGACAAAACAGTAATACACACTGACAAACAGGCTAAACGTGGGGGTAACCAAGTGAGAAAGAGTTTACCTTCCCACAGTATGGCGATGAGTGCAGGTGTGACTGAGTGTCCTGTCTTTGTGGTTGTCCTGATGAAATGCACAAGGGAGCTGTCAACCAGCCCAGCCCAGACGTTGATTGGAGACAGGAAGGCACAGAAGGATTGTAAGTGCAGAGAAATGCTCACTTCCTAAAAGTGGCAATTGTAAAATAGTAATATAAAATCCAACCTCATCAATAAGCAGGATTTTCTATTACCATTCTGGCCATACTAACTATGACCTAGTTACCCCTTTCTGATCAAAATCTACCACTGAAACAGTATGTGAGGGTAGTTCTAATGTTATCCTATGAAAGGAGCAGTCCTCACAGTAATGGAAAACAAATGTAGGAGTTTTCCGCTACCAGGACATATAAAACACACATGTACATGTCCCGCCCTTTACCTACATAGCACCGTGCCCTATTGGTTACCTACATGTGGAAAAAGGAGAGTTTAAGGCTTGACAAGTACTTTTAAATGCCAAGTCGAAGTGATCGTGAAACCGCGCAAACAGGTCTTGCAATGGCAGGCCTGAGACATGGTTAAGGGGCTACATATGTTGGTGGCACAATCAGTGCTGCAGACCCTCTAGTAACATTCAATTTATAGGTCCTGGGCACATGAAATGCACTTTATTAGGGACTTAGAAGTAAATCAAATACACCAATTGGGAATGAACCAATGTTACCATGTTTAAGGGAGAGAGCATATGCACTTTAGCACTGGTTAGCAATGGTAAAGTATGCAGAGTCCTAAAACCAGGCAAAACAGTGTCAGACAAGTGAAGGGAGACAGGCACAAAGTTGCAGGATGACCACCCTAAAGCTGCCAGGTCTAACACACACAAACAGTAATAAAGTAAATACACAACACAACAAAAAGCCAAAACCAATTTAGAAAAATAAAGTAAAACTAAATCAATTATTTGACACCAAAACAACAAACATCCAATCAGTATAGCAATATTTATTAATTTTTAGTATTTAAGGTTCAGAATAGAGCCCAAAAGATAAATATGCCAACCACAGACATTTGATCACTGACAGAAACACAACCAAAGGTGCAGGAGTAAATGGAGATCTCTTGGGGGTTCAGCACTCACTCAGGCTGGGTCTAGATTCAGGTTCAAGGTGGTGAGAGTCTGTTATGTCCCTCTGGCCCTAAACAGGAGGCCATCAAACTAGCACTTGGAGTCACTTGAGTATTCCTGAGTCCAGGTGGAGAAACAGGACTCAAGCAGCAGGGCAGCCCTTTGCAGGTACAAGGCAGGCTTCAGGCAGCAAAGCAGTCTTTCCAGGTAAAGCGGCAGTATGGCAGAGTGCACAACAGATCGCAGCAGAACGCAGTCCTCTGAGAGTCCTTCTGCAGGTCCAGTAACGAACTGAAGTGTGGGTCTGGGAATCTGTTTTCATACCCTGGTGCCCCTGCTCATAGAAGGTGGGAGACATTTCTGGAAAGGTTTTTGAAGTTCTGCGAGTATCTTGTCTCCCCTGCTTTTGATCTAAGCTGGCTGCAGTGATACAGGATTATTATGCCTAATGTTAGGAGACAGGGCACAGTCTATTTATATGCAATGGAGCTGTTCTCAGCTCCATCCCTGCCCCCATCAAGCCAGTTAGTGGTCCATTGAGTCACATCTAATTTCACTACTGTTGTCTGTCTGGGAGGAATTCACAAGGTCCAACTGCCAGCTACACCCAATCATGTGACCCAAGACAGGCTGCAGAACAAAGAGCTAAGGGCAGGAAAATGCCAACTTTCAAAAATTGGCATTTCAAAATTGTAATGATTAATCCAATGTTACCATTAATGAGGGCTTATCATTAAAAGTTCACATATCTTTCTCCTCTCATTTAGGAATTGCAGCTTATTAAATGTAATAAGGAAGCCCCAATGTTGTCCTATGGGAGGGGAAGCCTTACAGCAGTGAAAAACAGATGTTGGTGTTGTTCTCTACTAGGACATGTAAGACTTAAAAGTGAATGCGCTCCCTTTAAATTACACAGCACCCTGCCATATTTGCTAATTTAGGCCTACCTTAGGGGTGACATATGTAATAAAAGGGGAGTTTAAGTTTTACTTTCAGGTTAATTTAATTGTTTCAGTTAATTAAAACCATAACAATTACATATTAGCTAAATACATTTCATTAGAATTTAAATTCCTTTGTAAAATGAACATCTTTAAAATTAAAAGGTTTCTTGATGTTAACATCTCTCCAATGCTTTAAAGCATCATGTGTACCGTAAATTAACTATCTGCAGGCCTCCTAGGCTCTAAAAGCCAAAGGTGCAGGTGCTTGACTATAATGTCCCATCCATTAATAACCTAAAAGCTTAAATCAGTCCAGAGGGTACATGTACTACATTTGTATTCCCAACCACTGTAATGCCTCCTTGGACGGATCCAAACAATAGTGTAAGCTGTAAATTTCCTTACTCGAGCCACTCCATTTAACCTTGTTAAACACAACAGAACTGTCCTTTTTAATCCAGTGTCAAACGCTTGCAGGCCTGATTCTGACAACACCCACTTGGAGCTAGTGGCATGCAAAACGTAGACACAATGAAACAACATTTTTTTTTTCTCCTATTAAAATTTCTAGACTTTAAATCAAGCTAGGGTCCTTAAAATTTGCTCATCACCCCTACACCTGCAATACGACAACATCACAAACTATTAAACTTTAAATCAGTCTAAAGTGCATAAGGTGCACTTTTGCACCCAATATTGGTAATAGTACCCTAGTACTGATGCCCAAAGTGCAACTGCTGTGTCACTATCAGTAATAGCAAACAGTAACAAGGATAGCAACTATTGTTTCAAAAGTATTAAGGCCCATATTTATACTTTTTGACGCTAAACTGCGCTAACGCAGTTTAGCGTCAAAAAATTTAGCGCCGTCTAACGCCATTCTGAAGCGCCATGCGGGCGCCGTATTTATGGAATGGCGTTAGCCGGCGCTAGCAGACCGGCGCTGCCTGGTGTGCGTGGAAAAAAACCACGTACACCAGGCAGCGCCGGCGTAGGGGGAAAATGGCGTTAGGGCGTCTTAAAATGGGGCAAGTCAGGTTGAGGCAAAAAAATCGCCTCAACCCGATTTGCGCCATTATTTTCGACGCCATTTAAATGACTCCTGTCTTAGTAAAGACAGGAGTCATGCCCCCTTGCCCAATGGCCATGCCCAGGGGACTTCTGTCCCCTGGGCATGGTCATTGGGCATAGTGGCATGTAGGGGGGCACAAATAAGGCCCCCCTATGCCACCCAATTTTTTTTAAAAAAAATAAAAAATTATACTGACCTGAACTTACCTGAATGTCCCTGGGGTGGGTCCCTTCATCCTTGGGTGTCCTCCTGGGGTGGGCAGGGGTGGCAGGGGGGGTCCCTGGGGGCAGGGGAGGGCACCTGTGGGCTACTTTTGAGCCCACAGGCCCCTTAACACCTACCCTGACCCAGGCGTTAAATAGTGGCGCAAATGCGGGGTTTTTTGACCCGCCACCTCCCGGGCGTTATTTTTGCCCGGGAGTATAAATACGACGCATTTGCGTCGCCGTCATTTTTTTAGACGGGAACGCCTTCCTTGCATCTCATTAACGCAAGGAAGGCGTTCACGCAAAAAAATGACGCTATTTGCCCATACTTTGGCGCTAGACGCGTCTAACGCCAAAGTATAAATATGGCGTTCGTTTTGCGCCGAATTTGCGTCGAAAAAAACGATGCTAATTCGGCGCAAACGGAGTATAAATACGGGCCTAAATATTTAACTGTTTTAATAACCATTCCAGTGACCTAATAACATATGTACAACTTTTACCACAGCGCTAGAGCCATAAACCTAAAAAATTGCAATTTAACTGCAGATCACGTTAATAAATTTAATCAATTAATAATTTGGTTGAGCGCGCTACTCACCCAGTAGGGTCTCAATGTGCTGGGGTGGGGGAGAGGGTGGTGCTACTGCTCGAAGAGCCAGGTTTTGAGGTGCTTTCCGATGCACAGGAGGTCCTGGGTCTTGCGTAGTTCGGTAGGTAGGGAGTTCCAGGTTTTGGCGGTGAGGTGGGAGAAGGACCTGCTGTCAGAGGTGGTGCGGTGAATGCGAGGGACTGTAGCGAGGGCGAGGTCGGCGGAGCCGAGCTGGTGTGTCGGGATCTGGAAGTTAAGTCGATCCTTGAGGTAGACGAGGGCGTGGGTGACCGTTCTTCTGGTTTCTACGGGAATCCATCTGAAGGTCTTGCAAAGCATACGAAGGGTGTGGGTTGAAGCAAGCTAATATGGCTGCTCTACAAGTCTGGACACCTCTGTCATTAAACATTCCTTTAAGAATCCTCCTCTAGAGTTCATGCAAACCAGGGCAAACACAAGTTATATGAATGAGAGCTGCCTTGCGGCGTGTACAGTGCCTGCATTGCACAAAGTTTGGATTCCTCCATACTGGAATGTGTGCTGTGGTTGGTAAATTGCCTGGCTGCATTTTCATTAACCAGTGTTTTATTAGTGGCGAGTATTGTATGGAAAGATATGCAGCCGTTGCTAGTTTGACATAGTGTGTTATGTCCATTCATGCACAGGAGCGGGCACTGAATTTAGTTTTATCTTGAATAAAAGACAACGATTTGCTGGCAATGTTGGCACCTCTTTTGAATGAGTCAAATAATGACGCTGCTTTCCACAGCTCCTGCAGATGCAGTTGACTACCACAATGACTGTAGATATTTGGTATAGGCTAACTGCTGGTCAGTTCCCAAAGCCAAACAGAGGGCGCTATTTAGTTGACCACTAAGTGACTAATTTTATACCAGATCTTTTCCTCCTTTTCTTTTGCTGTCAGGTCTTGCCGAACTAACCCAAATTCCAAACAGAGCTGTGCTGGCAAACCTGATTGTGTTAGTTTGAAAACTAGCCTGTAGACTTTGAGATGTATTTTGCCTTGTGCCGTCTCCAATTTTTACTTGTACCAATGTGTTGAAATATAATGAAATTATTGCATTCAAAAGTGGATTCAGCAGACCCCATCACTTTAACGTACACCAGAACAGCTTTCTATTCACATGGTCGAAAGCGGCCTTAAAGTCAACAACTATGTTGTTGTTTACTTTGTTCAGTGAGGTAGCTATTTATTAATATATTTTTGTGGTGACCACCCCTTTCCTAAAGCCTGCTTGATTAGAGGGGGGTGATGTTATGTGTATCTTACCAGGCTATTAATTCAGCAAGAAGCAAAGACGTGTAATTGTTTGCCTTTTCCTCAAGAAGGGCAATTAACCTATAGTTGACTGGGCTATCCCTGTCCCCTCCTTGTAAATCGGTTTGGATATGGAACCTTGCCAACTCTTTGGAATTGCCCCTCCCAGTCTGACTTCCTGATGCAGAGAACTTACCACCTTGGACCAAAATAATGTTTCTTCTTTGAAGATGGCTAGAGGTAGGCCGTTTGGCCCGGGAACCCCCTTCACGATTTGCCTTAAGAAGGACTTTATATCTGCTGTTAGAAGACAGGGTTGGATCAACAGTTAGATCAACAGCCTCTTCACTGGTCACCGAGGATTGAGGCTTATGTCCCAAGGTTACTGGTGCTGGAATGTTGTTTTCACAATTTTGTGATTTATTGAGAACGTTTTCTTGAGATAATTCACCCAGTCATTCCCAGAAATGTTTGAATAGTTAATCGGATAACTTGGGTGATCAAATGATTTATGATTTCCCAGAATTTTCTGGATATCATCTTTAACCAGAAAAGTCTCTTTCCTTCAGCTTTTTCCTTCCATACTTGCCTTTTATATCCTTTTTTTAGCATTCTTGACTCACTCATTCCCAAAGATGTTGATTGCCAGGGCATGCCTTCAGACATCTTGCCAGCTTCCTCTGGGCTTTCCTAAGAATGTTGCTTCGTTTCCAATGACGAGCGGGACAGATTGACTGGCAGTATGGGATGGCCGAGATGAAGTAGGAGTGGAATACAGGTCGAACAATTTCTTTCTGAAGTTTCTCAGGCTTTCCTGCATATGGACTTGAACGTTTAGACTTTTCTGCATAATCAGCATAGTGAACAATGCTAAAGCCTCTGTAGTAATCTCTTTAAATTTGTTGACCCACCTGTGATGGAACTTGAGAGCAAACAGGTAGAGAGGACTCTTTCTGAGGCTTAAAAGGAATGTTTAAGACTCAGCAAGGGGTTTAAATGCCTAGTCAACATGGCAGTGTGAACCTGCATTCAGGCTGCTATGACAGGCCTGAACATGTTTAGGAGGCCTACTTAAGTGGGTGGCACAATATGTGCTGCAGGACCGAAGGTAACGTTTAATTAACAGGCCCTGGGTATATGGTATACCACTCCACAAGGGGCTTCCAAGTAAATTAAATATGCCTAAAAACTATATGATAGTCAAACCATGTTTTGGGGAGAGAGCACAAGCGCTTTAGCACTGGTTAGTGGTAAAGTGGACAGTTTCCTAGGGCCAACAAAAATGGATTCTGCAAAAAATGGAGGGAAAAAGGCGAAATGTTAAGGAGCGACCCTACAAAGAAGGCCATCTAAAATCTAAAACAATATGTCATAATGGAAAAGGTTTATCATTTAAGAGATATTCTTTAGGAAGGGATTGACTGGTTGAATTACGTCTCATTCTTTTTCATTTTTATGTTTCGGTAGCAGAACAATCTCAATGCTTTATAGAGTTCAGATGGAAAGCAGACCATTCCATTTAGTTTAACTTTTGAGCTCTCCTTGGCCCAATGTTTCTGCTGTGAGGTTTTGCAGCTGGTATACGCTCATCTTAGAGAACAATGTATGAAACTGATAGTATATGTAGATGACATATTTCTGATGTCACAGGACTCATTGGATGTAAAGAGTCAGCTGGAGACAGCATTGAAGGTGCGAGAGAGTTTGGGATGTGTGATGAACCTTAATAAATCAATTTTATAATTAAGGACCTGATTAGAGTTTGGTGACAGGTTACTCCGTCACAAACATGACGGATATCCCGTCTGACGCATTACGATTGTCATGGGCTGTAATGGAATCTGGCATGATTGCCAGAATTGGAGGATAAATCTCATGGCAGAATACATTCACAATGAGGAGAATCAAGTGTGAGATTGGAATTTGAGGTATTTCATGGATTACAAGAAGTAGAGATTACATCCAGAGATTTTGTATGATAGTTAAACCATTATGAAGCCTGATAGAGACAAACATATTCATGTCTCTGTTGTCAGTTCCAGTTTCAGTTTATTAGATTTTGAGAACAGATCTGGGGGCAAAGGAGGGTATGTGTGTTTAAAAAAGGATGATAAATTGGGAGGGATAAGTTAAAGAACTCTGATTTTTCAAACAGATTCAATTTTGGAAGCCTAGTCAATGGAAAGTTATTGAAAGTGACTGGTTACTGATTAATGTGAATTACGTGTTTGAGGTTTGTCCATCAAATGCTTTTCTGATTTTCAGACAGCTTTCAATAATACTTAAAAGTAAATGTGTTATATTTTGAATGTGGGAATATTGGAGGTAATCTTTAGATTTACACTTTGGACAAAGTACCATTTGTCCCAAGAAAAAGAACCAAAACAATGCTAGCTCATGTTTTATCATTTTAATTCTGTAATCTGTACTGATATATCTCTCATGTATGATCATACCACTATCAAATACACATTTATCAGCAATACAATAGTGGATACAAAGGAGTACAACAAAGCAATCAAAGGAAAGCAATAGTACATTACAGACCACTGCACACATGTCAATTAGAAAAGAATGTACACAGTGTAGAACAATCTTAACCTAAACAACTCAATGAGACACAATATCACACAATATTGTATGATGCAAAAAACTACTTATAGTTTGAAGAAGGTTACCGTTAGGTAGCACTAAGCAAAAGAGAGCAGGAGGAACCAACCATGAGCAGTGAGGTCCGGCGTGTGGGGTCCATCAAGTAGTGGAGGTTTACTCCAGATGCCCTGAAAAATATGTGCCTGGTCATCAAGTCAGTAGATCAGAGGTTCATGGGTCACAGTTGTCACCATGCAGTCCATCCAGTCCTTGAGATTAGGAACCATGGATTTCAATCTGTTCCTGAGAATACACTTATTTGCTGCTGCCAAAGGAGTTCCATTCATCTTTTTTCATGTCTGGAGAGGGAAGGATTGTCTTGAGTATAATGCAACTTTACAAGGTATGCCAAAGGGATGAAGTTGAACCCATAATTATCTGTAAGAACTTGCCATATCTAAGTCCAGTAGAAAAAAAGTGTGGGGCACAACCATAGTAGATACAAATTATCACAATGTAATTAAGCATAGCTCAGCTGTTGGATGTATTCATCAGTTTTGTTGAAAAGAGTTTGGTGGTCATTCTGACCCCGGCGGTAAAATGCACTTACCGCCGGTCAGAAGACCGCCATAACACCGCCGCGGCCGCGGAAACCCGCCACAGTCATTCTGACCCGCAGAAGGCAAACCTCCGAAAATCCGACAGCCACAACCGACCGCCAGACCAGCGGTCGGCGGAAAGGTGGAGGTGACAAAACCTCCACCGCCACGCCAACAGAAATACGCCCATGCCATTACGACCCACGAATCCACGCGGCGGTCTTTCAAACGCGGTATTCCATTGGCGGGACACACCGCCGCGGTCAGAATACACACAAACGAACAAAACTCAGCCACATTGGACGATTTGAATCCCACACACCTGATACACATACACACACCACTCCCACACACACAATACAATATAAAACACCCACCCACATCACCCACAAACCCCTACGCAAAAAAATTCTGAAAGAAGGCCAGAGCGAGACACCAGCATCCACAAACTAACAGCCACAGCCACTCAACACCATCACCCACACACTATCCACACACAAAACAACACACACCACCACACTCAACACACTTAACTACACATACTCCACCCCACACATCATACACACCACCCCATGGCACCCCAAAGACAACCCCGCTTCACAGACGAAGAACTCAGGGTCATGGTGGAGGAAATCGTTCGGGTAGAGCCCCAGCTGTTCGGCACACAGATACAATACACCAGCATTGCCCGGAGGACGGAGCTATGGCAGAGGATTGTCGACAGGGTCAACGCTGTGGGACAGCACCCCAGAAATCGGGAAGACATCAGGAAGCGATGGAACGACCTACGGGGGAAGGTGCGTTCCATGGTATCCAGGCACAACATCGCCGTGCAGAAGACTGGCGGAGGACCCCCACCTCCACCCCCACAATTCACATCATGGGAGGAGGAAGTCTTGAACATCCTGCATCCTGACGGCCTCGCAGGAGTCGGCGGAGGAATGGATACTGGTAAGTTGAAGCTTCAATACTGCTTCCCCCCCACCTGCATGCCAAATCATACCCCAACCCTCACCCCCATCCTCGAACCCCACCCTCACCCCCACCCCCACCACCATCCTCACCCCCACCACCATCCTCACCCCCACCCCCAGCACACCTATTCCCCGCCAATGTCTCACCATCACAACCCACACATCCCAAAACCTAGGCCTGCATGCGTCCACTAAGCATGGACACCCATCACCAAAGCATGCCCAATGCATATACACATCCCCCCCACAAGCCACCCTCACCAAAGCCCCCACACACGAATGCCAGCACTTGGGGACACGAGAACCCATAGATACACCCATATGCCACACATTGAAACTATAACCATACCTCTATACCCCTGCAGGACCCGACCGTCAACACACCGCGGCGGAGGGGCCAGAATTCTCCACACCCCCCACCCAAGAGGCCGTCAGCGATGACAGCAGCTCTGTCGACCTGGACACCGATGACCAGCCCGGACCATCGGGGACCTCTGGACAGTCGGTTCCCCTCACACAGGCCCAGGCCACTACAGACCCAAACCCCTCTGGGAACACCAGCACAGCTCCCATCCAGCGGTCCCATGCCTCTGTCTCCAGGGCGCGTCAATCTGCGGTGTGTCTACCACTACAGGGCACCCAGGATAACCCACCACCCCAACAACAACAGGGACCTGGGGGCAGTGGTAGTGGGCACACCGGCCAGGGGGCAGAGGCCCAGGGAAACAGGGCAACTCGGAGGGCAGCTGTGCGACAGGGGGGGGACGGACCCAGGGAACCCACTCTCCACGAGGTCCTCACCACCATCATGGGAGCATACAACCGCTCCCAGGAGACGATGGCGACGGTACTGGCCCGGTTCCAGGAGATCCAGGTACTGCAGGAGGAACACTATCGGGGGTACAGGGAGGACATCAGAGCCATCAACACCACCCTGGTTACCATGGTAGGGCTGCTGCAGGACCTCGTCAACACCAGGGCGGACACTCAACAACACCCAAGGGCCCCTGCCACTAGCCTGGACCAAGAACAGCCAACCACCTCCGCCGGCGCTAGTGGACAGGAGGCCCCCGCACAGCAGCAGCCCACCAGACCCCCACCTCCTGCAGGAGAAGAACCACCCCGCAAGAGGGCCCTGAGATCTCGCAAGAAGACAGAGTAGGATGTCAAGACCCCCGCCAGCAATGGATACCACCTGATGTCATCCCACTGTCCCACATTGTCACCCTGTCCATCCTTGAACTGCCCATGCTCCATCTCTCCACAGGCCTCTGGACAATGCACCTGTGTGACTGTTACTCTGGACTCTGCCATGGACATTCCTTCACCATAGCCCCCACCCACTTGAAACCACCCATCCCATTTTGAGCACTTAAATAAACACCTATTTTGCACAAAACTATCTGGAGTCTGGCTGTGATTTCAATATATTGTAATTGACATGACAGTGCAAATATGTCCTTGTACATGGTGAAGTCAACAAACAGCTGCCACAAAGCTGTAGTCCATGGGGAAACGAAGCACAGGACTCGTAGTGGGGACCCCAGATCTGAAATAGGGAGGGAAAAGCCACAACTCAGTCATCATACACTGGGGCAAATAGACAGGCAGCAGAGATGCAGGAGAGTAGTTCACATTTACTAAATTATCTTTGAAATGTTACCTGTGTCCTATTGGAAGTACTGTTCAATGATTCTGTCCCTGTTGTCTGTTTCAGCCCCGTCGTCTTCCTCCTCGTCACTCTCCTCAGGTTCCACCGCTGCCACAACACCACCGTCTCGACCATCCTCCTGCAGGAAAGGCACCTGGCGGCGCAAAGCCAGGTTGTGAAGCATGCAGCAGGCCACGATGATGTGACACACCTTCTAAGGTGAGTACATTAGGGATCCACCTGCCATATGCAGGCACCGAAACCTGGCCTTTAGGAGGCCAAAGGTGCGTTCGATCACCCTCCTAGTACGCCCATGGGCCTTATTGTACCGTTCCTCTGCCCTGGTCCGGGGATTCCTTACTGGGGTCAGTAGCCACGACAGGTTGGGGTACCCAGAGTCCCCCACTAGCCATACACAGTGTCTCTCTAGCTGTTCCATCACGTAAGGGATGCTGCTATTCCTTAGGATGTAGGCGTCATGCACTGACCCTGGGAATTTGGCATTTACATGCGAGATGTACTGGTCAGCCAAACACACCACCTGGATGTTCATTGAATGGTAATTTTTTCTGTTCCTGTACACCTGCTCCCTGTCTCTTGGGGGAACCAAAGCCACATGGGTCCCATCAATGGCACCAATGACGTTGGGAATATGTCCAAGGGCGTAGAAATCACCCTTCACTGAAGCCAATTCGCCCACCTCAGGGAAAATGATGTAGCTCCTCACGGATTTCATCAGGGCAGACAACACTCTGGATAACACCTTCGAAAACATGGGCTGAGACATCCCAGAAGCAATTCCCACTGTTGTCTGAAATGACCCACTTGCCAAGAAATGGAGTACTGACATGACCTGCACCAGAGGGGGAATCCCTGTGGGTTGGCGGATGGGGGACATCAGGTCGGGCTCCAGCTGGGCACACAGTTCATGGATAGTGGCACGGTTAAGACGGTAGGTCAGGATAATGTGGCGTTCTTCCATTGTCGACAGGTCCACCAGCGGTCGGTACACGGGAGGATTCATCCGTCTCCTCGCCCAACCCAGCGGACGGTGCCTAGGAAGGACAACATGGAGCACACAGTCAAGCAACCCACAGGTACGTACTCACAGCTAGCACAGTAAACGATTCTCTATGCAGTGAATGGCGTGTCTGAGTGGCTATGCAAGGCCTAGGCCTGTGTGACGCAGTTGAAATTGAGCCATGTGGGCCCTGGAAATGGCGGCTGCCTCACCTGTGAAGTGTGACAATGGGATGTGAGGTCAATGCGCTGGCGTGGCACACCGCGGCGGGCGGCGGGCGAAGACCGCGGCGCGAAGCCGCATTGGTTAACATTGAAGCCTATGGGTTTCAGGAGCCAATGGCGAAGGGCGCCGGCGGTGGCGGGACGCACCGCCGCGGTACGCACCGCCGCAGACGTGACCGCCATTTTCTATCTACTTATCCACTTGCGACTTGAACTTTCACAGGAGAGGACCTATACTGCAAGTGTTGCTGTGACCTCGGTCTGTAAGGGACAATGGCTGCTGCGCCTGGGGAAAGGGCCCCTGCCTTCACTGGAGAGGAGTTGGAGAAACTTGTGGATGGGGTCCTCCCCCAGTATGCGCTACTCTACGGTCCTCCAGACCAACAAGTGAGTTTAATTCAATCTGGATTTGGGGCCACTGGCTGGCTTGGGGGCCTGGCGGGGGGCCTGGCGGGGATGGGGGGCATGTTGGGCCTGGCGGGGGGCCTGGCGGGGGGCCTGGCGGGGATGGGGGGCATGTTGGGCCTGGCGGGGGGCATGGCGGGGGGCCTGGCGGGGATGGGGGGCATGTTGGGCCTGGCGGGGGGCATGGCGGGGGCATGGCGGGGGGCATGGCGGGGGGCATGGCGGGGATGGGGGGCATGTTGGGCCTGGTGGGGGGCCTGGCGGGGGGCCTGGCGGGGGGCCTGGCGGGGATGGGGGGCATGTTGGGCCTGGCGGGGGGCATGGCGGGGGGCCTGGCGGGGATGGGGGGCATGTTGGGCCTGGCGGGGGGCATGGCGGGGGGCCTGGCGGGGATGGGGGGCGTTGGGCCACTGGCAAGGAAAATGCTGACAAACTTGAACGTGGTATTTCTCCCTCCCTGTACGTGTCACATAGGTCCGCGCCCATGAGAAGATCGGGATTTGGCGTGCCATCGCCAAGGAAGTCCGGACCCTGGGGGTCCACCATCGACGGGGCACCCACTGCCGCAAGAGGTGGGAGGACATCCGCCGCGGGACCAAGAAGACCGCCGAGTCTCTGCTGGGGATGGCCTCCCAACGTAGGCGGGGTGCCTGCCGTCAACTGAGCCCCCTGATGTTCCGGATCCTGGCGGTGGCCTACCCTGATTTGGATGGGCGCGTGAGGGCAGCACAGCAGACACAAGGGGGTGAGTACAAGCATTATCTACTCTGTTGTCGCGCAGTGGAGGTGTCTGGGTGGGGGAGGAGGGCTGGGGGTCCCCCTAGGCCAGGGCGATATCTGTAGGCTGGGCACCCCCGTAAGCCCCTGTGTCCCCAGCCACCACCCTCAGTAGTTTGTCAGTACAGCCATCCCAGGGCCGTGTCATCCATGGGTGCAGTTGTCAACTCTAGGCGTGTAGGGCATGTTCCACGGAATGCGTAGCGGACCCCAAGTGCGCAACTTAGTGCAGGGGGCATCTGTGTCTGTCATGTCCGCTAACTGTACCGGAGATCCATGTACTCAATATCCCTTTATTTCTCTCTCCCCCCCCCTTTTTGTTTGTCTTTCTGTGCTTGTGTGCATCAGCATCATCAGGCGGAGGAGAAGTGGCATCGGGGCAGGAGGGAGCTGCATCTCACATGGCCCAGGAGGGCCATGCCACAGAGTCAGACTGGACCAGTGAGACGGAGGGCGAGGGGAGCTCCACGACGGGGACGACTGGACCCTGCAGCGACACGGACACGTCCTCGGAAGGGGGCTCCCTTGCGGGGGTGGCACCATCCGTGCCCCCCGCCATTACAGGTACAGCCGCCACCCAGCGCACCATCTCCGCCCTCCCAGCAGCCCCTCAGCGTTCGCCCCGTGCCCGCTCTGCCAGGAAGCCGGGCATCTCCTTCGCCCCAGGCACCTCAGGCCCTGCCCCTGTAACCCCCGCTGCCCTCAGTGAGGAGGTCATTGACCTCCTCCGAACGCTCATTGTTGTGCAGACTACCCTTTTGAATGCCATCCAGGGGGTGGAGAGGGAGGTTCATCGCAGCAATGCGTACCTGGAGGGCATTCATTCGGGTCAGGCTGCCCATCAGCGATCGTTCCAGGCTCTGGCCTCAGCACTGACGGCAGCCATTGTCCCTGTCTCCTGCCTCCCTCTACTAACTCCCTCCTCCCAGTCTCCTGTTCCTCTGCCTGTCCCACCCACACCATCAGACCAGCCTGCACACACCTCAACACCCAAGAGAAGCTCATCCAAACATAAGCACCACAGATCACGCAGACATTCACACACGCAACATTCCGATGCAGACATGCCAACAGTCACTACCACCTCTGTGACCCCCACCTCCTCGTCTCCCTCCTCCCTCCCTGTGACGTCTACACTCACACCTCCATTCACCTCACCATCAGCCAGTGTTTCCATCACCAGCACACCCTCCACTCCAGTCCGCACACGTGCAGTCACCACCCCCACTGCCATTTACACGTCCCCTGTGTCCTCTCCCACTGTGTCTGTCACCCCCTCTTCCACACCACACAAACGCAGCCACCCACCCACCCAACAGCCATCCACCTCACGACAGGCTATCCCTACTGCACCTGCTTCCCAAAGACAGCAAACGTGACTCACCTACAACCACATCCTCTCCCTCCACTCCCATTCCCACTGTACCTACCACTCTCCATTGTCCCAAGAAACTCTTCCTCGCCACTACTAACTTCTTTCCTGACCCTGAGCCCCCCCTCCTTCTCGTCGGGGTAAGAAGAGCACCTCAGCCACCACCAGCCCTGCAGCCCCCTTGACAAGGGTGCAGGGGTATTGGAGCCCGCCAGCCCGCATGTCTGGATCTTCGCCCAGCAGCAAGGGGACAGCCAGCCCACCCCCTGGGAAGAGGAGCAGAAGGCGGAAGGGGCGGCGCAGGAGCCCGCCTTCTACATCCCCCCCGGACACCACCCAGAGACAGTCACCAGCCACAGCTCCAAAGGGAGGAAAGGGCCACAGGCCCACGACTAAGGAGGGCAAGGGCAGCAAGTCGGAGAGGTCAGGCAACAGGCCTGCTGCCCAGGAGGAGCCCACAACCCCCATAGCCGCTGCCCCGGGAGGAACCGGCACAGCTGCCCTGGGAGAGCCCACCACCCCCATAGCCGCTGCCCAGGGAGGACACAGCCCAGCTGGCCAGGAGGGCCCCACCACCCACAGCCCAGGTGGGCATTGAAGGAGCACCATCCCCGCTGCCCAGGAGGGCACCACCAGGCAATGAGCAGTTGGCCATAGACCGGCCGCCGTCTCCAGAACTGCTGAACTGGGCCCCGCCGTCTCAAGCACCGCTCCGCTGGGCCCCGCCGTCTCAAGCACCGCTCCGCTGGGCCCCGCCGTCTCACGAACCGCTGAACTGGGCCCTTCAAGGCAAGGAGCGCTGAACTGGGCCCCGCCGTCTCAAGAACCGCTCCGCTGGGCCCCGCCGTCCCAAGAACCGCTCCGCTGGGCCCCGCCGTCTCAAGAACCGCTGAACTGGGCCCCGCCGTCTCAAGCACCGCTCCGCTGGGCCCCGCCGTCTCAAGAACCGCTGAACTGGGCCCTTCAAGGCAAGGAGCACTGAACTGGGCCCCGCCGTCTCCAGAACCGCTGAACTGGGCCCCGCCGTCTCAAGCACCGCTCCGCTGGGCCCCGCCGTCTCAAGAACCGCTGAACTGGGCCCTTCAAGGCAAGGAGCGCTGAACTGGGCCCCGCCGTCTCAAGAACCGCTCCGCTGGGCCCCGCCGTCTCAAGCACCGCTCCGCTGGGCCCCGCCGTCTCAAGAACTGCTGAACTGGGCCCTTCAAGGCAAGAACCGCTGGCCCTTTGGCAGACGTGGCAGGGCAGGATCTATCTCGGGCAGGGCTGCAGGATGTCCTCTGGCCAACTTGCCTCCTCCAGTGGCAGTGGGGTCTGTTATGGACTGTATGGACCGTGGCTTTGCACTCCCCAGGATGGCCCAGTGGGCAGGCCACCCACTGTATGGACTGTATGGACTGTGGCTTTGCTCTCCCCAGGATGGCCCAGTGGGCAGGCCACCCACTGTATGGACTGTATGGACTGTGGCTTTGCTCTCCCCAGGATGGCCCAGTATGGACTGTGGCTTTGCACTCCCCAGAATGGCCCAGTGGGCAGGCCACCCACTGTATGGACTGTATGGACTGTGGCTTTGCACTCCCCAGGATGGCCCAGTGGGCAGGCCACCCACTGTATGGACTGTTTGGACTGTGGCTTAGCACTCCCCAGGATGGGCCAGTGGTCATGGAGTCCCCTCGTGGATCTGGCGTCGTGTACTCAAGTGGCTGAGGTGCCCCCCCTTCCCTTCCCCCTGAGGTGCCTGTCCTATTTTCTTTCTGATGCCCCTGCAGTGTTCTCTCCGTGGAGTTCTTGTCGTGGGACTGGGCCTTGCCCCTTTGCACAGGACCCCTGTGATCCACGGACAGTGGTTGGACTACATTTAGTAGCTGTGTATATTTTGTACATAGTTTATTTATTTATTGGGATCACTGGTGTACATACTGTATTTCAATATATCTGCCCGTTTATGATCTCTTATTTTGGTCTTTGCATTATTTCGGAGGGGGGTGGTTTGTGGGTTGTGACAGTGATCTGTGGGAATGCATTGATGTGTGTGTTGTAGTGGTGTGGGTGGGTGGGTGTGTGCCGGTAATCTTTTCCCTCCCCTGTGTCGTAGGTGCAGTACTCACCGATGTCTTCCGCGCCGCCGGGCATGCTCCTGGTATATGAGCAGGTATAGGAGTGCGGGGATGACCTGCAACTCTGGTTCCATACTGCCGGAATCTCGCGTGGAGTGCATAGAGGTGAGCGTTTTCCCGTTCGTAGTCTGTTTCCGCCGTGTTCTTATCGGCGGTGCTCCCACCCCGGAAAAGGTGGCGGATTGGTGGGTCGTGATAGGGTGGGCGGTACATTGTCTGCCGCCTGGCTGTTGGCGGGGACCGCCGCGCTGTTTGTTTGTACCGCCGTGGCGGGCGGAGTGTTAATACGGCGGGCTGTGTTGGCGGTTCCCGCCAGGGTCAGAATTGCATATTTTAGACCGCCGGCCTGTTGGCGGCTTGGCCGCCGCTTTATCACCGACCGCCAGGGTCAGAATGAGGGCCTTTGTTTGGAGTTGAGGACCAGTTTTGGATGATTTTAGAATAACTAAATTTCATCCGGGCTTCCGGAGTCTCATTTTGTGATCCGCCATGAGTTGTGCCCATTCAGATGGGAACACATAAGACGAAGCTGGTACTGCCAGCGATGGAGATGGATCTGTTCCAAAGAATCAGAGAACAGTTTGGTAATGATAAGGTCATAGAGTCCTATAATCAATTTCATATAAAGGCCCCCATGTAGAAATGGATTGATGAGGGAGTATGGAGCCATATGCAGACCTTTCGCAGCGTGTAGAAGCAATGACCTAACTGCAGTGAACTCTGGGCAATCGGTATTCCTCAGCGAGTTCCACAAAGGACATTATTGATTCATTCGGCACTAGATGACCAACCTAGGTAATGCCCCTGAGGCACCCGGCTAACCATAGGAAAGGTTGTGTATCTATGGTGAAAGAAGTCTTAAGCCACTCTGGGGCCTTAGGATGCATAAAGTCATCTGCCTGGATGAGATCATGTGTCGTCATCCAAACATTATGCATTTCACCCAGTATAAGGTTATGGACATTAGTGGAAGACTTAGGTCCAGCTTATAAAACCGACAGACCTTGGGCTTTTCCTAAGTAACTGTCATTCAATTTTGACCAGCATGGTGGTTTCCTCATGCAGGCTCCGATGGTAAGCCATTTGAGAAAGGTCAATGCCCTGTAGTAACATAGGAAGTAAGGTAAGCACAGTCCTCCAGCGATTGTAGTTATGTACAGTTTGGGAGCTGCCAGTCTAGATGGGGTAGAGTCACAAAAGTACCTATGGATAGCAGCATAGATCCGGTTTAGAATTCTTGTTGACATCTTAACCCGTTCTGTGCCCTGGACGTAATGGTTACGTCCTGAGGCACAGTGCTGCTGTGCCAAGGACGTAACCATTACGTCCTTTACACACAGCCCAGAGGGAGCGCTAGCGCTCCCTCTGTGTGGTTCCCCCCCCCACCCCCCAAGTCAGGGATGGAAGGGGAAGCCCTTCCCCTTCCCCTTCCACCCCCGATCCCCCTAACCCCCCCTGCGCGCTGATTAGTCACAGGGTCTCCCCCATTGCTCTGGAAGCTCTGCTTCCAGCGCGATTGAAAGAGAAATGCAAAGCATTTCTCTTTCAATCCCATGGGGGAGGTCCGGAGGGGCTTCAAAGGGAAGGAAATGTATTTCCTTCCCTTTGTAGTCTCTCCCAGGGTTTCAAAGGCTTTCGAAACCCCACTAGACACCAGGGATTATTTTTTTTTTAATTGAAACTGACAAAAGGGAGCGACCCCTTGGGCAAGAGTCGCTCCCAGGGGGGGCATTTTTTTGGGAAGGTCTTTTCTGCCCCCCCTGGGGGGTAGATCAGCCTATTTTGATTAGGCTGATCTGCCCCCAGGGGGGGCAGAAACCTACAGGCACCAGGGATCATTTTTTTTTTGTTTTTTTTTGTTATGTTTTCTTTTTTTTTAGGAGGGGAGCGACCCCTTAAGCAAGGGTCGCTTGCCTAGGGGCAAATTATATGTAGGCCATTTCTGCCCCCCTTGGGGGCAGATTGGCCTATTTTGATGAGGCCAATCTGCCCCCAAGGGGGGCAGAAACCATTAGACACCAGGGAGTTTATTTATTTTTGCGTGAATTTCACGCAAGGGGAGCGACCCCTTAGGCAAGGGTCGCTCCCTGGGGGGGGAATTATTTTAGGCCATTTCTGCCCCCCTTGGGGGCAGATTGGCTGATTGTAGGTCAATCTTGTAGGCAAAATTTATTTTAGGCCATTTTGGCCTATTGGTATTAGGCTGATCTGCCCACAGGGGGGCAGAAACCTCTAGGCGCCAGGGCAAATAGTTTTTTTGTGTTTTTTTTTGTTTGTTTGTTTTTTTAGAGATGGGGAGCGACCCATCAGGCAAAGGTCGCTCCCCTGGGGGCAAATTGTATTTAGACCATTTCTGCCCCCCATGGGGGCATATTGGCCGATTGTAGGTCAATCTGCCCCCAAGGGGGGCTGAAACCACTAGGCACCAGGGATCTTTTTTTTTTCCGCCATCACGCAAGGGGAGCGACCTTGTAGGCAAGGGTCACTCCCCGGGGGGTTGGGGGGGCAAATTTATTTTAGGCCATATCTGCCCCCCCTGGGGGCAGATCGGCCTATTGGTATTAGGCCGATCTGCCCCCAGGGTGGCAGAAACCTCTAGGCGCCAGGGCAAATAGTTTTTTAATGTTTTTTTTTTTGTTTGTTTGTTTTTTTAGAGATGGGGAGCGACCCATCAGGCAAGGGTCGCTCCCCTGGGGGGCAAATTGTATTTAGACCATTTCTGCCCCCCATGGGGGCAGATTGGCCAATTGTAGGTCAATCTGCCCCCAAGGGGGGCAGAAACCACTAGGCACCAGGGATCGTTTTTTTGGCGCCGTCACGCAAGAGGAGCGACCTTGTAGGCAAGGGTCGCTCCTGGGGGGTTGGGGGGTGGGGGACACATTTATTTTAGGCCATTTCTGCCGCCCCTGGGGCCGGCTGAGCTAGAGGCCAAAATCCACAGATAGGCACTGTTTTCAATGAAAAAATGTGATGTGTCCACGTTGTGTTTTGGGCCATTTCCTGTCGCGGGCGCTAGACCTACCCACACAAGTGAGGTATCATTTTTATCGAGAGACTTGGGGGAACGCTAGGTGGAAGGAAATTTGTGGCTCCTCTCAGATTCCAGAACTTTCTGTCACCGAAATGTGAGGAAAATTATTTTTTTTCGCCACATTTTGAGGTTTGCAAAGGATTCTGAACCTGGTCAGAGCCCCACAATTCACCCCATCTTGGATTCCCCAGGGCTTCTAGTTTTCAAAAATGCGCTTGTTTGCTAGGTTTCCCCCGGTGCCGGCTGAGCTAAAGGCCAAAATCCACAGGTAGGGACTGTTTTCTATGAAAAAATGTGATGTGTCCACGTTGTGTTTTGGGTTATTTCCTGTCGCTGGCGCTAGCCCTACCCACACAAGTGAGATATCATTTTTATCGGGAGACTTGGGGGAACGCTTGGTGGAAGGAAATTTGTGGCTCCTCTCAGATTCCAGAACTTTCTGCCACAGAAATGTGAGGAACATGTGTTTTTCTAGCCAAATTTTGACGTCTGCAAAGGATTCTGGGTAACAGAACCTGGTCCGAGCCACACAAGTCACCCCATCTTGGATTCCCCTAGGTCTCCAGTTTTCAGAAATGCACAGGTTTGGTAGGTTTCCCTAGGTGCCGGCGGAGCTAGAGGCCAAAATCTACAGGTAGGCACTTTGCAAGAAACACCTCTGTTTTCTTTCAAAAAATGGGATGTGTCCACGTTGCGTTTTGGGGCGTGTCCTGTCGCGGTCGCTAGGCCTACCCACCCAAGTGAGGTATCATTTTTATCGGGGGACTTGGGGGAGCGCTGGGTAGAAGGAAATTTGTGGCTCCTCTCAGATTCCAGAACTTTGTGCAACAGAAATGTGAGGAACACAAATTTTGAGGTTTGCAAAGGATTCTGGGTAACACAACCTGGTCCGAGCCACACAAGTCACCCCATCTTGGATTCCCCTAGGTCTCTAGTTTTCAGAAATGCACAGGTTTGGTAGGTTTCCCTAGGTGCCGGCTGAGCTAGAGGCCAAAATCTACAGGTAGGCACTTTGCAAAAAACACCTCTGTTTTCTTTCAAAGATTTGGATGTGTCCACGTTGCGCTTTGTGACATTTCCTGTCGCGGGTGCTAGGCCTACCCACACAAGTGAGGTATCATTTTTATCGGGAGACTTGGGGGAACGCTGGGTGGAAGGAAAGTTGTGGCTCCTCTCATATTCCAGAACTTTGTGCCACAGAAATTGGACGTGTCCACGTTGCGCTTTGGGGCGTTTCCTGTCGCGGGCGCTAGGCCTACCCACACAAGTGAGGTATCATATTTATCAGGAGACTTGGGGGAACGCTGGGTGGAAGGAAATTTGTGGCTCCTCTCAGATTCCAGAACTTTCTGCCACAGAAATGTGAGGAACATGTGTTTTTTTAGCCAAATTTTGAGGTTTGCAAAGGATTCTGGGTAACAGAACCTGGTCCGAGCCACACAAGTCACCCCATCTTGGATTCCTCTAGGTTTTTAGTTTTCAGAAATGCACAGGTTTGGTAGGTTTCCCTAGGTGCCGGCTGAGCTAGAGGCCAAAATCTACAGGTAGGCACTTTGCAAAAAACACCTCTGTTTTCTTTCAAAAATTTGGATGTGTCCACGTTGCGCTTTGGGGCGTTTCCTGTCGCGGGCACTAGGCCTACCCACACAAGTGAGGTATCATTTTTATCGGGAGACTTGGGGGAACGCTGGGTGGAAGGAAATTTGTGGCTCCTCTCAGATTCCAGAGCTTTCTGCCACAGAAATGTGAGGAACGTGTGTTTTTTTAGCCACATTTTAAGGTTTGCAAAGGATTCTGGGTAACAGAACCTGGTCCGAGCCACACAAGTCACCCCATCTTGGATTCCCCTAGGTCTCCAGTTTTCAGAAATGCACAGGTTTGGTAGGTTTCCCTAGGTGCCAGCTGAGCTAGAGGCCAAAATCTACAGGTAGGCACTTTGCAAAAAACACCTCAGTTTTCTTGCAAAAAATTGGATGTGTCCACGTTGCGCTTTGGGGCGTTTCCTGTCGTGGGCGCTAGGCCTACCCACACAAGTGAGGTATCATTTTTATTGGGAGACTTGGGGGAACGCTGGGTGGAAGGAAATTTGTGGCTCCTCTCAGATTCCAGAACTTTCTGCCACTGAATTGTGAGGAACATGTGTTTTTTTAGCCAAATTTTGAGGTTTGCAAAGGATTCTTTGTAACAGAACCTGGTCCGAGCCACACAAGTCACCCCATCTTGGATTCCCCTAGGTCTCTAGTTTTCAGAAATGCACAGGTTTGGTAGGTTTCCCTAGGTGCCAGGTGAGCTAGAGGCCAAAATCTACAGGTAGGCACTTTGGTAAAAACAGCTCTGTTTTCTGTGATGTGTCCACGTTGTGTTTTGGGGCATATCCTGTCACGGGCGCTAGGCCTACCCACACAAGTGAGGTACCATTTTTATCGGGAGACTTGGGGGAGCGATGGGTAGAAGGAAATTTGTGGCTCCTCTCAGATTCCAGAACTTTCTGCCACAGAAATATGAGGAACATGTGTTTTTTTAGCCAAATTTTGAGGTTTGCAAAGGATTCTGGGTAACAGAACCTGGTCCGAGCCACACAAGTCACCCCATCTTGGATTCCCCTAGGTCTCTAGTTTTCAGAAATGCACAGGTTTGGTAGGTTTCCCTAGGTGCCGGGTGAGCTAGAGGCCAAAATCTACAGGTAGGCACTTTGGTAAAAACAGCTCTGTTTTCTGTGATGTGTCCACGTTGTGTTTTGGGGCATATCCTGTCACGGGCGCTAGGCCTACCCACACAAGTGAGGTACCATTTTTATCGGGAGACTTGGGGGAGCGATGGGTGGAAGGAAATTTGTGGCTCCTCTCAGATTCCAGAACTTTCTGCCACAGAAATATGAGGAACATGTGTTTTTTTAGCCAAATTTTGAGGTTTGCAAAGGATTCTGGGTAACAGAACCTGGTCCGAGCCATACAAGTCCCCCCATCTTGGATTCCCCTAGGTCTCTAGTTTTCAGAAATGCACAGGATTGGTAGGTTTCCCTAGGTGCCGGCTGAGCTAGAGGCCAAAATCTACAGGTAGGCACTTTGCAAAAAAAACACCTCTGTTTTCTTTCAAAAAATGGGATGTGTCCATGTTGCGTTTTGGGGCGTGTCCTGTCGCGGCCGCTAGGCCTACTAACACATGTGAGGTATCATTTTTATCGGGAGACTTGGGGGAACGCTTGGTGGAAGGAAATTTGTGGCTCCTCTCAGATTCCAGAACTTTGTGCAACAGAAATGTGAGGAACATGTGTTTTTTTAGCCCAATTTTGAGGTTTGCAAAGGATTCTGGGTAACAGAACCTGGTCCGAGCCACACAAGTCACCCCATCTTGGATTCCCCTAGGTCTCTAGTTTTCAGAAATGCACAGGTTTGATAGGTTTCCCTAGGTGCCGGCTGAGCTAGAGGCCAAAATCTGCAGGTAGGCATTTAGAAAAAAACACCTCTGTTTTCTTTAAAAAATTTGGATGTGTCCACGTTGCGCTTTGTGGTATTTCCTGTTGCGGGCGCTAGGCCTACCCACACAAGTGAGGTATAATTTTCATCTGGAGACTTGGGGGAACGCTGGATGGAAGGAAATTTGTGGCTCCTCTCAGATTCCAGAACTTTCTGCCACAGAAATGTGAGGAACATGTGTGTTTTCAGCCAAATTTTGAGGTTTGCAAAGGATTCTGGGTAACAGAACCTGGTCCGAGCCACACAAGTCACCCCATCTTGGATTCCTCTAGGTCTCTAGTTTTCAGAAATGCACAGGTTTGGTAGGTTTCCCTAGGTGCCGGCTGAGCTAGAGGCCAAAATCTACAGGTAGGCACTTTGCAAAAAAACACCTCTGTTTTCATTCAAAAAATTGGATGTGTCCACGTTGCGCTTTGGGGCGTTTCCTGTCGCGGGCACTAGGCCTACCCACACAAGTGAGGTATCATTTTTATCGGGAGACTTGGGGGAACGCTGGGTGGAAGGAAATTTGTGGCTCCCCTCAGATTCCAGAGCTTTCTGCCACAGAAATGTGAGGAACATGTGTTTTTTTAGCCAAATTTTAAGGTTTGCAAAGGATTCTGGGTAACAGAACCTGGTCCGAGCCATACAAGTCACCAAATCTTGGATTCCCCTAGGTCTCTAGTTTTCAGAAATGCACAGGTTTGGTAGGTTTCCCTAGGTGCCGGCTGAGCTAGAGGCCAAAATCTACAGGTAGGCACTTTGCAAAAAAAAACACCTGTTTTCTTTCAAAAAATGGGATGTGTCCACATTGCGTTTTGGGGTGTGTCCTGTCGCGGCCGCTATGCCTACCCACACAAGTGAGGTATCATTTTTATCGGGAGACTTGGGGGAACGCTTTGTGGAAGGAAATTTGTAGCTCCTCTCAGATTCCAGAACTTTGTGCAACAGAAATGTGAGGAACATGTGTTTTTTTAGCCACATTTTGAGGTTTGCAAAGGATTCTGGGTAACAGAACCTGGTCCGAGCCACACAAGTCACCCCATCTTGGATTCCCCTAGGTCTCTAGTTTTCAGAAATGCACAGGTTTGGTAGGTTTCCCTAGGTGCCGGCTGAGCTAGAGGCCAAAATCTACAGGTAGGCACTTTGAAAAAAACACCTCTGTTTTCTTTCAAAAATTTGGATGTGTCCACGTTGCGCTTTGTGGCACTTCCTGTCGCGGGCGCTAGGCCTACCCACACAAGTGAGGTATCATTTTTATCAGGAGACTTGGGGGAACGCTGGGTGGAAGGAAATTTGTGGCTCCTCTCAGATTCCAGAACTTTCTGCCACAGAAATGTGAGGAACATGTGTGTTTTCAGCCACATTTTGAGGTTTGCAAAGGATTCTGGGTAACAGAACCTGGTCCGAGCCACACAAGTCACCCATCTTGGATTCCTCTAGGTCTCTAGTTTTCAGAAATGCACAGGTTTGGTAGGTTTCCCTAGGTGCCGGCTGAGCTAGAGGCCAAAATCTACAGGTAGGCACTTTGCAAAAAACACCTCTGTTTTCTTAAAAAAAATTGGATGTGTCCACGTTGCGCTTTGGGGCGTTTCCTGACGCGGGCACTAGGCCTACCCACACAAGTGAGGTATCATTTTTATCGGGAGACTTGGGGGGACGCTGGGTGGAAGGAAATTTGTGGCTCCTCTCAGATTCCAGAGCTTTCTGCCACAGAAATGTGAGGAACATGTGTTTTTTTAGCCAAATTTTAAGGTTTGCAAAGGATTCTGGGTAACAGAACCTGGTCCGAGCCACACAAGTCACCCCATCTTGGATTCCCCTAGGCCTCCAGTTTTCAGAAATGCACAGGTTTGGTAGGTTTCCCTAGGTGCCAGCTGAGCTAGAGGCCAAAATCTACAGGTAGGCACTTTGCAAAAAACACCTCAGTTTTCTTGCTAAAAATTGGATGTGTCCACGTTGCGCTTTGGGGCGTTTCCTGTCGCGGGCGCTAGGCCTACCCACACAAGTGAGGTATCATTTTTATTGGGAGACTTGGG
The DNA here is from genome assembly GCF_031143425.1 of Pleurodeles waltl. Taxonomy (NCBI): domain Eukaryota; kingdom Metazoa; phylum Chordata; class Amphibia; order Caudata; family Salamandridae; genus Pleurodeles; species Pleurodeles waltl. The sequence continues at coordinate 703,297 of NW_027149832.1, forward strand.
GGAACGCTGGGTGGAAGGAAATTTGTGGCTCCTCTCAGATTCCAGAACTTTCTGCCACTGAATTGTGAGGAACATGTGTTTTTTTAGCCAAATTTTGAGGTTTGCAAAGGATTCTTTGTAACAGAACCTGGTCCGAGCCACACAAGTCACCCCATCTTGGATTCCCCTAGGTCTCTAGTTTTCAGAAATGCACAGGTTTGGTAGATTTCCCTAGGTGTCGGGTGAGCTAGAGGCCAAAATCTTCAGGTAGGCACTTTGGTAAAAACAGCTCTGTTTTCTGTGATGTGTCCACGTTGTGTTTTGGGGCATATCCTGTCGCGGGCGCTAGGCCTACCCACACAAGTGAGGTACCATTTTTATCGGGAGACTTGGGGGAACGCTGGGTGGAAGTAAATTTGTGGCTCCCCTCAGATTCCAGAGCTTTCTGCCACAGAAATGTGAGGAACATGTGTTTTTTTAGCCAAATTTTAAGGTTTGCAAAGGATTCTGGGTAACAGAACCTGGTCCGAGCCATACAAGTCACCCCATCTTGGATTCCCCTAGGTCTCTAGTTTTTAGAAATGCACAGGTTTGGTAGGTTTCCCTAGGTGCCGGCTGAGCTAGAGGCCAAAATCTACAGGTAGGCACTTTGAAAAAAACACCTCTGTTTTCTTTCAAAAATTTGGGTGTGTCCACGTTGCGCTTTGTGGCATTTCCTGTCGCGGGCGCTAGGCCTACCCACACAAGTGAGGTATCATTTTTATCTGGAGACTTGGGGGAACGCTGGGTGGAAGGAAATTTGTGGCTCCTCTCAGATTCCAGAACTTTCTGCCACAGAAATGTGAGGAACATGTGTGTTTTCAGCCAAATTTTGAGGTTTGCAAAGGATTCTGGGTAACAGAACCTGGTCCGAGCCACACAAGTCACCCCATCTTGGATTCCTCTAGGTCTCTAGTTTTTAGAAATGCACAGGTTTGGTAGATTTCCCTAGGTGCCGGCTGAGCTAGAGGCCAAAATCTACAGGTAGGCACTTTGCAAAAAACACCTCTGTTTTCTTTCAAAAAATTGGATGTGTCCACGTTGCGCTTTGGGGCGTTTCCTGACGCGGGCGCTAGGCCTACCCACACAAGTGAGGTATCATTTTTATCGGGAGACTTGGGGGAACGCTGGGTGGAAGGAAATTAGTGGCTCCTCTAAGATTCCAGAGCTTTCTGCCACAGAAATGTGAGGAACATGTGTTTTTTTAGCCAAATTTTGAGGTTTGCAAAGGATTCTGGTTAACAGAACCTGGTCTGAGCCACACAAGTCACCCCATCTTGGATTCCTCTAGGTCTCTAGTTTTCAGAAATGCACATGTTTGGTAGGTTTCCCTAGGTGCCGGCTGAGCTAGAGGCCAAAATCCACTGACAGGCACTTTGCAAAAAACACCTCTGTTTTCTTTCAAAAATTTGGATGTGTCCACGTTGCGCTTTGGGGCGTTTCCTGTCACGGGCACTAGGCCTACCCACACAAGTGAGGTATCATTTTTATCTGGAGACTTGGAGGAACGCTGGGTGGAAGGAAATTTGTGGCTCCTCTCAGATTCCAGAGCTTTCTGCCACAGAAATGTGAGGAACATGTGTTTTTTTAGCAAAATGTTTAGGTTTGCAAAGGATTCTGGGTAACAGAACCTGGTCCGAGCCACACAAGTCACCCCATCTTGGATTCCCCTAGGTCTCTAGTTTTCATAAATGCACAGGTTTGGTAGGTTTCCCGAGGTGCAGGCTGAGCTAGAGGCCGAAATCTACAGGTAGGCACTTTGCAAAAAACAGCTCTGTTTTCTTTCAAAAAATGGGATGTGTCCACGTTGTGTTTTGGGGCGTCTCCTGACGCAGGCGCTAGGCCTACCCACAAAAGTGAGGTATCATTTTTATCGGGAGACTTGGGGGAACGCTGGGTGGAAGGAAATTTGTGGCTCCTCTCAGATTCCAGAGCTTTCTGCCACAGAAATGTGAGGAACATGTGTTTTTTTAGCCAAATTTTAAGGTTTGCAAAGGATTCTGGGTAACAGAACCTGGTCCGAGCCACACAAGTCACCCCATCTTGGATTCCCCTAGGCCTCCAGTTTTCAGAAATGCACAGGTTTGGTAGGTTTCCCTAGGTGCCAGCTGAGCTAGAGGCCAAAATCTACAGGTAGGCACTTTGCAAAAAACACCTCAGTTTTCTTGCAAAAAATTGGATGTGTCCACGTTGCGCTTTGGGGCGTTTCCTGTCGCGGGCGCTAGGCCTACCCACACAAGTGAGGTATAATTTTTATTGGGAGACTTGGGGGAACGCTGGGTGGAAGGAAATTTGTGGCTCCTCTCAGATTCCAGAACTTTCTGCCACTGAATTGTGAGGAACATGTGTTTTTTTAGCCAAATTTTGAGGTTTGCAAAGGATTCTTTGTAACAGAACCTGGTCCGAGCCACACAAGTCACCCCATCTTGGATTCCCCAAGGTCTCTAGTTTTCAGAAATGCACAGGTTTGGTAGATTTCCCTAGGTGCCGGGTGAGCTAGAGGCCAAAATCTTCAGGTAGGCACTTTGGTAAAAACAGCTCTGTTTTCTGTGATGTGTCCACGTTGTGTTTTGGGGCATATCCTGTCGCGGGCGCTAGGCCTACCCACACAAGTGAGGTACCATTTTTATCGGGAGACTTGGGGGAACGCTGGGTGGAAGTAAATTTGTGGCTCCCCTCAGATTCCAGAGCTTTCTGCCACAGAAATGTGAGGAACATGTGTTTTTTTAGCCAAATTTTAAGGTTTGCAAAGGATTCTGGGTAACAGAACCTGGTCCGAGCCATACAAGTCACCCCATCTTGGATTCCCCTAGGTCTCTAGTTTTTAGAAATGCAAAGGTTTGGTAGGTTTCCCTAGGTGCCGGCTGAGCTAGAGGCCAAAATCTACAGGTAGGCACTTTGAAAAAAACACCTCTGTTTTCTTTCAAAAATTTGGGTGTGTCCACGTTGCGCTTTGTGGCATTTCCTGTCGCGGGCGCTAGGCCTACCCACACAAGTGAGGTATCATTTTTATCTGGAGACTTGGGGGAACGCTGGGTGGAAGGAAATTTGTGGCTCCTCTCAGATTCCAGAACTTTCTGCCACAGAAATGTGAGAAACATGTGTGTTTTCAGAAAATTTTTGAGGTTTGCAAAGGATTCTGGGTAACAGAACCTGGTCCGAGCCACACAAGTCACCCATCTTGGATTCCTCTAGGTCTCTAGTTTTCAGAAATGCACAGGTTTGGTAGGTTTCCCTAGGTGCCGGCTGAGCTAGAGGCCAAAATCTACAGGTAGGCACTTTGAAAAAAACACCTCTGTTTTCTTTCAAAAATTTGGATGTGTCCACGTTGCGCTTTGTGGCATTTCCTGTCGCGGGCGCTAGGCCTACCCACACAAGTGAGGTATCATTTTTATCTGGAGACTTGGGGGAACGCTGGGTGGAAGGAAATTTGTGGCTCCTCTCAGATTCCAGAACTTTCTGCCACAGAAATGTGAGGAACATGTGTGTTTTCAGCCAAATTTTGAGGTTTGCAAAGGATTCTGGGTAACAGAACCTGGTCCGAGCCACACAAGTCACCCCATCTTGGATTCCTCTAGGTCTCTAGTGTTTAGAAATGCACAGGTTTGGTAGGTTTCCCTAGGTGCCGGCTGAGCTAGAGGCCAAAATCTACAGGTAGGCACTTTGCAAAAAACACCTCTGTTTTCTTTCAAAAAATTGGATGTGTCCACGTTGCGCTTTGGGGCGTTTCCTGACGCGGGCGCTAGGCCTACCCACACAAGTGAGGTATCATTTTTATCGGGAGACTTGGGGGAACGCTGGGTGGAAGGAAATTAGTGGCTCCTCTAAGATTCCAGAGCTTTCTGCCACAGAAATGTGAGGAACATGTGTTTTTTTAGCCAAATTTTGAGGTTTGCAAAGGATTCTGGGTAACAGAACCTGGTCTGAGCCACACAAGTCACACCATCTTGGATTCCTCTAGGTCTCTAGTTTTCAGAAATGCACATGTTTGGTAGGTTTCCCTAGGTGCCGGCTGAGCTAGAGGCCAAAATCCACAGACAGGCACTTTGCAAAAAACACCTCTGTTTTCTTTTAAAAATTTGGATGTGTCCACGTTGCGCTTTGGGGCGTTTCCTGTCACGGGCACTAGGCCTACCCACACAAGTGAGGTATCATTTTTATCGGGAGACTTGGGGGAACGCTGGTTGGAAGGAAATTTGTGGCTCCTCTCAGATTCCAGAGCTTTCTGCCACAGAAATGTGAGGAACATGTGTTTTTTTAGCAAAATGTTTAGGTTTGCAAAGGATTCTGGGTAACAGAACCTGGTCCGAGCCACACAAGTCACCCCATCTTGGATTCCCCTAGGTCTCTAGTTTTCATAAATGCACAGGTTTGGTAGGTTTCCCGAGGTGCCGGCTGAGCTAGAGGCCGAAATCTACAGGTAGGCACTTTGCAAAAAACAGCTCTGTTTTCTTTCAAAAAATGGGATGTGTCCACGTTGTGTTTTGGGGCGTCTCCTGACGCAGGCGCTAGGCCTACCCACAAAAGTGAGGTATCATTTTTATCGGGAGACTTGGGGAAACGCTGGGTGGAAGGAAATTTGTGGCTGCTCTCAGATTCCAGAACTTTCTGGCACTGAATTGTGAGGAACATGTTTTTTTTTAGCCAAATTTTGAGGTTTGCAAAGGATTCTTTGTAACAGAACCTGGTCCGAGCCACACAAGTCACCCCATCTTGGATTCCCCTAGGTCTCTAGTTTTCAGAAATGCACAGGTTTGGTAGGTTTCCCTAGGTGCCGGGTGAGCTAGAGGGCAAAATCTACAGGTAGGCACTTTGGTAAAAACAGCTCTGTTTTCTGTGATGTGTCCACGTTGTGTTTTGGGGCATATCCTGTCGCGGGCGCTAGGCCTACCCACACAAGTGAGGTACCATTTTTATCAGGAGACTTGGGGGAGCGCTGGGTGGAAGTAAATTTGTGGCTCCCCTCAGATTCCAGAGCTTTCTGCCACAGAAATGTGAGGAACATGTGTTTTTTTAGCCAAATTTTAAGGTTTGCAAAGGATTCTGGGTAACAGAACCTGGTCCGAGCCATACAAGTCACCCCATCTTGGATTCCCCTAGGTCTCTAGTTTTTAGAAATGCACAGGTTTGGTAGGTTTCCCTAGGTGCCGGCTGAGCTAGAGGCCAAAATCTACAGGTAGGCACTTTGAAAAAAACACCTCTGTTTTCTTTCAAAAATTTGGGTGTGTCCACGTTGCGCTTTGGGGCGTTTCCTGACGCGGGCGCTAGGCCTACCCACACAAGTGAGGTATCATTTTTATCGGGAGACTTGGGGGAACGCTGGGTGGAAGGAAATTAGTGGCTCCTCTAAGATTCCAGAGCTTTCTGCCACAGAAATGTGAGGAACATGTGTTTTTTTAGCCAAATTTTGAGGTTTGCAAAGGATTCTGGGTAACAGAACCTGGTCTGAGCCACACAAGTCACCCCATCTTGGATTCCTCTAGGTCTCTAGTGTTTAGAAATGCACAGGTTTGGTAGGTTTCCCTAGGTGCCGGCTGAGCTAGAGGCCAAAATCTACAGGTAGGCACTTTGCAAAAAACACCTCTGTTTTCTTTCAAAAAATTGGATGTGTCCACGTTGCGCTTTGGGGCGTTTCCTGACGCGGGCGCTAGGCCTACCCACACAAGTGAGGTATCATTTTTATCGGGAGACTTGGGGGAACGCTGGGTGGAAGGAAATTAGTGGCTCCTCTAAGATTCCAGAGCTTTCTGCCACAGAAATGTGAGGAACATGTGTTTTTTTAGCCAAATTTTGAGGTTTGCAAAGGATTCTGGGTAACAGAACCTGGTCTGAGCCACACAAGTCACACCATCTTGGATTCCTCTAGGTCTCTAGTTTTCAGAAATGCACATGTTTGGTAGGTTTCCCTAGGTGCCGGCTGAGCTAGAGGCCAAAATCCACAGACAGGCACTTTGCAAAAAACACCTCTGTTTTCTTTTAAAAATTTGGATGTGTCCACGTTGCGCTTTGGGGCGTTTCCTGTCACGGGCACTAGGCCTACCCACACAAGTGAGGTATCATTTTTATCGGGAGACTTGGGGGAACGCTGGTTGGAAGGAAATTTGTGGCTCCTCTCAGATTCCAGAGCTTTCTGCCACAGAAATGTGAGGAACATGTGTTTTTTTAGCAAAATGTTTAGGTTTGCAAAGGATTCTGGGTAACAGAACCTGGTCCGAGCCACACAAGTCACCCCATCTTGGATTCCCCTAGGTCTCTAGTTTTCATAAATGCACAGGTTTGGTAGGTTTCCCGAGGTGCCGGCTGAGCTAGAGGCCGAAATCTACAGGTAGGCACTTTGCAAAAAACAGCTCTGTTTTCTTTCAAAAAATGGGATGTGTCCACGTTGTGTTTTGGGGCGTCTCCTGACGCAGGCGCTAGGCCTACCCACAAAAGTGAGGTATCATTTTTATCGGGAGACTTGGGGAAACGCTGGGTGGAAGGAAATTTGTGGCTGCTCTCAGATTCCAGAACTTTCTGGCACTGAATTGTGAGGAACATGTTTTTTTTTAGCCAAATTTTGAGGTTTGCAAAGGATTCTTTGTAACAGAACCTGGTCCGAGCCACACAAGTCACCCCATCTTGGATTCCCCTAGGTCTCTAGTTTTCAGAAATGCACAGGTTTGGTAGGTTTCCCTAGGTGCCGGGTGAGCTAGAGGGCAAAATCTACAGGTAGGCACTTTGGTAAAAACAGCTCTGTTTTCTGTGATGTGTCCACGTTGTGTTTTGGGGCATATCCTGTCGCGGGCGCTAGGCCTACCCACACAAGTGAGGTACCATTTTTATCAGGAGACTTGGGGGAGCGCTGGGTGGAAGTAAATTTGTGGCTCCCCTCAGATTCCAGAGCTTTCTGCCACAGAAATGTGAGGAACATGTGTTTTTTTAGCCAAATTTTAAGGTTTGCAAAGGATTCTGGGTAACAGAACCTGGTCCGAGCCATACAAGTCACCCCATCTTGGATTCCCCTAGGTCTCTAGTTTTTAGAAATGCACAGGTTTGGTAGGTTTCCCTAGGTGCCGGCTGAGCTAGAGGCCAAAATCTACAGGTAGGCACTTTGAAAAAAACACCTCTGTTTTCTTTCAAAAATTTGGGTGTGTCCACGTTGCGCTTTGTGGCATTTCCTGTCGCGGGCGCTAGGCCTACCCACACAAGTGAGGTATCATTTTTATCTGGAGACTTGGGGGAACGCTGGGTGGAAGGAAATTTGTGGCTCCTCTCAGATTCCAGAACTTTCTGCCACAGAATTGTGAGGAACATGTGTGTTTTCAGCCAAATTTTGAGGTTTGCAAAGGATTCTGGGTAACAGAACCTGGTCCGAGCCACACAAGTCACCCATCTTGGATTCCTCTAGGTCTCTAGTTTTCAGAAATGCACAGGTTTGGTAGGTTTCCCTAGGTGCCGTCTGAGCTAGAGGCCAAAATCTACAGGTAGGCACTTTGAAAAAAACACCTCTGTTTTCTTTCAAAAATTTGGATGTGTCCACGTTGCGCTTTGTGGCATTTCCTGTCGCGGGCGCTAGGCCTACCCACACAAGTGAGGTATCATTTTTATCTGGAGACTTGGGGGAACGCTGGGTGGAAGGAAATTTGTGGCTCCTCTCAGATTCCAGAACTTTCTGCCACAGAAATGTGAGGAACATGTGTGTTTTCAGCCAAATTTTGAGGTTTGCAAAGGATTCTGGGTAACAGAACCTGATCCGAGCCACACAAGTCACCCCATCTTGGATTCCTCTAGGTCTCTAGTTTTTAGAAATGCACAGCTTTGGTATGTTTCCCTAGGTGCCGGCTGAGTAAGAGGCCAAAATCTACAGGTAGGCACTTTGCAAAAAACACCTCTGTTTTCTTTCAAAAAATTGGATGTGTCCACGTTGCGCTTTGGGGCGTTTTCTGTCGCGGGCGCTAGGCCTACCCACACAAGTGAGGTATCATTTTTATCGGGAGACTTGGGGGAACGCTGGGTGGAAGGAAATTAGTGGCTCCTCTAAGATTCCAGAGCTTTCTGCCACAGAAATTTGAGGAACATGTGTTTTTTTAGCCAAATTTTGAGGTTTGCAAAGGATTCTGGGTAACAGAACCTGGTCTGAGCCACACAAGTCACCCCATCTTGGATTCCTCTAGGTCTCTAGTTTTCAGAAATGCACATGTTTGGTAGGTTTCCCTAGGTGCCGGCTGAGCTAGAGGCCAAAATCCACAGACAGGCACTTTGCAAAAAACACCTCTGTTTTCTTTCAAAAATTTGGATGTGTCCACGTTGCGCTTTGGGGCGTTTCCTGTCACAGGCACTAGGCCTACCCACACAAGTGAGGTATCATTTTTATCGGGAGACTTGGGGGAACGCTGGGTGGAAGGAAATTTGTGGCTCCTCTCAGATTCCAGAGCTTTCTGCCACAGAAATGTGAGGAACATGTGTTTTTTTAGCAAAATGTTTAGGTTTGCAAAGGATTCTGGGTAACAGAACCTGGTCCGAGCCACACAAGTCACCCCATCTTGGATTCCCCTAGGTCTCTAGTTTTCATAAATGCACAGGTTTGGTAGGTTTCCCGAGGTGCCGGCTGAGCTAGAGGCCGAAATCTACAGGTAGGCACTTTGCAAAAAACAGCTCTGTTTTCTTCCAAAAAATGGGATGTGTCCACGTTGTGTTTTGGGGTGTCTCCTGACGCAGGCGCTAGGCCTACCCACAAAAGTGAGGTATCATTTTTATCGGGAGACTTGGGGAAACGCTGGGTGGAAGGAAATTTGTGGCTGCTCTCAGATTCCAGAAGTTTCTGCCACTGAATTGTGAGGAACATGTTTTTTTTTAGCCAAATTTTGAGGTTTGCAAAGGATTCTTTGTAACAGAACCTGGTCCGAGCCACACAAGTCACCCCATCTTGGATTCCCCTAGGTCTCTAGTTTTCAGAAATGCACAGGTTTGGTAGGTTTCCCTAGGTGCCGGGTGAGCTAGAGGCCAAAATCTACAGGTAGGCACTTTGGTAAAAACAGCTCTGTTTTCTGTGATGTGTCCACGTTGTGTTTTGGGGCATATCCTGTCGCGGGCGCTAGGCCTACCCACACAAGTGAGGTACCATTTTTATCAGGAGACTTGGGGGAGCGCTGGGTGGAAGGAAATTTGTGGCTCCTCTCAGATTCCAGAGGTTTCTGCCACAGAAATGTGAGGAACATGTGTTTTTTTAGCAACATTTTTAGGTTTGCAAAGGATTCTGGGTAACAGAACCTGGTCCGAGCCACACAAGTCACCCATCTTGGATTCCCCTAGGTCTCCAGTTTTCAGAAATGCACAGGTTTGGTAGGTTTCCCTAGGTGCCGGCTGAGCTAGAGGCCAAAATCTACATGTAGGCACTTTACAAAAAACACCTCTGTTTTCTTTCAAAAAATTGGATGTGTCCACGTTGCGCTTTGGGGCGTTTCCTGTCGCGGGCGCTAGGCCTACCCACACAAGTGAGGTATCATTTTTATTGGGAGACTTGGGGGAACGCTGGGTGGGAGGAAATTTGTGGCTCCTCTCAGATTCCAGAACTTTGTGCAACAGAAATGTGAGGAACATATGTTTTTTTAGCCAAATTTTGAAGTTTGCAAAGGATTCTGGGTAACAGAACCTGGTCCGAGCCACACAAGTCACCCCATCTTGGATTCCCCTAGGTCTCTAGTTTTCAGAAAGGCACAGGTTTGGTAGGTTTCCGTAGGTGCCGGCTGAGCTAGAGGCCAAAATCTACAGATAGGCACTTTGAAAAAAACACCTCTGTTTTCTTTCAAAAATGTGGATGTGTCCACGTTGCGCTTTGTGGCATTTCCTGTCGCGGGCGCTAGGCCTACCCACACAAGTGAGGTATCATTTTTATCTGGAGACTTGGGGGAACGCTGGGTGGAAGGAAATTTGTGGCTCCTCTCAGATTCCAGAACTTTCTGCCACAGAAATGTGAGGAACATGTGTTTTCAGCCAAATTTTGAGGTTTGCAAAGGATTCTGGGTAACAGAACCTGGTCCGAGCCACACAAGTCACCCCATCTTAGATTCCCCTAGGTCTCTAGTTTTCAGAAATGCACAGGTTTGGTATGTTTCCCTAGGTGCCGACTGAGCTAGAGGCCAAAATCTACAGGTAGGCACTTTGGTAAAAACAGCTCTGTTTTCTGTGATGTGTCCAAGTTGTGTTTTGGAGCATATCCTGTCGCGGGCGCTAGGCCTACCCACACAAGTGAGGTATAATTTTTATCGGGAGACTTGGGGGAACGCTGGGTGGAAGGAAATTTGTGGCTCCTCTCAGATTCCAGAACTTACTGCCACAGAAATGTGAGGAACATGTGTTTTTTTTAGCCAAATTTTGAGGTTTGCAAAGGATTCTGGGTAACAGAACCTGGTCCGAGCCACACAAGTCACCCATCTTGGATTCCCCTAGGTCTCCAGTTTTCAGAAATGCACAGGTTTGGTAGGTTTCCCTAGGTGCCGGCTGAGCTAGAGGCCAAAATCTACATGTAGGCACTTTACAAAAAACACCTCTGTTTTCTTTCAAAAAATTGGATGTGTCCACGTTGCGCTTTGGGGCGTTTCCTGTCGCGGGAGCTAGGCCTACCCGCACAAGTGAGGTATCATTTTTATTGGGAGACTTGGGGGAACGCTGGGTGGGAGGAAATTTGTGGCTCCTCTCAGATTCCAGAACTTTGTGCAACAGAAATGTGAGGAACATATGTTTTTTTAGCCAAATTTTGAGGTTTGCAAAGGATTCTGGGTAACAGAACCTGGTCCGAGCCACACAAGTCACCCCATCTTGGATTCCCCTAGGTCTCTAGTTTTCAGAAAGGCACAGGTTTGGTAGGTTTCCCTAGGTGCCGGCTGAGTAGAGGCCAAAATCTACAGATAGGCACTTTGAAAAAAACACCTCTGTTTTCTTTCAAAAATTTGGATGTGTCCACGTTGCGCTTTGTGGCATTTCCTGTCGCGGGCGCTAGGCCTACCCACACAAGTGAGGTATCATTTTTATCTGGAGACTTGGGGGAACGCTGGGTGGAAGGAAATTTGTGGCTCCTCTCAGATTCCAGAACTTTCTGCCACAGAAATGTGAGGAACATGTGTGTTTTCAGCCAAATTTTGAGGTTTGCAAAGGATTCTGGGTAACAGAACCTGGTCCGAGCCACACAAGTCACCCCATCTTGGATTCCTCTAGGTCTCTAGTTTTCAGAAATGCACAGGTTTGGTAGGTTTCCCTAGGTGCCGGCTGAGCTAGAGGCCAAAATCTACAGGCAGGCACATTGCACAAAACACCTCTGTTTTCTTTAAAAAATTTGGATGTGTCCACGTTGCGCTTTGGGGCGTTTCCTGACGCAGGCGCTAGGCCTACCCACACAAGTGAGGTATCATTTTTATCGGGAGACTTGGGGAAACGCTGGGTGGAAGGAAATTTGTGGCTGCTCTCAGATTCCAGAACTTTCTGCCACAGAAATGTGAGGAACATGTGTTTTTCTAGCCAAATTTTGACGTCTGCAAAGGATTCTGGGTAACAGAACCTGGTCCGAGCCACACAAGTCACCCCATCTTGGATTCCCCTAGGTCTCCAGTTTTCAGAAATGCACAGGTTTGGTAGGTTTCCCTAGGTGCCGGCTGAGCTAGAGGCCAAAATCTACATGTAGGCACTTTACAAAAAACACCTCTGTTTTCTTTCAAAAATTTGGATGTGTCCACGTTGTGCTTTGGGGCGTTTCCTGTCGCAGGCACTAGGCCTACCCACACAAGTGAGGTATCATTTTTATCGGGAGACTTGGGGGAACGCTGGGTGGAAGGAAATTTGTGGCTCCTCTCAGATTCCAGAACTTTCTGCCACAGAAATGTGAGGAACATGTGTGTTTTCAGCCAAATTTTGAGGTTTGCAAAGGATTCTGGGTAACAGAACCTGGTCCGAGCCACACAAGTCACCCCATCTTGGATTCCTCTAGGTCTCTAGTTTTCAGAAATGCACAGGTTTGGTAGGTTTCCCTAGGTGCCGGCTGAGCTAGAGGCCAAAATCTACAGGCAGGCACATTGCACAAAACACCTCTGTTTTCTTTAAAAAATTTGGATGTGTCCACGTTGCGCTTTGGGGCGTTTCCTGACGCAGGCGCTAGGCCTACCCACACAAGTGAGGTATCATTTTTATCGGGAGACTTGGGGAAACGCTGGGTGGAAGGAAATTTGTGGCTGCTCTCAGATTCCAGAACTGTCTGCCACAGAAATGTGAGGAACATGTGTTTCTCTAGCCAAATTTTGACGTCTGCAAAGGATTCTGGGTAACAGAACCTGGTCCGAGCCACACAAGTCACCCCATCTTGGATTCCCCTAGGTCTCCAGTTTTCAGAAATGCACAGGTTTGGTAGGTTTCCCTAGGTGCCGGCTGAGCTAGAGGCCAAAATCTACATGTAGGCACTTTACAAAAAACACCTCTGTTTTCTTTCAAAAATTTGGATGTGTCCACGTTGTGCTTTGGGGCGTTTCCTGTCGCAGGCACTAGGCCTACCCACACAAGTGAGGTATCATTTTTATCGGGAGACTTGGGGGAACGCTGGGTGGAAGGAAATTTGTGGCTCCTCTCAGAATCCAGAGCTTTCTGCCACAGAAATGTGAGGAACATGTGTTTTTTTTAGCAACATTTTTAGGTTTGCAAAGGATTCTGGGTAACAGAACCTGGTCCGAGCCACACAAATCACCCCATCTTGGATTCCCCTAGGTCTCTAGTTTTCAGAAATGCACAGGTTTGGTAGGTTTCCCTAGGTGCCGGCTGAGCTAGAGGCCAAAATCTACAGGCAGGCACTTTGCAAAAAACACCTTTGTTTTCTTTCAAAAATTTGGATGTGTCCACGTTGCGCTTTGGGGCGTTTCCTGTCGCAGGCACTAGGCCTACCCACACAAGTGAGGTATCATTTTTATCGGGAGACTTGGGGGAACGCTGGGTGGAAGGAAATTTGTGGCTCCTCTCAGATTCCAGAGCTTTCTGCCACAGAAATGTGAGGAACATGTGTTTTTTTAGCAAAATTTTTAGGTTTGCAAAGGATTCTGGGTAACAGAACCTGGTCCGAGCCACACAAGTCACCCCATCTTGGATTCCCCTAGGTCTCTAGTTTTCAGAAATGCACAGGTTTGGTAGGTTTCCCTAGGTGCCGGCTGAGCTAGAGGCCAAAATCTACAGGTAGGCACTTTGCAAAAAACAGCTCTGTTTTCTTTCAAAAAATGGAATGTGTCCACGTTGTGTTTTGGGGCCTCTCCTGTCGCGGCCGCTAGGCCTACCCACACAAGTGAGGTATCATTTTTATTGGGAGACTTGGGGGAACGCTGGGTGGAAGGAAATTTGGTGCTCCTCTCAGATTCCAGAACTTTCTGCCACAGAAATGTGAGGAAAATGTGTTTTTTTAGTCAAAATTTGAGGTTTGCAAAGGAGTCTGGGTAACAGAACCTGGTCAGAGCCCCACAAGTCACCCCATCTTGGATTCCCCTAGGTCTCTAGTTTTCAAAAATGCACAGGTTTGGTAGGTTTTCCTAGGTGCCAGCTGAGCTAGAGGCCAATATCTACAGTTAGGCACTTTGCAAAAAAACACCTCTGTTTTCTTTCAAAAAATTTGATGTGTCCACATTGTGTTTTGGGGTGTGTACTGTCGCGGCCGCTAGGCCTACCCACACAAGTGAGGTATCATTTTTATCGGGAGACTTGGGGGAACGCTGGGTGGAAGGAAATTTGTGGCTCCTCTCAGATTCCAGAACTTTCTGCCACAGAAATGTGAGGAACATGTGTTTTTTTAGCCAAATTTTAAGGTTTGCAAAGGATTCTGGGTAACAGAACCTGGTCCGAGCCACACAAGTCACCCCATCTTGGATTCACCTAGGTCTCTAGTTTTTAGAAATGCACAGGTTTGGTAGGTTTCCCTAGGTGCCGGCTGAGCTAGAGGCCAAAATCAACAGGTAGGCACTTTGCAAAAAACACCTCTGTTTTCTTTAAAAAAATTGGATGTGTCCACGTTGCGCTTTGGGGCGTTTCCTGACGCGGGCGCTCGGCCTACCCACACAAGTGAGGTATCATTTTTATCGGGAGACTTGGGGGAATGCTGGGTGGAAGGAAATTTGGTGCTCCTCTCAGATTCCAGAACTTTCTGCCACAGAAATGTGAGGAACATGTGTTTTTTTAGCCAAATTTTAAGGTTTGCATAGGATTCTGGGTAACAGAACCTGGTCCGAGCCACACAAGTCACCCCATCTTGGATTCACCTAGGTCTCTAGTTTTTAGAAATGCACAGGTTTGGTAGGTTTCCCTAGGTGCCGGCTGAGCTAGAGGCCAAAATCAACAGGTAGGCACTTTGCAAAAAACAGCTCTGTTTTCTTTAAAGAAATTGGATGTGTCCACTTTGCGCTTTGGGGCCTCCCCTGTCGCGGCCGCTAGGCCTACCCACACAAGTGAGGTATCATTTTTATTGGGAGACTTGGGGGAACGCTGGGTGGATGGAAATTTGTGGCTCCTCTCAGATTCCAGAACTTTCTGTCACCGAAATGTGAGGAAAATGTGTTTTTTTAGTCAAAATTTGAGGTTTGCAAAGGAGTCTGGGTAACAGAACCTGGTCAGAGCCCCACAAGTCACCCCATCTTGGATTCCCCTAGGTCTCTAGTTTTCAAAAATGCACAGGTTTGGTAGGTTTTCCTAGGTGCCGGCTGAGCTAGAGGCCAATATCTACAGTTAGGCACTTTGCAAAAAAACACCTCTGTTTTCTTTCAAAAGAATTGGATGTGTCCACGTTGCGCTTTGGGGCATTTCCTAACGCAGGCGCTAGGCCTACCCACACAAGTGAGGTATCATTTTTATCGGGAGACTTGGGGGAACGCTGGGTGGAAGGAAATTTGTGGCTCCTCTCAGATTCCAGAACTTTCTGCCACAGAAATGTGAGGAACATGTGTTTTTTTAGCAACATTTTTAGGTTTGCAAAGGATTCTGGGTAACAGAACCTGGTCCGAGCCACACAAGTCACCCCATCTTGGATTCCCCTAGGTCTCTAGTTTTCAGAAATGCACAGGTTTGGTAGGTTTCCCTAGGTGCCGGCTGAGCTAGAGGCCAAAATCTACAGGTAGGCACTTTGCAAAAAACAGCTCTGTTTTCTTTCAAAAAATGGGATGTGTCCACGTTGTGTTTTGGGGCCTCTCCTGTCGCGGCCGCTAGGCCTACCCACACAAGTGAGGTATCATTTTTATTGGGAGACTTGGGGGAACGCTGGGTGGAAGGAAATTTGTGGCTCCTCTCAGATTCCAGAACTTTCTGCCACAGAAATGTGAGGAAAATGTGTTTTTTTAGTCACAATTTGAGGTTTGCAAAGGAGTCTGGGTAACAGAACCTGGTCAGAGCCCCACAAGTCACCCCATCTTGGATTCCCCTAGGTCTCTAGTTTTCAAAAATGCACAGGTTTGGTAGGTTTTCCTAGGTGCCGGCTGAGCTACAGGCCAATATCTACAGTTAGGCACTTTGCAAAAAAACACCTCTGTTTTCTTTCAAAAAATTTGATGTGTCCACATTGTGTTTTGGGGCGTCTCCTGTCGCGGCCGCTAGCCCTACCCACACAAGTGAGGTATAATTTTTATCGGGAGACTTGGGGGAACGCTGGGTGGAAGGAAATTTGTGGCTCCTCTCAGATTCCAGAACTTTCTGCCACAGAAATGTGAGGAACATGTGTTTTTTTATCCAAATATTAAGGTTTGCAAAGGATTCTGGGTAACAGAACCTGGTCCGAGCCACACAAGTCACCCCATCTTGGATTCACCTAGGTCTCTAGTTTTTAGAAATGCACAGGTTTGGTAGGTTATCCTAGGTGCCGGCTGAGCTAGAGGCCAAAATCAACAGGTAGGCACTTTGCAAAAAACACCTCTGTTTTCTTTAAAAAAATTGGATGTGTACACGTTGCGCTTTGGGGCGTTTCCTGACGCGGGCGCTAGGCCTACCCACACAAGTGAGGTATCATTTTTATCGGGAGACTTGGGGGAACGCTGGGTGGAAGGAAATTTGTGGCTCCTCTCAGATTCCAGAACTTTCTGCCACAGAAATGTGAGGAACATGTGTTTTTTTAGCCAAATTTTAAGGTTTGCAAAGGATTCTGGGTAACAGAACCTGGTCCGAGCCACACAAGTCACCCCATCTTGGATTCACCTAGGTCTCTAGTTTTTAGAAATGCACAGGTTTGGTAGGTTTCCCTAGGTGCCGGCTGAGCTAGAGGCCAAAATCAACAGGTAGGCACTTTGCAAAAAACACCTCTGTTTTCTTTAAAAAAATTGGATGTGTCCACGTTGCGCTTTGGGGCGTTTCCTGACGCGGGCGCTAGGCCTACCCACACAAGTGAGGTATCATTTTTATCGGGAGACTTGGGGGAACGCTGGGTGGAAGGAAATTTGTGGCTCCTCTCAGATTCCAGAACTTTCTGCCACAGAAATGTGAGGAACATGTGTTTTTTTAGCAAAATTTTTAGGTTTGCAAAGGATTCTGGGTAACAGAACCTGGTCCGAGCCACACAAGTCACCCCATCTTGGATTCCCCTAGGTCTCTAGTTTTCAGAAATGCACAGGTTTGGTAGGTTTCCCTAGGTGCCGGCTGAGCTAGAGGCCAAAATCTACAGGTAGGCACTTTGCAAAAAACAGCTCTGTTTTGTTTAAAAAAATGGGATGTGTCGACGTTGTGTTTTGGGGCGCCTCCTGTCGCGGCCGCTAGGCCTACCCACACAAGTGAGGTATCATTTTTATTGGGAGACTTGGGGGAACGCTGGGTGGAAGGAAATTTGTGGCTCCTCTCAGATTCCAGAACTTTCTGCCACAGAAATGTGAGGAAAATGTGTTTTTTTAGTCAAAATTTGAGGTTTGCAAAGGAGTCTGGGTAACAGAACCTGGTCAGAGCCCCACAAGTCACCCCATCTTGGATTCCCCTAGGTCTCTAGTTTTCAAAAATGCACAGGTTTGGTAGGTTTTCCTAGGTGCCGGCTGAGCTAGAGGCCAATATCTACAGTTAGGCACTTTGCAAAAAAACACCTCTGTTTTCTTTCAAAAAATTTGATGTGTCCACATTGTGTTTTGGGGCGTCTCCTGTCGCGGCCGCTAGCCCTACCCACACAAGTGAGGTATAATTTTTATCGGGAGACTTGGGGGAACGCTGGGTGGAAGGAAATTTGTGGCTCCTCTCAGATTCCAGAACTTTCTGCACACAGAAATGTGAGGAACATGTGTTTTTTTAGCCAAATTTTAAGGTTTGCAAAGGATTCTGGGTAACAGAACCTGGTCCGAGCCACACAAGTCACCCCATCTTGGATTCACCTAGGTCTCTAGTTTTTAGAAATGCACAGGTTTGGTAGGTTTCCCTAGGTGCCGGCTGAGCTAGAGGCCAAAATGAACAGGTAGGCACTTTGCAAAAAACAGCTCTGTTTTCTTTAAAAAAATTGGATGTGTCCACGTTGCGCTTTGGGGCCTGTTGTGTCGCGGCCGCTAGGCCTACCCACACAAGTGAGGTATCATTTTTATTGGGAGACTTGGGGGAACGCTGGGTGGAAGGAAATTTGTGGCTCCTCTCAGATTCCAGAACTTTCTGCCACAGAAATGTGAGGAACATGTGTTTTTTTAGCCAAATTTTAAGGTTTGCAAAGGATTCTGGGTAACAGAACCTGGTCCGAGCCACACAAGTCACCCCATCTTGGATTCACCTAGGTCTCTAGTTTTTAGAAATGCACAGGTTTGGTAGGTTATCCTAGGTGCCGGCTGAGCTAGAGGCCAAAATCAACAGGTAGGCACTTTGCAAAAAACACCTCTGTTTTCTTTAAAAAAATTGGATGTGTACACGTTGCGCTTTGGGGCGTTTCCTGACGCGGGCGCTAGGCCTACCCACACAAGTGAGGTATCATTTTTATCGGGAGACTTGGGGGAACGCTGGGTGGAAGGAAATTTGTGGCTCCTCTCAGATTCCAGAACTTTCTGCCACAGAAATGTGAGGAACATGTGTTTTTTTAGCCAAATTTTAAGGTTTGCAAAGGATTCTGGGTAACAGAACCTGGTCCGAGCCACACAAGTCACCCCATCTTGGATTCACCTAGGTCTCTAGTTTTTAGAAATGCACAGGTTTGGTAGGTTTCCCTAGGTGCCGTCTGAGCTAGAGGCCAAAATCAACAGGTAGGCACTTTGCAAAAAACACCTCTGTTTTCTTTAAAAAAATTGGATGTGTCCACGTTGCGCTTTGGGGCGTTTCCTGACGCGGGCGCTAGGCCTACCCACACAAGTGAGGTATCATTTTTATCGGGAGACTTGGGGGAACGCTGGGTGGAAGGAAATTTGTGGCTCCTCTCAGATTCCAGAACTTTCTGCCACAGAAAAGTGAGGAACATGTGTTTTTTTAGCAAAATTTTTAGGTTTGCAAAGGATTCTGGGTAACAGAACCTGGTCCGAGCCACACAAGTCACCCCATCTTGGATTCCCCTAGGTCTCTAGTTTTCAGAAATGCACAGGTTTGGTAGGTTTCCCTAGGTGCCGGCTGAGCTAGAGGCCAAAATCTACAGGTAGGCACTTTGCAAAAAACAGCTCTGTTTTGTTTAAAAAAATGGGATGTGTCCACGTTGTGTTTTGGGGCGCCTCCTGTCGCGGCCGCTAGGCCTACCCACACAAGTGAGGTATCATTTTTATTGGGAGACTTGGGGGAACGCTGGGTGGAAGGAAATTTGTGGCTCCTCTCAGATTCCAGAACTTTCTGCCACAGAAATGTGAGGAAAATGTGTTTTTTTAGTAAAAATTTGAGGTTTGCAAAGGAGTCTGGGTAACAGAACCTGGTCAGAGCCCCACAAGTCACCCCATCTTGGATTCCCCTAGGTCTCTAGTTTTCAAAAATGCACAGGTTTGGTAGGTTTTCCTAGGTGCCGGCTGAGCTAGAGGCCAATATCTACAGTTAGGCACTTTGCAAAAAAACACCTCTGTTTTCTTTCAAAAGATTTGATGTGTCCACATTGTGTTTTGGGGCGTCTCCTGTCGCGGCCGCTAGCCCTACCCACACAAGTGAGGTATAATTTTTATCGGGAGACTTGGGGGAACGCTGGGTGGAAGGAAATTTGTGGCTCCTCTCAGATTCCAGAACTTTCTGCCACAGAAATGTGAGGAACATGTGTTTTTTTAGCCAAATTTTAAGGTTTGCAAAGGATTCTGGGCAACAGAACCTGGTCCGAGCCACACAAGTCACCCCATCTTGGATTCACCTAGGTCTCTAGTTTTTAGAAGTGCACAGGTTTGGTAGGTTTCCCTAGGTGCCGGCTGAGCTAGAGGCCAAAATGAACAGGTAGGCACTTTGCAAAAAACAGCTCTGTTTTCTTTAAAAAAATTGGATGTGTCCACGTTGCGCTTTGGGGCCTGTCCTGTCGCGGCCGCTAGGCCTACCCACACAAGTGAGGTATCATTTTTATTGGGAGACTTGGGGGAACGCTGGGTGGAAGGAAATTTGTGGCTCCTCTCAGATTCCAGAACTTTCTGCCACAGAAATGTGAGGAACATGTGTTTTTTTAGCCAAATTTTAAGGTTTGCAAAGGATTCTGGGTAACAGAACCTGGTCCGAGCCACACAAGTCACCCCATCTTGGATTCACCTAGGTCTCTAGTTTTTAGAAATGCACAGGTTTGGTAGGTTTCCCTAGGTGCCGGCTGAGCTAGAGGCCAAAATGAACAGGTAGGCACTTTGCAAAAAACAGCTCTGTTTTCTTTAAAAAAATTGGATGTGTCCACGTTGCGCTTTGGGGCGTTTCCTGACGCGGGCGCTAGGCCTACCCACAAAAGTGAGGTATAATTTTTATTGGGAGACTTGGGGGAACGCTGGGTGGATGGAAATTTGTGGCTCCTCTCAGATTCCAGAACTTTCTGTCACCGAAATGTGAGGAAAATGAGTTTTTTTAGTCAAAATTTGAGGTTTGCAAAGGAGTCTGGGTAACAGAACCTGGTCAGAGCCCCACAAGTCACCCCATCTTGGATTCCCCTAGGTCTCTAGTTGTCAAAAATGCACAGGTTTGGTAGGTTTTCCTAGGTGCCGGCTGAGCTAGAGGCCAATATCTACAGTTAGGCACTTTGCAAAAAAACACCTCTGTTTTCTTTCAAAAAATTTGATGTGTCGACGTTGTGCTGTGGGGCGTTTCCTGTCGCGGGGGCTAGGCCTACCCACACACGTGAGGTATCATTTTTATCGGTAGACTTGGGGGAACGCTGGGTGGAAGGAAATTTGTGGCTCCTCTCAGATCTTTCTGCCACAGAAATGTGAGAAACATGTGTTTTTTTAGCCAAAGTTTGAGGTTTGCAAAGGATTCTGGGTAACAGAACCTGGTCCGAGCCACACAAGTCACCCCATCTTGGATTCCCCTAGGTCTCTAGTTTTTAGAAATGCACCGGTTTGGTAGGTTTCCCTAGGTGCTAGAGGCCAAAACTTTGGATGTGTCCACGTTGCGCTTTGGGGCGTTTCCTGTCGCGGGTGCTAGGCCTACCCACACAAGTGAGGTATCATTTTTATTGGGAGACTTGGGGGAACGCTGGGTGGAAGGAAATTTGTGGCTCCTCTCAGATTCCAGAACTTTCTGCCACTGAATTGTGAGGAACATGTGTTTTTTTAGCCAAATTTTGAGGTTTGCAAAGGATTCTGGGTAACAGAACCTAGTCCGAGCCACACAAGTCACCCCATCTTGGATTCCCCTAGGTCTCTAGTTTTCAGAAATGCACATGTTTGGTAGTTTTCCCTAGGTGCCGGCTGAGCTAGAGGCCAAATCTACAGGTAGGCACTTTGCAAAAAACACCTCTGTTTTCTTTAAAAAAATTGGATGTGTACACGTTGCGCTTTGGGGCGTTTCCTGACGCGGGCGCTAGGCCTACCCACACAAGTGAGGTATCATTTTTATCGGGAGACTTGGGGGAACGCTGGGTGGAAGGAAATTTGTGGCTCCTCTCAGATTCCAGAACTTTCTGCCACAGAAATGTGAGGAACATGTGTTTTTTTAGCAACATTTTTAGGTTTGCAAAGGATTCTGGGTAACAGAACCTGGTCCGAGCCACACAAGTCACCCCATCTTGGATTCCCCTAGGTCTCTAGTTTTCAGAAATGCACAGGTTTGGTAGGTTTCCCTAGGTGCCGGCTGAGCTAGAGGCCAAAATCTACAGGTAGGCACTTTGCAAAAAACAGCTCTGTTTTCTTTAAAAAAATGGGATGTGTCCACGTTGTGTTTTGGGGCCTCTCCTGTCGCGGCCGCTAGGCCTACCCACACAAGTGAGGTATCATTTTTATTGGGAGACTTGGGGGAACGCTGGGTGGAAGGAAATTTGTGGCTCCTCTCAGATTCCAGAACTTTCTGCCACAGAAATGTGAGGAAAATGTGTTTTTTTAGTCACAATTTGAGGTTTGCAAAGGAGTCTGGGTAACAGAACCTGGTCAGAGCCCCACAAGTCACCCCATCTTGGATTCCCCTAGGTCTCTAGTTTTCAAAAATGCACAGGTTTGGTAGGTTTTCCTAGGTGCCGGCTGAGCTAGAGGCCAATATCTACAGTTAGGCACTTTGCAAAAAAACACCTCTGTTTTCTTTCAAAAAATTTGATGTGTCCACATTGTGTTTTGGGGCGTTTCCTGTCGCGGCCGCTAGGCCTACCCACACAAGTGAGGTATAATTTTTATCGGGAGACTTGGGGGAACGCTGGGTGGAAGGAAATTTGTGGCTCCTCTCAGATTCCAGAACTTTCTGCCACAGAAATGTGAGGAACATGTGTTTTTTTAGCCAAATTTTAAGGTTTGCAAAGGATTCTGGGTAACAGAACCTGGTCCGAGCCACACAAGTCACCCCATCTTGGATTCACCTAGGTCTCTAGTTTTTAGAAATGCACAGGTTTGGTAGGTTTTCCTAGGTGCCGGCTGAGCTAGAGGCCAAAATCAACAGGTAGGCACTTTGCAAAAAACACCTCTGTTTTCTTAAAAAAAATTGGATGTGTACACGTTGCGCTTTGGGGCGTTTCCTGACGCGGGCGCTAGGCCTACCCACACAAGTGAGGTATCATTTTTATCGGGAGACTTGGGGGAACGCTGGGTGGAAGGAAATTTGTGGCTCCTCTCAGATTCCAGAACTTTCTGCCACAGAAATGTGAGGAACATGTGTTTTTTTAGCCAAATTTTAAGGTTTGCAAAGGATTCTGGGTAACAGAACCTGGTCCGAGCCACACAAGTCACCCCATCTTGGATTCACCTAGGTCTCTAGTTTTTAGAAATGCACAGGTTTGGTAGGTTTCCCTAGGTGCCGGCTGAGCTAGAGGCCAAAATCAACAGGTAGGCACTTTGCAAAAAACACCTCTGTTTTCTTTAAAAAAATTGGATGTGTCCACGTTGCGCTTTGGGGCGTTTCCTGACGCGGGCGCTAGGCCTACCCACACAAGTGAGGTATCATTTTTATCGGGAGACTTGGGGGAACGCTGGGTGGAAGGAAATTTGTGGCTCCTCTCAGATTCCAGAACTTTCTGCCACAGAAATGTGAGGAACATGTGTTTTTTTAGCAAAATTTTTAGGTTTGCAAAGGATTCTGGGTAACAGAACCTGGTCCGAGCCACACAAGTCACCCCATCTTGGATTCCCCTAGGTCTCTAGTTGTCAAAAATGCACAGGTTTGGTAGGTTTTCCTAGGTGCCGGCTGAGCTAGAGGCCAATATCTACAGTTAGGCACTTTGCAAAAAAACACCTCTGTTTTTTTTCAAAAAATTTGATGTGTCCACATTGTGTTTTGGGGCGTCTCCTGTCGCGGCCGCTAGCCCTACCCACACAAGTGAGGTATAATTTTTATCGGGAGACTTGGGGGAACGCTGGGTGGAAGGAAATTTGTGGCTCCTCTCAGATTCCAGAACTTTCTGCCACAGAAATGTGAGGAACATGTGTTTTTTTAGCCAAATTTTAAGGTTTGCAAAGGATTCTGGGTAACAGAACCTGGTCCGAGCCACACAAGTCACCCCATCTTGGATTCTCCTAGGTCTCTAGTTTTTAGAAATGCACAGGTTTGGTAGGTTTCCCTAGGTGCCGGCTGAGCTAGAGGCCAAAATGAACAGGTAGGCACTTTGCAAAAAACAGCTCTGTTTTCTTTAAAAAAATTGGATGTGTCCACGTTGCGCTTTGGGGCCTGTCGTGTCGCGGCTGCTAGGCCTACCCACACAAGTGAGGTATCATTTTTATTGGGAGACTTGGGGGAATGCTGGGTGGAAGGAAATTTGTGGCTCCTCTCAGATTCCAGAACTTTCTGCCACAGAAATGTGAGGAACATGTGTTTTTTTAGCCAAATTTTAAGGTTTGCAAAGGATTCTGGGTAACAGAACCTGGTCCGAGCCACACAAGTCACCCCATCTTGGATTCACCTAGGTCTCTAGTTTTTAGAAATGCACAGGTTTGGTAGGTTATCCTAGGTGCCGGCTGAGCTAGAGGCCAAAATCAACAGGTAGGCACTTTGCAAAAAACACCTCTGTTTTCTTTAAAAAAATTGGATGTGTACACGTTGCGCTTTGGGGCGTTTCCTGACGCGGGCGCTAGGCCTACCCACACAAGTGAGGTATCATTTTTATCGGGAGACTTGGGGGAACGCTGGGTGGAAGGAAATTTGTGGCTCCTCTCAGATTCCAGAACTTTCTGCCACAGAAATGTGAGGAACATGTGTTTTTTTAGCCAAATTTTAAGGTTTGCAAAGGATTCTGGGTAACAGAACCTGGTCCGAGCCACACAAGTCACCCCATCTTGGATTCACCTAGGTCTCTAGTTTTTAGAAATGCACAGGTTTGGTAGGTTTCCCTAGGTGCCGTCTGAGCTAGAGGCCAAAATCAACAGGTAGGCACTTTGCAAAAAACACCTCTGTTTTCTTTAAAAAAATTGGATGTGTCCACGTTGCGCTTTGGGGCGTTTCCTGACGCGGGCGCTAGGCCTACCCACACAAGTGAGGTATCATTTTTATCGGGAGACTTGGGGGAACGCTGGGTGGAAGGAAATTTGTGGCTCCTCTCAGATTCCAGAACTTTCTGCCACAGAAAAGTGAGGAACATGTGTTTTTTAAGCAAAATTTTTAGGTTTGCAAAGGATTCTGGGTAACAGAACCTGGTCCGAGCCACACAAGTCACCCCATCTTGGATTCCCCTAGGTCTCTAGTTTTCAGAAATGCACAGGTTTGGTAGGTTTCCCTAGGTGCCGGCTGAGCTAGAGGCCAAAATCTACAGGTAGGCACTTTGCAAAAAACAGCTCTGTTTTGTTTAAAAAAATGGGATGTGTCCACGTTGTGTTTTGGGGCGCCTCCTGTCGCGGCCGCTAGGCCTACCCACACAAGTGAGGTATCATTTTTATTGGGAGACTTGGGGGAACGCTGGGTGGAAGGAAATTTGTGGCTCCTCTCAGATTCCAGAACTTTCTGCCACAGAAATGTGAGGAAAATGTGTTTTTTTAGTCAAAATTTGAGGTTTGCAAAGGAGTCTGGGTAACAGAACCTGGTCAGAGCCCCACAAGTCACCCCATCTTGGATTCCCCTAGGTCTCTAGTTTTCAAAAATGCACAGGTTTGGTAGGTTTTCCTAGGTGCCGGCTGAGCTAGAGGCCAATATCTACAGTTAGGCACTTTGCAAAAAAACACCTCTGTTTTCTTTCAAAAAATTTGATGTGTCCACATTGTGTTTTGGGGCGTCTCCTGTCGCGGCCGCTAGCCCTACCCACACAAGTGAGGTATAATTTTTATCGGGAGACTTGGGGGAACGCTGGGTGGAAGGAAATTTGTGGCTCCTCTCAGATTCCAGAACTTTCTGCCACAGAAATGTGAGGAACATGTGTTTTTTTAGCCAAATTTTAAGGTTTGCAAAGGATTCTGGGCAACAGAACCTGGTCCGAGCCACACAAGTCACCCCATCTTGGATTCACCTAGGTCTCTAGTTTTTAGAAATGCACAGGTTTGGTAGGTTTCCCTAGGTGCCGGCTGAGCTAGAGGCCAAAATGAACAGGTAGGCACTTTGCAAAAAACAGCTCTGTTTTCTTTAAAAAAATTGGATGTGTCCACGTTGCGCTTTGGGGCCTGTCCTGTCGCGGCCGCTAGGCCTACCCACACAAGTGAGGTATCATTTTTATTGGGAGACTTGGGGAAACGCTAGGTGGAAGGAAATTTGTGGCTCCTCTCAGATTCCAGAACTTTCTGCCACAGAAATGTGAGGAACATGTGTTTTTTTAGCCAAATTTTAAGGTTTGCAAAGGATTCTGGGTAACAGAACCTGGTCCGAGCCACACAAGTCACCCCATCTTGGATTCACCTAGGTCTCTAGTTTTTAGAAATGCACAGGTTTGGTAGGTTTCCCTAGGTGCCGGCTGAGCTAGAGGCCAAAATGAACAGGTAGGCACTTTGCAAAAAACAGCTCTGTTTTCTTTAAAAAAATTGGATGTGTCCACGTTGCGCTTTGGGGCGTTTCCTGACGCGGGCGCTAGGCCTACCCACACAAGTGAGGTATAATTTTTATTGGGAGACTTGGGGGAACGCTGGGTGGATGGAAATTTGTGGCTCCTCTCAGATTCCAGAACTTTCTGTCACCGAAATGTGAGGAAAATGAGTTTTTTTAGTCAAAATTTGAGGTTTGCAAAGGAGTCTGGGTAACAGAACCTGGTCAGAGCCCCACAAGTCACCCCATCTTGGATTCCCCTAGGTCTCTAGTTGTCAAAAATGCACAGGTTTGGTAGGTTTTCCTAGGTGCCGGCTGAGCTAGAGGCCAATATCTACAGTTAGGCACTTTGCAAAAAAACACCTCTGTTTTCTTTCAAAAAATTTGATGTGTCCACGTTGTGCTGTGGGGCGTTTCCTGTCGCGGGGGCTAGGCCTACCCACACACGTGAGGTATCATTTTTATCGGTAGACTTGGGGGAACGCTGGGTGGAAGGAAATTTGTGGCTCCTCTCAGATCTTTCTGCCACAGAAATGTGAGAAACATGTGTTTTTTTAGCCAAAGTTTGAGGTTTGCAAAGGATTCTGGGTAACAGAACCTGGTCCGAGCCACACAAGTCACCCCATCTTGGATTCCCCTAGGTCTCTAGTTTTTAGAAATGCACAGGTTTGGTAGGTTTCCCTAGGTGCTAGAGGCCAAAACTTTGGATGTGTCCACGTTGCGCTTTGGGGCGTTTCCTGTCGCGGGTGCTAGGCCTACCCACACAAGTGAGGTATCATTTTTATTGGGAGACTTGGGGGAACGCTGGGTGGAAGGAAATTTGTGGCTCCTCTCAGATTCCAGAACTTTCTGCCACTGAATTGTGAGGAACATGTGTTTTTTTAGCCAAATTTTGAGGTTTGCAAAGGATTCTGGGTAACAGAACCTAGTCCGAGCCACACAAGTCACCCCATCTTGGATTCCCCTAGGTCTCTAGTTTTCAGAAATGCACATGTTTGATAGTTTTCCCTAGGTGCCGGCTGAGCTAGAGGCCAAATCTACAGGTAGGCACTTTGCAAAAAACACCTCTGTTTTCTTTAAAAAAATTGGATGTGTACACGTTGCGCTTTGGGGCGTTTCCTGACGCGGGCGCTAGGCCTACCCACACAAGTGAGGTATCATTTTTATCGGGAGACTTGGGGGAACGCTGGGTGGAAGGAAATTTGTGTCTCCTCTCAGATTCCAGAACTTTCTGCCACAGAAATGTGAGGAACATGTGTTTTTTTAGCAAAATTTTTAGGTTTGCAAAGGATTCTGGGTAACAGAACCTGGTCCGAGCCACACAAGTCACCCCATCTTGGATTCCCCTAGGTCTCTAGTTTTCAGAAATGCACAGGTTTGGTAGGTTTCCCTAGGTGCCGGCTGAGCTAGAGGCCAAAATCTACAGGTAGGCACTTTGCAAAAAACAGCTCTGTTTTCTTTAAAAAAATGGGATGTGTCCACGTTGTGTTTTGGGGGCTCTCCTGTCGCGGCCGCTAGGCCTACCCACACAAGTGAGGTATCATTTTTATTGGGAGACTTGGGGGAACGCTGGGTGGAAGGAAATTTGTGGCTCCTCTCAGATTCCAGAACTTTCTGCCACAGAAATGTGAGGAAAATGTGTTTTTTTAGTCACAATTTGAGGTTTGCAAAGGAGTCTGGGTAACAGAACCTGGTCAGAGCCCCACAAGTCACCCCATCTTGGATTCCCCTAGGTCTCTAGTTTTCAAAAATGCACAGGTTTGGTAGGTTTTCCTAGGTGCCGGCTGAGCTAGAGGCCAATATCTACAGTTAGGCACTTTGCAAAAAAACACCTCTGTTTTCTTTCAAAAAATTTGATGTGTCCACATTGTGTTTTGGGGCGTCTCCTGTCGCGGCCGCTAGCCCTACCCACACAAGTGAGGTATAATTTTTATCGGGAGACTTGGGGGAACGCTGGGTGGAAGGAAATTTGTGGCTCCTCTCAGATTCCAGAACTTTCTGCACACAGAAATGTGAGGAACATGTGTTTTTTTAGCCAAATTTTAAGGTTTGCAAAGGATTCTGGGTAACAGAACCTGGTCCGAGCCACACAAGTCACCCCATCTTGGATTCACCTAGGTCTCTAGTTTTTAGAAATGCACAGGTTTGGTAGGTTTCCCTAGGTGCCGGCTGAGCTAGAGGCCAAAATGAACAGGTAGGCACTTTGCAAAAAACAGCTCTGTTTTCTTTAAAAAAATTGGATGTGTCCACGTTGCGCTTTGGGGCCTGTTGTGTCGCGGCCGCTAGGCCTACCCACACAAGTGAGGTATCATTTTTATTGGGAGACTTGGGGGAACGCTGGGTGGAAGGAAATTTGTGGCTCCTCTCAGATTCCAGAACTTTCTGCCACAGAAATGTGAGGAACATGTGTTTTTTTAGCCAAATTTTAAGGTTTGCAAAGGATTCTGGGTAACAGAACCTGGTCCGAGCCACACAAGTCACCCCATCTTGGATTCACCTAGGTCTCTAGTTTTTAGAAATGCACAGGTTTGGTAGGTTATCCTAGGTGCCGGCTGAGCTAGAGGCCAAAATCAACAGGTAGGCACTTTGCAAAAAACACCTCTGTTTTCTTTAAAAAAATTGGATGTGTACACGTTGCGCTTTGGGGCGTTTCCTGACGCGGGCGCTAGGCCTACCCACACAAGTGAGGTATCATTTTTATCGGGAGACTTGGGGGAACGCTGGGTGGAAGGAAATTTGTGGCTCCTCTCAGATTCCAGAACTTTCTGCCACAGAAATGTGAGGAACATGTGTTTTTTTAGCCAAATTTTAAGGTTTGCAAAGGATTCTGGGTAACAGAACCTGGTCCGAGCCACACAAGTCACCCCATCTTGGATTCACCTAGGTCTCTAGTTTTTAGAAATGCACAGGTTTGGTAGGTTTCCCTAGGTGCCGTCTGAGCTAGAGGCCAAAATCAACAGGTAGGCACTTTGCAAAAAACACCTCTGTTTTCTTTAAAAAAATTGGATGTGTCCACGTTGCGCTTTGGGGCGTTTCCTGACGCGGGCGCTAGGCCTACCCACACAAGTGAGGTATCATTTTTATCGGGAGACTTGGGGGAACGCTGGGTGGAAGGAAATTTGTGGCTCCTCTCAGATTCCAGAACTTTCTGCCACAGAAAAGTGAGGAACATGTGTTTTTTTAGCAAAATTTTTAGGTTTGCAAAGGATTCTGGGTAACAGAACCTGGTCCGAGCCACACAAGTCACCCCATCTTGGATTCCCCTAGGTCTCTAGTTTTCAGAAATGCACAGGTTTGGTAGGTTTCCCTAGGTGCCGGCTGAGCTAGAGGCCAAAATCTACAGGTAGGCACTTTGCAAAAAACAGCTCTGTTTTGTTTAAAAAAATGGGATGTGTCCACGTTGTGTTTTGGGGCGCCTCCTGTCGCGGCCGCTAGGCCTACCCACACAAGTGAGGTATCATTTTTATTGGGAGACTTGGGGGAACGCTGGGTGGAAGGAAATTTGTGGCTCCTCTCAGATTCCAGAACTTTCTGCCACAGAAATGTGAGGAAAATGTGTTTTTTTAGTAAAAATTTGAGGTTTGCAAAGGAGTCTGGGTAACAGAACCTGGTCAGAGCCCCACAAGTCACCCCATCTTGGATTCCCCTAGGTCTCTAGTTTTCAAAAATGCACAGGTTTGGTAGGTTTTCCTAGGTGCCGGCTGAGCTAGAGGCCAATATCTACAGTTAGGCACTTTGCAAAAAAACACCTCTGTTTTCTTTCAAAAGATTTGATGTGTCCACATTGTGTTTTGGGGCGTCTCCTGTCGCGGCCGCTAGCCCTACCCACACAAGTGAGGTATAATTTTTATCGGGAGACTTGGGGGAACGCTGGGTGGAAGGAAATTTGTGGCTCCTCTCAGATTCCAGAACTTTCTGCCACAGAAATGTGAGGAACATGTGTTTTTTTAGCCAAATTTTAAGGTTTGCAAAGGATTCTGGGCAACAGAACCTGGTCCGAGCCACACAAGTCACCCCATCTTGGATTCACCTAGGTCTCTAGTTTTTAGAAGTGCACAGGTTTGGTAGGTTTCCCTAGGTGCCGGCTGAGCTAGAGGCCAAAATGAACAGGTAGGCACTTTGCAAAAAACAGCTCTGTTTTCTTTAAAAAAATTGGATGTGTCCACGTTGCGCTTTGGGGCCTGTCCTGTCGCGGCCGCTAGGCCTACCCACACAAGTGAGGTATCATTTTTATTGGGAGACTTGGGGGAACGCTGGGTGGAAGGAAATTTGTGGCTCCTCTCAGATTCCAGAACTTTCTGCCACAGAAATGTGAGGAACATGTGTTTTTTTAGCCAAATTTTAAGGTTTGCAAAGGATTCTGGGTAACAGAACCTGGTCCGAGCCACACAAGTCACCCCATCTTGGATTCACCTAGGTCTCTAGTTTTTAGAAATGCACAGGTTTGGTAGGTTTCCCTAGGTGCCGGCTGAGCTAGAGGCCAAAATGAACAGGTAGGCACTTTGCAAAAAACAGCTCTGTTTTCTTTAAAAAAATTGGATGTGTCCACGTTGCGCTTTGGGGCGTTTCCTGACGCGGGCGCTAGGCCTACCCACAAAAGTGAGGTATAATTTTTATTGGGAGACTTGGGGGAACGCTGGGTGGATGGAAATTTGTGGCTCCTCTCAGATTCCAGAACTTTCTGTCACCGAAATGTGAGGAAAATGAGTTTTTTTAGTCAAAATTTGAGGTTTGCAAAGGAGTCTGGGTAACAGAACCTGGTCAGAGCCCCACAAGTCACCCCATCTTGGATTCCCCTAGGTCTCTAGTTGTCAAAAATGCACAGGTTTGGTAGGTTTTCCTAGGTGCCGGCTGAGCTAGAGGCCAATATCTACAGTTAGGCACTTTGCAAAAAAACACCTCTGTTTTCTTTCAAAAAATTTGATGTGTCGACGTTGTGCTGTGGGGCGTTTCCTGTCGCGGGGGCTAGGCCTACCCACACACGTGAGGTATCATTTTTATCGGTAGACTTGGGGGAACGCTGGGTGGAAGGAAATTTGTGGCTCCTCTCAGATCTTTCTGCCACAGAAATGTGAGAAACATGTGTTTTTTTAGCCAAAGTTTGAGGTTTGCAAAGGATTCTGGGTAACAGAACCTGGTCCGAGCCACACAAGTCACCCCATCTTGGATTCCCCTAGGTCTCTAGTTTTTAGAAATGCACCGGTTTGGTAGGTTTCCCTAGGTGCTAGAGGCCAAAACTTTGGATGTGTCCACGTTGCGCTTTGGGGCGTTTCCTGTCGCGGGTGCTAGGCCTACCCACACAAGTGAGGTATCATTTTTATTGGGAGACTTGGGGGAACGCTGGGTGGAAGGAAATTTGTGGCTCCTCTCAGATTCCAGAACTTTCTGCCACTGAATTGTGAGGAACATGTGTTTTTTTAGCCAAATTTTGAGGTTTGCAAAGGATTCTGGGTAACAGAACCTAGTCCGAGCCACACAAGTCACCCCATCTTGGATTCCCCTAGGTCTCTAGTTTTCAGAAATGCACATGTTTGGTAGTTTTCCCTAGGTGCCGGCTGAGCTAGAGGCCAAATCTACAGGTAGGCACTTTGCAAAAAACACCTCTGTTTTCTTTAAAAAAATTGGATGTGTACACGTTGCGCTTTGGGGCGTTTCCTGACGCGGGCGCTAGGCCTACCCACACAAGTGAGGTATCATTTTTATCGGGAGACTTGGGGGAACGCTGGGTGGAAGGAAATTTGTGGCTCCTCTCAGATTCCAGAACTTTCTGCCACAGAAATGTGAGGAACATGTGTTTTTTTAGCAACATTTTTAGGTTTGCAAAGGATTCTGGGTAACAGAACCTGGTCCGAGCCACACAAGTCACCCCATCTTGGATTCCCCTAGGTCTCTAGTTTTCAGAAATGCACAGGTTTGGTAGGTTTCCCTAGGTGCCGGCTGAGCTAGAGGCCAAAATCTACAGGTAGGCACTTTGCAAAAAACAGCTCTGTTTTCTTTAAAAAAATGGGATGTGTCCACGTTGTGTTTTGGGGCGTCTCCTGTCGCGGCCGCTAGGCCTACCCACACAAGTGAGGTATCATTTTTATTGGGAGACTTGGGGGAACGCTGGGTGGAAGGAAATTTGTGGCTCCTCTCAGATTCCAGAACTTTCTGCCACAGAAATGTGAGGAAAATGTGTTTTTTTAGTCACAATTTGAGGTTTGCAAAGGAGTCTGGGTAACAGAACCTGGTCAGAGCCCCACAAGTCACCCCATCTTGGATTCCCCTAGGTCTCTAGTTTTCAAAAATGCACAGGTTTGGTAGGTTTTCCTAGGTGCCGGCTGAGCTAGAGGCCAATATCTACAGTTAGGCACTTTGCAAAAAAACACCTCTGTTTTCTTTCAAAAAATTTGATGTGTCCACATTGTGTTTTGGGGCGTTTCCTGTCGCGGCCGCTAGGCCTACCCACACAAGTGAGGTATAATTTTTATCGGGAGACTTGGGGGAACGCTGGGTGGAAGGAAATTTGTGGCTCCTCTCAGATTCCAGAACTTTCTGCCACAGAAATGTGAGGAACATGTGTTTTTTTAGCCAAATTTTAAGGTTTGCAAAGGATTCTGGGTAACAGAACCTGGTCCGAGCCACACAAGTCACCCCATCTTGGATTCACCTAGGTCTCTAGTTTTTAGAAATGCACAGGTTTGGTAGGTTTTCCTAGGTGCCGGCTGAGCTAGAGGCCAAAATCAACAGGTAGGCACTTTGCAAAAAACACCTCTGTTTTCTTAAAAAAAATTGGATGTGTACACGTTGCGCTTTGGGGCGTTTCCTGACGCGGGCGCTAGGCCTACCCACACAAGTGAGGTATCATTTTTATCGGGAGACTTGGGGGAACGCTGGGTGGAAGGAAATTTGTGGCTCCTCTCAGATTCCAGAACTTTCTGCCACAGAAATGTGAGGAACATGTGTTTTTTTTAGCCAAATTTTAAGGTTTGCAAAGGATTCTGGGTAACAGAACCTGGTCCGAGCCACACAAGTCACCCCATCTTGGATTCACCTAGGTCTCTAGTTTTTAGAAATGCACAGGTTTGGTAGGTTTCCCTAGGTGCCGGCTGAGCTAGAGGCCAAAATCAACAGGTAGGCACTTTGCAAAAAACACCTCTGTTTTCTTTAAAAAAATTGGATGTGTCCACGTTGCGCTTTGGGGCGTTTCCTGACGCGGGCGCTAGGCCTACCCACACAAGTGAGGTATCATTTTTATCGGGAGACTTGGGGGAACGCTGGGTGGAAGGAAATTTGTGGCTCCTCTCAGATTCCAGAACTTTCTGCCACAGAAATGTGAGGAACATGTGTTTTTTTAGCAAAATTTTTAGGTTTGCAAAGGATTCTGGGTAACAGAACCTGGTCCGAGCCACACAAGTCACCCCATCTTGGATTCCCCTAGGTCTCTAGTTGTCAAAAATGCACAGGTTTGGTAGGTTTTCCTAGGTGCCGGCTGAGCTAGAGGCCAATATCTACAGTTAGGCACTTTGCAAAAAAACACCTCTGTTTTTTTTCAAAAAATTTGATGTGTCCACATTGTGTTTTGGGGCGTCTCCTGTCGCGGCCGCTAGCCCTACCCACACAAGTGAGGTATAATTTTTATCGGGAGACTTGGGGGAACGCTGGGTGGAAGGAAATTTGTGGCTCCTCTCAGATTCCAGAACTTTCTGCCACAGAAATGTGAGGAACATGTGTTTTTTTAGCCAAATTTTAAGGTTTGCAAAGGATTCTGGGTACAGAACCTGGTCCGAGCCACACAAGTCACCCCATCTTGGATTCTCCTAGGTCTCTAGTTTTTAGAAATGCACAGGTTTGGTAGGTTTCCCTAGGTGCCGGCTGAGCTAGAGGCCAAAATGAACAGGTAGGCACTTTGCAAAAAACAGCTCTGTTTTCTTTAAAAAAATTGGATGTGTCCACGTTGCGCTTTGGGGCCTGTCGTGTCGCGGCTGCTAGGCCTACCCACACAAGTGAGGTATCATTTTTATTGGGAGACTTGGGGGAATGCTGGGTGGAAGGAAATTTGTGGCTCCTCTCAGATTCCAGAACTTTCTGCCACAGAAATGTGAGGAACATGTGTTTTTTTAGCCAAATTTTAAGGTTTGCAAAGGATTCTGGGTAACAGAACCTGGTCCGAGCCACACAAGTCACCCCATCTTGGATTCACCTAGGTCTCTAGTTTTTAGAAATGCACAGGTTTGGTAGGTTATCCTAGGTGCCGGCTGAGCTAGAGGCCAAAATCAACAGGTAGGCACTTTGCAAAAAACACCTCTGTTTTCTTTAAAAAAATTGGATGTGTACACGTTGCGCTTTGGGGCGTTTCCTGACGCGGGCGCTAGGCCTACCCACACAAGTGAGGTATCATTTTTATCGGGAGACTTGGGGGAACGCTGGGTGGAAGGAAATTTGTGGCTCCTCTCAGATTCCAGAACTTTCTGCCACAGAAATGTGAGGAACATGTGTTTTTTTAGCCAAATTTTAAGGTTTGCAAAGGATTCTGGGTAACAGAACCTGGTCCGAGCCACACAAGTCACCCCATCTTGGATTCACCTAGGTCTCTAGTTTTTAGAAATGCACAGGTTTGGTAGGTTTCCCTAGGTGCCGTCTGAGCTAGAGGCCAAAATCAACAGGTAGGCACTTTGCAAAAAACACCTCTGTTTTCTTTAAAAAAATTGGATGTGTCCACGTTGCGCTTTGGGGCGTTTCCTGACGCGGGCGCTAGGCCTACCCACACAAGTGAGGTATCATTTTTATCGGGAGACTTGGGGGAACGCTGGGTGGAAGGAAATTTGTGGCTCCTCTCAGATTCCAGAACTTTCTGCCACAGAAAAGTGAGGAACATGTGTTTTTTAAGCAAAATTTTTAGGTTTGCAAAGGATTCTGGGTAACAGAACCTGGTCCGAGCCACACAAGTCACCCCATCTTGGATTCCCCTAGGTCTCTAGTTTTCAGAAATGCACAGGTTTGGTAGGTTTCCCTAGGTGCCGGCTGAGCTAGAGGCCAAAATCTACAGGTAGGCACTTTGCAAAAAAACAGCTCTGTTTTGTTTAAAAAAATGGGATGTGTCCACGTTGTGTTTTGGGGCGCCTCCTGTCGCGGCCGCTAGGCCTACCCACACAAGTGAGGTATCATTTTTATTGGGAGACTTGGGGGGAACGCTGGGTGGAAGGAAATTTGTGGCTCCTCTCAGATTCCAGAACTTTCTGCCACAGAAATGTGAGGAAAATGTGTTTTTTTAGTCAAAATTTGAGGTTTGCAAAGGAGTCTGGGTAACAGAACCTGGTCAGAGCCCCACAAGTCACCCCATCTTGGATTCCCCTAGGTCTCTAGTTTTCAAAAATGCACAGGTTTGGTAGGTTTTCCTAGGTGCCGGCTGAGCTAGAGGCCAATATCTACAGTTAGGCACTTTGCAAAAAAACACCTCTGTTTTCTTTCAAAAAATTTGATGTGTCCACATTGTGTTTTGGGGCGGTCTCCTGTCGCGGGCCGCTAGCCCTACCCACACAAGTGAGGTATAATTTTTATCGGGAGACTTGGGGGAACGCTGGGTGGAAGGAAATTTGTGGCTCCTCTCAGATTCCAGAACTTTCTGCCACAGAAATGTGAGGGAACATGTGTTTTTTTTAGCCAAATTTTAAGGTTTGCAAAGGATTCTGGGCAACAGAACCTGGTCCGAGGCCACACAAGTCACCCCATCTTGGATTCACCTAGGTCTCTAGTTTTTAGAAATGCACAGGTTTGGTAGGTTTCCCTAGGTGCCGCTGAGCTAGAGGCCAAAATGAACAGGTAGGCACTTTGCAAAAAACAGCTCTGTTTTCTTTAAAAAAATTGGATGTGTCCACGTTGCGCTTTGGGGCCTGTCCTGTCGCGGGCCGCTAGGCCTACCCACACAAGTGAGGTATCATTTTTATTGGGAGACTTGGGGAAACGCTAGTGGAAGGAAATTTGTGGCTCCTCTCAGATTCCAGAACTTTCTGCCACAGAAATGTGAGGAACATGTGTTTTTTTAGCCAAATTTTAAGGTTTGCAAAGGATTCTGGGTAACAGAACCTGGTCCGAGCCACACAAGTCACCCCATCTTGGATTCACCTAGGTCTCTAGTTTTTAGAAATGCACAGGTTTGGTAGGTTTCCCTAGGTGCCGGCTGAGCTAGAGGCCAAAATGAACAGGTAGGCACTTTGCAAAAAACAGCTCTGTTTTCTTTAAAAAAATTGGATGTGTCCACGTTGCGCTTTGGGGCGTTTCCTGACGCGGGCGCTAGGCTACCCACACAAGTGAGGTATAATTTTTATTGGGAGACTTGGGGGGAACGCTGGGTGGATGGAAATTTGTGGCTCCTCTCAGATTCCAGAACTTTCTGTCACCGAAATGTGAGGAAAATGAGTTGTCAAAATTTGAGGTTTGCAAAGGAGTCTGGGTAACAGAACCTGGTCAGAGCCCCACAAGTCACCCCATCTTGGATTCCCCTAGGTCTCTAGTTGTCAAAAATGCACAGGTTTGGTAGGTTTTCCTAGGTGCCGGCTGAGCTAGAGGCCAATATCTACAGTTAGGCACTTTGCAAAAAAACACCTCTGTTTTCTTTCAAAAAATTTGATGTGTCCACGTTGTGCTGTGGGGCGTTTCCTGTCGCGGGGGCTAGGCCTACCCACACACGTGAGGTATCATTTTTATCGGTAGACTTGGGGGAACGCTGGGTGGAAGGAAATTTGTGGCTCCTCTCAGATCTTTCTGCCACAGAAATGTGAGAAACATGTGTTTTTTTAGCCAAAGTTTGAGGTTTGCAAAGGATTCTGGGTAACAGAACCTGGTCCGAGCCACACAAGTCACCCCATCTTGGATTCCCCTAGGTCTCTAGTTTTTAGAAATGCACAGGTTTGGTAGGTTTCCCTAGGTGCTAGAGGCCAAAACTTTGGATGTGTCCACGTTGCGCTTTGGGGCGTTTCCTGTCGCGGGTGCTAGGCCTACCCACACAAGTGAGGTATCATTTTTATTGGGAGACTTGGGGGAACGCTGGGTGGAAGGAAATTTGTGGCTCCTCTCAGATTCCAGAACTTTCTGCCACTGAATTGTGAGGAACATGTGTTTTTTTAGCCAAATTTTGAGGTTTGCAAAGGATTCTGGGTAACAGAACCTAGTCCGAGCCACACAAGTCACCCCATCTTGGATTCCCCTAGGTCTCTAGTTTTCAGAAATGCACATGTTTGATAGTTTTCCCTAGGTGCCGGCTGAGCTAGAGGCCAAATCTAC
This sequence comes from Pleurodeles waltl, assembly GCF_031143425.1. Taxonomy (NCBI): domain Eukaryota; kingdom Metazoa; phylum Chordata; class Amphibia; order Caudata; family Salamandridae; genus Pleurodeles; species Pleurodeles waltl. Next base: position 740,008 of record NW_027149832.1, read on the forward strand.
AGGTAGGCACTTTGCAAAAAACACCTCTGTTTTCTTTAAAAAAATTGGATGTGTACACGTTGCGCTTTGGGGCGTTTCCTGACGCGGGCGCTAGGCCTACCCACACAAGTGAGGTATCATTTTTATCGGGAGACTTGGGGGAACGCTGGGTGGAAGGAAATTTGTGGCTCCTCTCAGATTCCAGAACTTTCTGCCACAGAAATGTGAGGAACATGTGTTTTTTTAGCAAAATTTTTAGGTTTGCAAAGGATTCTGGGTAACAGAACCTGGTCCGAGCCACACAAGTCACCCCATCTTGGATTCCCCTAGGTCTCTAGTTTTCAGAAATGCACAGGTTTGGTAGGTTTCCCTAGGTGCCGGCTGAGCTAGAGGCCAAAATCTACAGGTAGGCACTTTGCAAAAAACAGCTCTGTTTTCTTTAAAAAAATGGGATGTGTCCACGTTGTGTTTTGGGGGCTCTCCTGTCGCGGCCGCTAGGCCTACCCACACAAGTGAGGTATCATTTTTATTGGGAGACTTGGGGGAACGCTGGGTGGAAGGAAATTTGTGGCTCCTCTCAGATTCCAGAACTTTCTGCCACAGAAATGTGAGGAAAATGTGTTTTTTTAGTCACAATTTGAGGTTTGCAAAGGAGTCTGGGTAACAGAACCTGGTCAGAGCCCCACAAGTCACCCCATCTTGGATTCCCCTAGGTCTCTAGTTTTCAAAAATGCACAGGTTTGTTAGGTTTTCCTAGGTGCCGGCTGAGCTAGAGGCCAATATCTACAGTTAGGCACTTTGCAAAAAAACACCTCTGTTTTCTTTCAAAAAATTTGATGTGTCCACATTGTGTTTTGGGGCGTTTCCTGTCGCGGCCGCTAGGCCTACCCACACAAGTGAGGTATAATTTTTATCGGGAGACTTGGGGGAACGCTGGGTGGAAGGAAATTTGTGGCTCCTCTCAGATTCCAGAACTTTCTGCCACAGAAATGTGAGGAACATGTGTTTTTTTAGCCAAATTTTAAGGTTTGCAAAGGATTCTGGGTAACAGAACCTGGTCCGAGCCACACAAGTCACCCCATCTTGGATTCACCTAGGTCTCTAGTTTTTAGAAATGCACAGGTTTGGTAGGTTTTCCTAGGTGCCGGCTGAGCTAGAGGCCAAAATCAACAGGTAGGCACTTTGCAAAAAACACCTCTGTTTTCTTAAAAAAAATTGGATGTGTACACGTTGCGCTTTGGGGCGTTTCCTGACGCGGGCGCTAGGCCTACCCACACAAGTGAGGTATCATTTTTATCGGGAGACTTGGGGGAACGCTGGGTGGAAGGAAATTTGTGGCTCCTCTCAGATTCCAGAACTTTCTGCCACAGAAATGTGAGGAACATGTGTTTTTTTAGCCAAATTTTAAGGTTTGCAAAGGATTCTGGGTAACAGAACCTGGTCCGAGCCACACAAGTCACCCCATCTTGGATTCACCTAGGTCTCTAGTTTTTAGAAATGCACAGGTTTGGTAGGTTTCCCTAGGTGCCGGCTGAGCTAGAGGCCAAAATGAACAGGTAGGCACTTTGCAAAAAACAGCTCTGTTTTCTTTAAAAAAATTGGATGTGTCCACGTTGCGCTTTGGGGCCTGTCCTGTCGCGGCCGCTAGGCCTACCCACACAAGTGAGGTATCATTTTTATTGGGAGACTTGGGGGAACGCTGGGTGGATGGAAATTTGTGGCTCCTCTCAGATTCCAGAACTTTCTGTCACCGAAATGTGAGGAAAATGTGTTTTTTTAGTCAAAATTTGAGGTTTGCAAAGGAGTCTGGGTAACAGAACCTGGTCAGAGCCCCACAAGTCACCCCATCTTGGATTCCCCTAGGTCTCTAGTTGTCAAAAATGCACAGGTTTGGTAGGTTTTCCTAGGTGCCGGCTGAGCTAGAGGCCAATATCTACAGTTAGGCACTTTGCAAAAAAACACCTCTGTTTTCTTTCAAAAAATTTGATGTGTCCACGTTGTGCTGTGGGGCGTTTCCTGTCGCGGGGGCTAGGCCTACCCACACACGTGAGGTATCATTTTTATCGGTAGACTTGGGGGAACGCTGGGTGGAAGGAAATTTGTGGCTCCTCTCAGATCTTTCTGCCACAGAAATGTGAGGAACATGTGTTTTTTTAGCCAAAGTTTGAGGTTTGCAAAGGATTCTGGGTAACAGAACCTGGTCCGAGCCACACAAGTCACCCCATCTTGGATTCCCCTAGGTCTCTAGTTTTTAGAAATGCACAGGTTTGGTAGGTTTCCCTAGGTGCCGGCTGAGCTAGAGGCCAAAATCAACAGGTAGGCACTTTGCAAAAAACACCTCTGTTTTCTTAAAAAGAATTTGATATGTCCACGTTGCGCTTTGGGGCGTTTCCTAACGCAGGCGCTAGGCCTACCCACACAAGTGAGGTATCATTTTTATCGGGAGACTTGAGGAAACGCTGGGTGGAAGGAAATTTGTGGCTGCTCTCAGATTCCAGAACTTTCTGCCACAGAAATGTGAGGAACATGTGTTTTTCTAGCCAAATTTTGACGTCTGCAAAGGATTCTGGGTAACAGAACCTGGTCCGAGCCACACAAGTCACCCCATCTTGGATTCCCCTAGGTCTCCAGTTTTCAGAAATGCACAGGTTTGGTAGGTTTCCCTAGGTGCCGGCTGAGCTAGAGGCCAAAATCTACATGTATGCACTTTCCTAAAAACACCTCTGTTTTCTTTAAAAAAATTGGATGTGTCCACGTTGCGCTTTGGGGCGTTTCCTGTCGCGGGTGCTAGGCCTACCCACACAAGTGAGGTATCATTTTTATTGGGAGACTTGGGGGAACGCTGGGTGGAAGGAAATTTGTGGCTCCTCTCAGATTCCAGAACTTTCTGCCACTGAATTGTGAGGAACATGTTTTTTTTTAGCCAAATTTTGAGGTTTGCAAAGGATTCTGGGTAACAGAACCTAGTCCGAGCCACACAAGTCACCCCATCTTGGATTCCCCTAGGTCTCTAGTTTTCAGAAATGCACATGTTTGGTAGGTTTCCCTAGGTGCCGGCTGAGCTAGAGGCCAAATCTACAGGTAGGCACTTTGCAAAAAACACCTCTGTTTTCTTTAAAAAAATTGGATGTGTACACGTTGCGCTTTGGGGCGTTTCCTGACGCGGGCGCTAGGCCTACCCACACAAGGGAGGTATCATTTTTATCGGGAGACTTGGGGGAACGCTGGGTGGAAGGAAATTTGTGGCTCCTCTCAGATTCCAGAACTTTCTGCCACAGAAATGTGAGGAACATGTGTTTTTTTAGCAAAATTTTTAGGTTTGCAAAGGATTCTGGGTAACAGAACCTGGTCCGAGCCACACAAGTCACCCCATCTTGGATTCCCCTAGGTCCCTAGTTTTCAGAAATGCACAGGTTTGGTAGGTTTCCCTAGGTGCCGGCTGAGCTAGAGGCCAAAATCTACAGGTAGGCACTTTGCAAAAAACAGCTCTGTTTTCTTTCAAAAAATGGGATGTGTCCACGTTGTGTTTTGGGGCCTCTCCTGTCGCGGCCGCTAGGCCTACCCACACAAGTGAGGTATCATTTTTATTGGGAGACTTGGTGGAACGCTGGGTGGAAGGAAATTTGTGGCTCCTCTCAGATTCCAGAACTTTCTGCCACAGAAATGTGAGGAAAATGTGTTTTTTTAGCCAAATTTGAGGTTTGCAAAGGAGTCTGGGTAACAGAACCTGGTCAGAGCCCCACAAGTCACCCCATCTTGGATTCCCCTAGGTCTCTAGTTTTTAGAAATGCACAGGTTTGGTAGGTTTTCCTAGGTGCCGGCTGAGCTAGAGGCCAAAATCAACAGGTAGGCACTTTGCAAAAAACACCTCTGTTTTCTTTAAAAAAATTGGATGTGTACACGTTGCGCTTTGGGGCGTTTCCTGACGCGGGCGCTAGGCCTACCCACACAAGTGAGGTATCATTTTTATCGGGAGACTTGGGGGAACGCTGGGTGGAAGGAAATTTGTGGCTCCTCTCAGATTCCAGAACTTTCTGCCACAGAAATGTGAGGAACATATGTTTTTTTAGCCAAATTTTAAGGTTTGCAAAGGATTCTGGGTAACAGAACCTGGTCCGAGCCACACAAGTCACCCCATCTTGGATTCACCTAGGTCTCTAGTTTTTAGAAATGCACAGGTTTGGTAGGTTTCCCTAGGTGCCGGCTGAGCTAGAGGCCAAAATGAACAGGTAGGCACTTTGCAAAAAACAGCTCTGTTTTCTTTAAAAAAATTGGATGTGTCCACGTTGCGCTTTGGGGCCTGTCCTGTCGCGGCCGCTAGGCCTACCCACAAAAGTGAGGTATCATTTTTATTGGGAGACTTGGGGGAACGCTGGGTGGAAGGAAATTTGTGGCTCCTCTCAGATTCCACAACTTTCTGCCACAGAAATGTGAGGAACATGTGTTTTTTTAGCAAAATTTTTAGGTTTGCAAAGGATTCTGGGTAACAGAACCTGGTCCGAGCCACACAAGTCACCCCATCTTGGATTCCCCTAGGTCCCTAGTTTTCAGAAATGCACAGGTTTGGTAGGTTTCCCTAGGTGCCGGCTGAGCTAGAGGCCAAAATCTACAGGTAGGCACTTTGCAAAAAACAGCTCTGTTTTCTTTCAAAAAATGGGATGTGTCCACGTTGTGTTTTGGGGCCTCTCCTGTCGCGGCCGCTAGGCCTACCCACACAAGTGAGGTATCATTTTTATTGGGAGACTTGGTGGAACGCTGGGTGGAAGGAAATTTGTGGCTCCTCTCAGATTCCAGAACTTTCTGCCACAGAAATGTGAGGAAAATGTGTTTTTTTAGCCAAATTTGAGGTTTGCAAAGGAGTCTGGGTAACAGAACCTGGTCAGAGCCCCACAAGTCACCCCATCTTGGATTCCCCTAGGTCTCTAGTTTTTAGAAATGCACAGGTTTGGTAGGTTTTCCTAGGTGCCGGCTGAGCTAGAGGCCAAAATCAACAGGTAGGCACTTTGCAAAAAACACCTCTGTTTTCTTTAAAAAAATTGGATGTGTACAAGTTGCGCTTTGGGGCGTTTCCTGACGCGGGCGCTAGGCCTACCCACACAAGTGAGGTATCATTTTTATCGGGAGACTTGGGGGAACGCTGGGTGGAAGGAAATTTGTGGCTCCTCTCAGATTCCAGAACTTTCTGCCACAGAAATGTGAGGAACATATGTTTTTTTAGCCAAATTTTAAGGTTTGCAAAGGATTCTGGGTAACAGAACCTGGTCCGAGCCACACAAGTCACCCCATCTTGGATTCACCTAGGTCTCTAGTTTTTAGAAAGGCACAGGTTTGGTAGGTTTCCCTAGGTGCCGGCTGAGCTAGAGGCCAAAATGAACAGGTAGGCACTTTGCAAAAAACAGCTCTGTTTTCTTTAAAAAAATTGGATGTGTCCACGTTGCGCTTTGGGGCCTGTCCTGTCGCGGCCGCTAGGCCTACCCACAAAAGTGAGGTATCATTTTTATTGGGAGACTTGGGGGAACGCTGGGTGGATGGAAATTTGTGGCTCCTCTCAGATTCCAGAACTTTCTTTCACCGAAATGTGAGGAAAATGTGTTTTTTTAGTCAAAATTTGAGGTTTGCAAAGGAGTCTGGGTAACAGAACCTGGTCAGAGCCCCACAAGTCACCCCATCTTGGATTCCCCTAGGTCTCTAGTTGTCAAAAATGCACAGGTTTGGTAGGTTTTCCTAGGTGCTGGCTGAGCTAGAGGCCAATATCTACAGTTAGGCACTTTGCAAAAAAACACCTCTGTTTTCTTTCAAAAAATTTGATGTGTCCACGTTGTGCTGTGGGGCGTTTCCTGTCGCGGGGCTAGGCCTACCCACACACGTGAGGTATCATTTTTATCGGTAGACTTGGGGGAACGCTGGGTGGAAGGAAATTTGTGGCTCCTCTCAGATCTTTCTGCCACAGAAATGTGAGGAACATGTGTTTTTTTAGCCAAAGTTTGAGGTTTGCAAAGGATTCTGGGTAACAGAACCTGGTCCGAGCCACACAAGTCACCCCATCTTGGATTCCCCTAGGTCTCTAGTTTTTAGAAATGCACAGGTTTGGTAGGTTTCCCTAGGTGCCGGCTGAGCTAGAGGCCAAAATCAACAGGTAGGCACTTTGCAAAAAACACCTCTGTTTTCTTAAAAAGAATTGGATATGTCCACGTTGCGCTTTGGGGCGTTTCCTAACGCAGGCGCTAGGCCTACCCACACAAGTGAGGTATCATTTTTATCGGGAGACTTGAGGAAACGCTGGGTGGAAGGAAATTTGTGGCTGCTCTCAGATTCCAGAACTTTCTGCCACAGAAATGTGAGGAACATGTGTTTTTCTAGCCAAATTTTGACGTCTGCAAAGGATTCTGGGTAACAGAACCTGGTCCGAGCCACACAAGTCACCCCATCTTGGATTCCCCTAGGTCTCCAGTTTTCAGAAATGCACAGGTTTGGTAGGTTTCCCTAGGTGCCGGCTGAGCTATAGGCCAAAATCTACATGTATGCACTTTCCTAAAAACACCTCTGTTTTCTTTAAAAAAATTGGAGGTGTCCACGTTGCGCTTTGGGGCGTTTCCTGTCGCGGGTGCTAGGCCTACCCACACACGTGAGGTATCATTTTTATTGGGAGACTTGGGGGAACGCTGGGTGGAAGGAAATTTGTGGCTCCTCTCAGATTCCAGAACTTTCTGCCACAGAAATGTGAGGAAAATGTGTTTTTTTAGTCACAATTTGAGGTTTGCAAAGGAGTCTGGGTAACAGAACCTGGTCAGAGCCCCACAAGTCACCCCATCTTGGATTCCCCTAGGTCTCTAGTTTTCAAAAATGCACAGATTTGGTAGGTTTTCCTAGGTGCCGGCTGAGCTAGAGGCCAATATCTACAGTTAGGCACTTTGCAAAAAAACACCTCTGTTTTCTTTCAAAAAATTTGATGTGTCCACATTGTGTTTTGGGGCGTCTCCTGTCGAGGCCTACCCACACAAGTGAGGTATAATTTTTATCGGGAGACTTGGGGGAACGCTGGGTGGAAGGAAATTTGTGGCTCCTCTCAGATTCCAGAACTTTCTCTCACAGAAATGTGAGGAACATGTGTTGTTTTAGCCAAATTTTAAGGTTAGCAAAGGATTCTGGGTAACAGAACCTGGTCCGAGCCACACAAGTCACCCCATCTTGGATTCACCTAGGTCTCTAGTTTTTAGAAATGCACAGGTTTGGTATGTTTTCCTAGGTGCCGGCTGAGCTAGAGGCCAAAATCAACAGGTAGGCACTTTGCAAAAAACACCTCTGTTTTCTTTAAAAAAATTGGATGTGTACACGTTGCGCTTTGGGGCGTTTCCTGACGCGGGCGCTAGGCCTACCCACACAAGTGAGGTATCATTTTTATCGGGAGACTTGGGGGAACGCTGGGTGGAAGGAAATTTGTGGCTCCTCTCAGATTCCAGAACTTTCTGCCACAGAAATGTGAGGAACATGTGTTTTTTTAGCCAAATTTTAAGGTTTGCAAAGGATTCTGGGTAACAGAACCTGGTCCGAGCCACACAAGTCACCCCATCTTGGATTCACCTAGGTCTCTAGTTTTTAGAAATGCACAGGTTTGGTAGGTTTCCCTAGGTGCCGGCTGAGCTAGAGGCCAAAATGAACAGGTAGGCACTTTGCAAAAAACAGCTCTGTTTTCTTTAAAAAAATTGGATGTGTCCACGTTGCGCTTTGGGGCCTGTCCTGTCGCGTCCGCTAGGCCTACCCACACAAGTGAGGTATCATTTTTATTGGGAGACTTGGGGGAACGCTGGGTGGATGGAAATTTGTGGCTCCTCTCAGATTCCAGAACTTTCTGTCACCGAAATGTGAGGAAAATGTGTTTTTTTAGTCAAAATTTGAGGTTTCCAAAGGAGTCGGGGTAACAGAACCTGGTCAGAGCCCCACAAGTCACCCCATCTTGGATTCCCCTAGGTCTCTAGTTGTCAAAAATGCACAGGTTTGGTAGGTTTTCCTAGGTGCCGGCTGAGCTAGAGGCCAATATCTACAGTTAGGCACTTTGCAAAAAAACACCTGTTTTCTTTCAAAAAATTTGATGTGTCCACGTTGTGCTGTGGGGCGTTTCCTGTCGCGGGGGCTAGGCCTACCCACACACGTGAGGTATCATTTTTATCGGTAGACTTGGGGGAACGCTGGGTGGAAGGAAATTTGTGGCTCCTCTCAGATTCCAGAACTTTCTGCCACAGAAATGTGAGGAAAATGTGTTTTTTTAGTCACAATTTGAGGTTTGCAAAGGAGTCTGGGTAACAGAACCTGGTCAGAGCCCCACAAGTCACCCCATCTTGGATTCCCCTAGGTCTCTAGTTTTCAAAAATGCACAGATTTGGTAGGTTTTCCTAGGTGCCGGCTGAGCTAGAGGCCAATATCTACAGTTAGGCACTTTGCAAAAAAACACCTCTGTTTTCTTTCAAAAAATTTGATGTGTCCACATTGTGTTTTGGGGCGTCTCCTGTCGCGGCCGCTAGGCCTACCCACACAAGTGAGGTATAATTTTTATCGGTAGACTTGGGGGAACGCTGGGTGGAAGGAAATTTGTGGCTCCTCTCAGATTCCAGAACTTTCTCTCACAGAAATGTGAGGAACATGTGTTTTTTTAGCCAAATTTTAAGGTTTGCAAAGGATTCTGGGTAACAGAACCTGGTCCGAGCCACACAAGTCACCCCATCTTGGATTCACCTAGGTCTCTAGTTTTTAGAAATGCACAGGTTTGGTAGGTTTTCCTAGGTGCCGGCTGAGCTAGAGGCCAAAATCAACAGGTAGGCACTTTGCAAAAAACACCTCTGTTTTCTTTAAAAAAATTGGATGTGTACACGTTGCGCTTTGGGGCGTTTCCTGACGCGGGCGCTAGGCCTACCCACACAAGTGAGGTATCATTTTTATCGGGAGACTTGGGGGAACGCTGGGTGGAAGGAAATTTGTGGCTCCTCTCAGATTCCAGAACTTTCTGCCACAGAAATGTGAGGAACATGTGTTTTTTTAGCCAAATTTTAAGGTTTGCAAAGGATTCTGGGTAACAGAACCTGGTCCGAGCCACACAAGTCACCCCATCTTGGATTCACCTAGGTCTCTAGTTTTTAGAAATGCACAGGTTTGGTAGGTTTCCCTAGGTGCCGGCTGAGCTAGAGGCCAAAATGAACAGGTAGGCACTTTGCAAAAAACAGCTCTGTTTTCTTTAAAAAAATTGGATGTGTCCACGTTGCGCTTTGGGACCTGTTCTGTCGCGGCCGCTAGGCCTACCCACACAAGTGAGGTATCATTTTTATTGGGAGACTTGGGGGAACGCTGGGTGGATGGAAATTTGTGGCTCCTCTCAGATTCCAGAACTTTCTGTCACCGAAATGTGAGGAAAATGTGTTTTTTTAGTCAAAATTTGAGGTTTGCAAAGGAGTCTGGGTAACAGAACCTGGTCAGAGCCCCACAAGTCACCCCATCTTGGATTCCCCTAGGTCTCTAGTTGTCAAAAATGCACAGGTTTGGTAGGTTTTCCTAGGTGCCGGCTGAGCTAGAGGCATATATCTACAGTTAGGCACTTTGCAAAAAAACACCTCTGTTTTCTTTCAAAAAATTTGATGTGTCCACGTTGTGCTGTGGGGCGTTTCCTGTCGCGGGGGCTAGGCCTACCCACACACGTGAGGTATCATTTTTATCGGTAGACTTGGGGGAACGCTGGGTGGAAGGAAATTTGTGGCTCCTCTCAGATCTTTCTGCCACAGAAATGTGAGGAACATGTGTTTTTTTAGCCAAAGTTTAAGGTTTGCAAAGGATTCTGGGTAACAGAACCTGGTCCGAGCCACACAAGTCACCCCATCTTGGATTCCCCTAGGTCTCTAGTTTTTAGAAATGCACAGGTTTGGTAGGTTTCCCTAGGTGCCGGCTGAGCTAGAGGCCAAAATCAACAGGTAGGCACTTTGCAAAAAACACCTCTGTTTTCTTAAAAAGAATTGGATATGTCCACGTTGCGCTTTGGGGCGTTTCCTAACGCAGGCGCTAGGCCTACCCACACAAGTGAGGTATCATTTTTATCGGGAGACTTGAGGAAACGCTGGGTGGAAGGAAATTTGTGGCTGCTCTCAGATTCCAGAACTTTCTGCCACAGAAATGTGAGGAACATGTGTTTTTCTAGCCAAATTTTGACGTCTGCAAAGGATTCTGGGTAACAGAACCTGGTCCAAGCCACACAAGTCACCCCATCTTGGATTCCCCTAGGTCTCCAGTTTTCAGAAATGCACAGGTTTGGTAGGTTTCCCTAGGTGCCGGCTGAGCTAGAGGCCAAAATCTACATGTATGCACTTTCCTAAAAACACCTCTGTTTTCTTTAAAAAAATTGGATGTGTCCACGTTGCGCTTTGGGGCGTTTCCTGTCGCGGGTGCTAGGCCTACCCACACAAGTGAGGTATCATTTTTATTGGGAGACTTGGGGGAACGCTGGGTGGAAGGAAATTTGTGGCTCCTCTCAGATTCCAGAACTTTCTGCCACTGAATTGTGAGGAACATGTGTTTTTTTAGCCAAATTTTGAGGTTTGCAAAGGATTCTGGGTAACAGAACCTAGTCCGAGCCACACAAGTCACCCCATCTTGGATTCCCCTAGGTCTCTAGTTTTCAGAAATGCACATGTTTGGTAGGTTTCCCTAGGTGCCGGCTGAGCTAGAGGCCAAATCTACAGGTAGGCACTTTGGTAAAAACAGCTCTGTTTTCTGTGATGTGTCCACGTTGTGTTTTGGGGCATATCCTGTCGCGGGCGCTAGGCCTACCCACACAAGTGAGGTACCATTTTTATCAGGAGACTTGGGGGAGCGCTGGGTGGAAGGAAATTTGTGGTTCCTCTCAGATTCCAGAACGTTCTGCCACAGAAATGTGAGGAACATGTGTTTTTTTAGCCAAATGTTGAGGTTTGCAAAGGATTCTGCGTAACAGAACCTGGTCCGAGCCACACAAGTCACCCCATCTTGGATTCCTCTAGGTTTTTAGTTTTCAGAAATGCACAGGTTTGGTAGGTTTCCCTAGGTGCCGGCTGAGCTAGAGGCCAAAATCTACAGGTAGGCACTTTGCAAAAAACACCTCTGTTTTCTTTCAAAAATTTGGATGTGTCCATGTTGCGCTTTGGGGCGTTTCCTGTCGCGGGCACTAGGCCTACCCACACAAGTGAGGTATCATTTTTATCGGGAGACTTGGGGGAACGCTGGGTGGAAGGAAATTTGTGGCTCCTCTCAGATTCCAGAACTTTCTGCCACAGAAATGTGAGGAACATGTGTTTTTTTAGCCAAATTTTAAGGTTTGCAATGGATTCTGGGTAACAGAACCTGGTCCGAGCCACACAAGTCACCCCATCTTGGATTCACCTAGGTCTCTAGTTTTTAGAAATGCACAGGTTTGGTAGGTTTCCCTAGGTGCCGGCTGAGCTAGAGGCCAAAATCAACAGGTAGGCACTTTGCAAAAAACACCTCTGTTTTCTTTAAAAAAATTGGATGTGTCCACGTTGCGCTTTGGGGCGTTTCCTGACGCGGGCGCTAGGCCTACCCACACAAGTGAGGAATCATTTTTATTGGGAGACTTGGTGGAACGCTGGGTGGAAGGAAATTTATGGCTGCTCTCAGATTCCAGAACTTTCTGTCACCGAAATGTGAGGAAAATGTGTTTTTTTAGTCAAAATTTGAGGTTTGCAAAGGATTCTGGGTAACAGAACCTGATCAGAGCCCCACAAGTCACCCCATCTTGGATTCCCCTAGGTCTCCAGTTTTCAGAAATGCACAGGTTTGGTAGGTTTCCCTAGGTGAAAATCTACATGTATGCACTTTCCTAAAAACACCTCTGTTTTCTTTAAAAAAATTGGATGTGTCCACGTTGCGCTTTGGGGCGTTTCCTGTCGCGGGTGCTAGGCCTACCCACACAAGTGAGGTATCATTTTTATTGGGAGACTTGGGGGAACGCTGGGTGGAAGGAAATTTGTGGCTCCTCTCAGATTCCAGAACTTTCTGCCACTGAATTGTGAGGAACATGTGTTTTTTTAGCCAAATTTTGAGATTTGCAAAGGATTCTGGGTAACAGAACCTAGTCTGAGCCACACAAGTCACCCCATCTTGGATTCCCCTAGGTCTCTAGTTTTCAGAAATGCACATGTTTGGTAGGTTTCCCTAGGTGCCGGCTGAGCTAGAGGCCAAATCTACAGGTAGGCACTTTGGTAAAAACAGCTCTGTTTTCTGTGATGTGTCCACGTTGTGTTTTGGGGCATATCCTGTCGCGGACGCTAGGCCTACCCACACAAGTGAGGTACCATTTTTATCAGGAGACTTGGGGGAGCGCTGGGTGGAAGGAAATTTGTGGTTCCTCTCAGATTCCAGAACTTTCTGCCACAGAAATGTGAGGAACATGTGTTTTTTTAGCCAAATTTTAAGGTTTGCAAAGGATTCTGGGTAACAGAACCTGGTCCGAGCCACACAAGTCACCCCATCTTGGATTCACCTAGGTCTCTAGTTTTTAGAAATGCACAGGTTTGGTAGGTTTTCCTAGGTGCCGGCTGAGCTAGAGGCCAAAATCAACAGGTAGGCACTTTGCAAAAAACACCTCTGTTTTCTTTAAAAAAATTGGATGTGTACACGTTGCGCTTTGGGGCGTTTCCTGACGCGGGCGCTAGGCCTACCCACACAAGTGAGGTATCATTTTTATCGGGAGACTTGGGGGAACGCTGGGTGGAAGGAAATTTGTGGCTCCTCTCAGATTCCAGAACTTTCTGCCACAGAAATGTGAGGAACATGTGTTTTTTTAGCCAAATTTTAAGGTTTGCAAAGGATTCTGGGTAACAGAACCTGGTCCGAGCCACACAAGTCACCCCATCTTGGATTCACCTAGGTCTCTAGTTTTTAGAAATGCACAGGTTTGGTAGGTTTCCCTAGGTGCCGGCTGAGCTAGAGGCCAAAATGAACAGGTAGGCACTTTGCAAAAAACCGCTCTGTTTTCTTTAAAAAAATTGGATGTGTCCACGTTGCGCTTTGGGGCCTGTCCTGTCGCGGCCGCTAGGCCTACCCACACAAGTGAGGTATCATTTTTATTGGGAGACTTGGGGGAACGCTGGGTGGATGGAAATTTGTGGCTCCTCTCAGATTCCAGAACTTTCTGTCACCGAAATGTGAGGAAAATGTGTTTTTTTAGCCAAAGTTTGAGGTTTGCAAAGGATTCTGGGTAACAGAACCTGGTCCGAGCCACACAAGTCACCCCATCTTGGATTCCCCTAGGTCTCTAGTTTTTAGAAATGCACAGGTTTGGTAGGTTTCCCTAGGTGCCGGCTGAGCTAGAGGCCAAAATCAACAGGTAGGCACTTTGCAAAAAACACCTCTGTTTTCTTAAAAAGAATTGGATATGTCCACGTTGCGCTTTGGGGCGTTTCCTAACGCAGGCGCTAGGCCTACCCACACAAGTGAGGTATCATTTTTATCGGGAGACTTGAGGAAACGCTGGGTGGAAGGAAATTTGTGGCTGCTCTCAGATTCCAGAACTTTCTGCCACAGAAATGTGAGGAACATGTGTTTTTCTAGCCAAATTTTGACGTCTGCAAAGGATTCTGGGTAACAGAACCTGGTCCGAGCCACACAAGTCACCCCATCTTGGATTCCCCTAGGTCTCCAGTTTTCAGAAATGCACAGGTTTGGTAGGTTTCCCTAGGTGCCGGCTGAGCTAGAGGCCAAAATCTACATGTATGCACTTTCCTAAAAACACCTCTGTTTTCTTTAAAAAAATTGGATGTGTCCACGTTGCGCTTTGGGGCGTTTCCTGTCGCGGGTGCTAGGCCTACCCACACAAGTGAGGTATCATTTTTATTGGGAGACTTGGGGGAACGCTGGGTGGAAGGAAATTTGTGGCTCCTCTCAGATTCCAGAACTTTCTGCCACTGAATTGTGAGGAACATGTGTTTTTTTAGCCAAATTTTGAGGTTTGCAAAGGATTCTGGGTAACAGAACCTAGTCCGAGCCACACAAGTCACCCCATCTTGGATTCCCCTAGGTCTCTAGTTTTCAGAAATGCACATGTTTGGTAGGTTTCCCTAGGTGCCGGCTGAGCTAGAGGCCAAATCTACAGGTAGGCACTTTGGTAAAAACAGCTCTGTTTTCTGTGATGTGTCCACGTTGTGTTTTGGGGCATATCCTGTCGCGGGCGCTAGGCCTACCCACACAAGTGAGGTACCATTTTTATCAGGAGACTTGGGGGAGCGCTGGGTGGAAGGAAATTTGTGGTTCCTCTCAGATTCCAGAACTTTCTGCCACAGAAATGTGAGGAACATGTGTTTTTTTAGCCAAATGTTGAGGTTTGCAAAGGATTCTGCGTAACAGAACCTGGTCCGAGCCACACAAGTAACCCCATCTTGGATTCCTCTAGGTTTTTAGTTTTCAGAAATGCACAGGTTTGGTAGGTTTCCCTAGGTGCCGGCTGAGCTAGAGGCCAAAATCTACAGGTAGGCACTTTGCAAAAAACACCTCTGTTTTCTTTCAAAAATTTGGATGTGTCCACGTTGCGCTTTGGGGCGTTTCCTGTCGCGAGCACTAGGCCTAGCCACACAAGTGAGGTATCATTTTTATCGGGAGACTTGGGGGAACGCTGGGTGGAAGGAAATTTGTGGCTCCTCTCAGATTCCAGAACTTTCTGCCACAGAAATGTGTGGAACATGTGTTTTTTTAGCCAAATTTTAAGGTTTGCAAAGGATTCTGGGTAACAGAACCTGGTCCGAGCCACACAAGTCACCCCATCTTGGATTCACCTAGGTCTCTAGTTTTTAGAAATGCACAGGTTTGGTAGGTTTCCCTAGGTGCCGGCTGAGCTAGAGGCCAAAATCAACAGGTAGGCACTTTGCAAAAAACACCTCTGTTTTCTTTAAAAAAATTGGATGTGTCCACGTTGCGCTTTGGTGCATTTCCTGACGCGGGCGCTAGGCCTACCCACACAAGTGAGGTATCATTTTTATTGGGAGACTTGGTGGAACGCTGGGTGGAAGGAAATTTATGGCTGCTCTCAGATTCCAGAACTTTCTGTCACCGAAATGTGAGGAAAATGTGTTTTTTTAGTCAAAATTTGAGGTTTGCAAAGGATTCTGGGTAACAGAACCTGGTCAGAGCCCCACAAGTCACCCCATCTTGGATTCCCCTAGGTCTCCAGTTTTCAGAAATGCACAGGTTTGGTAGGTTTCCCTAGGTGCCGGCTGAGCTAGAGGCCAAAATCTACATGTATGCACTTTCCTAAAAACACCTCTGTTTTCTTTAAAAAAATTGGATGTGTCCACGTTGCGCTTTGGGGCGTTTCCTGTCGCGGGTGCTAGGCCTACCCACACAAGTGAGGTATCATTTTTATTGGGAGACTTGGGGGAACGCTGGGTGGAAGGAAATTTGTGGCTCCTCTCAGATTCCAGAACTTTCTGCCACTGAATTGTGAGGAACATGTGTTTTTTTAGCCAAATTTTGAGGTTTGCAAAGGATTCTGGGTAACAGAACCTAGTCCGAGCCACACAAGTCACCCCATCTTGGATTCCCCTAGGTCTCTAGTTTTCAGAAATGCACATGTTTGGTAGGTTTCCCTAGGTGCCGGCTGAGCTAGAGGCCAAATCTACAGGTAGGCACTTTGGTAAAAACAGCTCTGTTTTCTGTGATGTGTCCACGTTGTGTTTTGGGGCATATCCTGTCGCGGGCGCTAGGCCTACCCACACAAGTGAGGTACCATTTTTATCAGGAGACTTGGGGGAGCGCTGGGTGGAAGGAAATTTGTGGTTCCTCTCAGATTCCAGAACTTTCTGCCACAGAAATGTGAGGAACATGTGTTTTTTTAGCCAAATGTTGAGGTTTGCAAAGGATTCTGCGTAACAGAACCTGGTCCGAGCCACAAAAGTCACCCCATCTTGGATTCCTCTAGGTTTTTAGTTTTCAGAAATGCACAGGTTTGGTAGGTTTCCCTAGGTGCCGGCTGAGCTAGAGGCCAAAATCTACAGGTAGGCACTTTGCAAAAAACACCTCTGTTTTCTTTCAAAAATTTGGATGTGTCCACGTTGCGCTTTGGGGCGTTTCCTGTCGCAGGCACTAGTCCTACCCACACAAGTGAGGTATCATTTTTATCGGGAGACTTGGGGGAACGCTGGGTGGAAGGAAATTTGTGGCTCCTCTCAGATTCCAGAACTTTCTGCCACAGAAATGTGAGGAACATGTGTTTTTTTAGCCAAATTTTAAGGTTTGCAAAGGATTCTGGGTAACAGAACCTGGTCCGAGCCACACAAGTCACCCCATCTTGGATTCACCTAGGTCTCTAGTTTTTAGAAATGCACAGGTTTGGTAGGTTTCCCTAGGTGCCGGCTGAGCTAGAGGCCAAAATCAACAGGTAGGCACTTTGCAAAAAACACCTCTGTTTTCTTTAAAAAAATTGGATGTGTCCACGTTGCGCTTTGGGGCGTTTCCTGACGCGGGCGCTAGGCCTACCCACACAAGTGAGGTATCATTTTTATCGGGAGACTTGGGGGAACTCTGGGTGGAAGGAAATTTGTGGCTCCTCTCAGATTCCAGAACTTTCTGCCACAGAAATGTGAGGAACATGTGTTTTTCTAGCCAAATTTTGACGTCTGCAAAGGATTCTGGGTAACAGAACCTGGTCCGAGCCACAGAAGTCACCCCATCTTGGATTCCCCTATGTCTCCAGTTTTCAGAAATGCACAGGTTTGGTAGGTTTCCCTAGGTGCCGGCTGAGCTAGAGGCCAAAATCTACATGTAGGTACTTTACAAAAAACACCTCTGTTTTCTTTAAAAAAATTGGATGTGTCCACGTTGCGCTTTGGGGCGTTTCCTGTCGCGGGCGCTAGGCCTACCCACACAAGTGAGGTATCATTTTTATTGGGAGACTTGGGGGAATGCTGGGTGGAAGGAAATTTGTGGCTCCTCTCAGATTCCAGAACGTTCTGCCACTGAATTGTGAGGAACATGTGTTTTTTTAGCCAAATTTTGAGGTTTGCAAAGGATTCTGGGTAACAGAACCTGGTCCGAGCCACACAAGTCACCCCATCTTGGATTCCCCTAAGTCTCTAGTTTTCAGAAATGCACAGGTTTGGTAGGTTTCCCTAGGTGCCGGCTGAACTAGAGGCCAAAATCTACAGGTAGGCACTTCGGTAAAAACAGCTCTGTTTTCTGTGATGTGTCCACGTTGTGTTTTGGGGCATATCCTGTCGCGGGCGCTAGGCCTACCCACACTAGTGAGGTACCATTTTTATCGGGAGACTTGGGGGAGCGCTGGGTGGAAGGAAATTTGTGGCTCCTCTCAGATTCCAGAACTTTCTGCCACAGAAATGTGAGGAACATGTGTTTTTTTAGCCAAATTTTAACGTTTGCAAAGGATTCTGGGAA
Source organism: Pleurodeles waltl (assembly GCF_031143425.1). NCBI lineage: Eukaryota > Metazoa > Chordata > Amphibia > Caudata > Salamandridae > Pleurodeles > Pleurodeles waltl. The sequence continues at coordinate 757,402 of NW_027149832.1, forward strand.
ACAGAACCTGGTCCGAGCCACACAAGTCACCCCATCTTGGATTCACCTAGGTCTCTAGTTTTTAGAAATGCACAGGTTTGGTAGGTTTTCCTAGGTGCCGGCTGAGCTAGAGGCCAAAATCAACGGGTAGACACTTTGCAAAAAACACCTCTGTTTTCTTTAAAAAAATTGGATGTGTACACGTTGCGCTTTGGGGCGTTTCCTGACGCGGGCGCTAGGCCTACCCACACAAGTGAGGTATCATTTTTATCGGGAGACTTGGGGGAACGCTGGGTGGAAGGAAATTTGTGGCTCCTCTCAGATTCCAGAACTTTCTGCCACAGAAATGTGAGGAACATGTGTTTTTTTAGCCAAATTTTAAGGTTGCAAAGGATTCTGGGTAACAGAACCTGGTCCGAGCCACACAAGTCACCCCATCTTGGATTCACCTAGGTCTCTAGTTTTTAGAAATGCACAGGTTTGGTAGGTTTCCCTAGGTGCCGGCTGAGCTAGAGGCCAAAATGAACAGGTAGGCACTTTGCAAAAAACAGCTCTGTTTTCTTTAAAAAAATTGGATGTGTCCACGTTGCGCTTTGGGGCCTGTCCTGTCGCGGCCGCTAGGCCTACCCACACAAGTGAGGTATCATTTTTATTGGGAGACTTGGGGGAACGCTGGGTGGATGGAAATTTGTGGCTCCTCTCAGATTCCAGAACTTTCTGTCACCGAAATGTGAGGAAAATGTGTTTTTTTAGTCAAAATTTGAGGTTTGCAAAGGAGTCTGGGTAACAGAACCTGGTCAGAGCCCCACAAGTCACCCCATCTTGGATTCCCCTAGGTCTCTAGTTGTCAAAAATGCACAGGTTTGGTAGGTTTTCCTAGGTGCCGGCTGAGCTAGAGGCCAATATCTACAGTTAGGCACTTTGCAAAAAAACACCTCTGTTTTCTTTCAAAAAATTTGATGTGTCCACGTTGTGCTGTGGGGCGTTTCCTGTCGCGGGGGCTAGGCCTACCCACACACGTGAGGTATAATTTTTATCGGTAGACTTGGGGGAACGCTGGGTGGAAGGAAATTTGTGGCTCCTCTCAGATCTTTCTGCCACAGAAATGTGAGGAACATGTGTTTTTTTAGCCAAAGTTTGAGGTTTGCAAAGGATTCTGGGTAACAGAACCTGGTCCGAGCCACACAAGTCACCCCATCTTGGATTCCCCTAGGTCTCTAGTTTTTAGAAATGCACAGGTTTGGTAGGTTTCCCTAGGTGCCGGCTGAGCTAGAGGCCAAAATCAACAGGTAGGCACTTTGCAAAAAACACCTCTGTTTTCTTAAAAAGAATTGGATATGTCCACGTTGCGCTTTGGGGCGTTTCCTAACGCAGGCGCTAGGCCTACCCACACAAGTGAGGTATCATTTTTATCGGGAGACTTGAGGAAACGCTGGGTGGAAGGAAATTTGTGGCTGCTCTCAGATTCCAGAACTTTCTGCCACAGAAATGTGAGGAACATGTGTTTTTCTAGCCAAATTTTGACGTCTGCAAAGGATTCTGGGTAACAGAACCTGGTCCGAGCCACACAAGTCACCCCATCTTGGATTCCCCTAGGTCTCCAGTTTTCAGAAATGCACAGGTTTGGTAGGTTTCCCTAGGTGCCGGCTGAGCTAGAGGCCAAAATCTACATGTATGCACTTTCCTAAAAACACCTCTGTTTTCTTTAAAGAAATTGGATGTGTCCACGTTGCGCTTTGGGGCGTTTCCTGTCGCGGGTGCTAGGCCTACCCACACAAGTGAGGTATCATTTTTATTGGGAGACTTGGGGGAACGCTGGGTGGAAGGAAATTTGTGGCTCCTCTCAGATTCCAGAACTTTCTGCCACTGAATTGTGAGGAACATGTGTTTTTTTAGCCAAATTTTGAGGTTTGCAAAGGATTCTGGGTAACAGAACCTAGTCCGAGCCACACAAGTCACCCCATCTTGGATTCCCCTAGGTCTCTAGTTTTCAGAAATGCACATGTTTGGTAGGTTTCCCTAGGTGCCGGCTGAGCTAGAGGCCAATTCTACAGGTAGGCACTTTGGTAAAAACAGCTCTGTTTTCTGTGATGTGTCCACGTTGTGTTTTGGGGCATATCCTGTCGCGGGCGCTAGGCCTACCCACACAAGTGAGGTACCATTTTTATCAAGAGATTTGGGGGAGCGCTGGGTGGAAGGAAATTTGTGGTTCCTCTCAGATTCCAGAACTTTCTGCCACAGAAATGTGAGGAACATGTGTTTTTTTAGCCAAATGTTGAGGTTTGCAAAGGATTCTGCGTAACAGAACCTGGTCCGAGCCACACAAGTCACCCCATCTTGGATTCCTCTAGGTTTTTAGTTTTCAGAAATGCACAGGTTTGGTAGGTTTCCCTAGGTGCCGGCTGAGCTAGAGGCCAAAATCTACAGGTAGGCACTTTGCAAAAAACACCTCTGTTTTCTTTCAAAAATTTGGATGTGTCCACGTTGCGCTTTGGGGCGTTTCCTGTCGCGGGCACTAGGCCTACCCACACAAGTGAGGTATCATTTTTATCGGGAGACTTGGGGGAACGCTGGGTGGAAGGAAATTTGTGGCTCCTCTCAGATTCCAGAACTTTCTGCCACAGAAATGTGAGGAACATGTGTTTTTTTAGCCAAATTTTAAGGTTTGCAAAGGATTCTGGGTAACAGAACCTGGTCCGAGCCACACAAGTCACCCCATCTTGGATTCACCTAGGTCTCTAGTTTTCAGAAATGCACAGGTTTGGTAGGTTTCCCTAGGTGCCGGCTGAGCTAGAGGCCAAAATAAACAGGTAGGCACTTTGCAAAAAACACCTCTGTTTTCTTTAAAAAAATTGGATGTGTCCACGTTGCGCTTTGGGGCGTTTCCTGACGCGGGCGCTAGGCCTACCCACACAAGTGAGGTATCATTTTTATCGGGAGACTTGGGGGAACTCTGGGTGGAAGGAAATTTGTGGCTCCTCTCAGATTCCAGAACTTTCTGCCACAGAAATGTGAGGAACATGTGTTTTTCTAGCCAAATTTTGACGTCTGCAAAGGATTCTGGGTAACAGAACCTGGTCCGAGCCACAGAAGTCACCCCATCTGGGATTCCCCTAGGTCTCCAGTTTTCAGAAATGCACAGGTTTGGTAGGTTTCCCTAGGTGCCGGCTGAGCTAGAGGCCAAAATCTACATGTAGGTACTTTACAAAAAACACCTCTGTTTTCTTTAAAAAAATTGGATGTGTCCACGTTGCGCTTTGGGGCGTTTCCTGTCGCGGGCGCTAGGCCTACCCACACAAGTGAGCTATCATTTTTATTGGGAGACTTGGGGGAATGCTGGGTGGAAGGAAATTTGTGGCTCCTCTCAGATTCCAGAACGTTCTGCCACTGAATTGTGAGGAACATGTGTTTTTTTAGCCAAATTTTGAGGTTTGCAAAGGATTCTGGGTAACAGAACCTGGTCCGAGCCACACAAGTCACCCCATCTTGGATTCCCCTAAGTCTCTAGTTTTCAGAAATGCACAGGTTTGGTAGGTTTCCCTAGGTGCCGGCTGAACTAGAGGCCAAAATCTACAGGTAGGCACTTTGGTAAAAACAGCTCTGTTTTCTGTGATGTGTCCACGTTGTGTTTTGGGGCATATCCTGTCGCGGGCGCTAGGCCTACCCACACTAGTGAGGTACCATTTTTATCGGGAGACTTGGGGGAGCGCTGGGTGGAAGGAAATTTGTGGCTCCTCTCAGATTCCAGAACTTTCTGCCACAGAAATGTGAGGAACATGTTTTTTTTTTGCCAAATTTTGAGGTTTGCAAAGGATTCTGGGTAACAGAACCTGGTCCGAGCCACACAAGTCACCCCATCTTGGATTCCTCTAGGATTTTAGTTTTCAGAAATGCACAGGTTTGGTAGGTTTCCCTAGGTGCTGGCTGAGCTAGAGGCCAAAACCTACAGGTAGGCACTTTGCAAAAAACACCTCTGTTTTCATTCAAAAATTTGGATGTGTCCACGTTGCGCTTTGGGGCGTTTCCTGTCGCGGGCACTAGGCCTACCCACACAAGTGAGGTATCATTTTTATCGGGAGACTTGGGGGAACGCTGGGTGGAAGGAAATTTGTGGCTCCTCTCAGATTCCAGAACTTACTGCCACAGAAATGTGAGGAACATGTGTTTTTTTAGCCAAATTTTGAGGTTTGCAAAGGATTCTGGGTAACAGAACCTGGTCCGAGCCACACAAGTCACCCCATCTTGGATTCCCCTAGGTCTCCAGTTTTCAGAAATGCACAGGTTTGATAGGTTTCCCTAGGTGCCGGCTGAGCTAGAGGCCAAAATCTACAGGTAGGCACTTTGCAAAAAACACCTCTGTTCTCTTTCAAAAAATTGGATGTGTCCACGTTGCGCTTTGGGGCGTTTCCTGTCGCGGGCGCAGGCCTACCCACACAAGTGAGGTATCATTTTTATTGGGAGACTTGGGGGAACGCTGGGTGGGAGGACATTTGTGGCTCCTCTCAGATTCCAGAACTTTCTGCCACTGAATTGTGAGGAACATGTGTTTTTTTAGCCAAATTTTTAGATTTGCAAAGGATTCTTTGTAACAGAACCTGGTCCGAGGCACACAAGTCACCCTATCTTGGAATCCACTAGGTCTCTAGTTTTCAGAAATGCACAGGTTTGGTAGGTTTCCCTAGGTGCCGGCTGAGCTAGAGGCCAAAATCTACAGGTAGGCACTTTGGTAAAAACACCTCTGTTTTCTGTGATGTGTCCACGTTGTGTTTTGGGGCAGATCCTGTTGCGGGCGCTAGGCCTACCCACACAAGTGAGGTACCATTTTTATCGGGAGACTTGGGGGAGCGCTGGGTGGAAGGAAATTTGTGGCTCCTCTCAGATTCCAGAACTTACTGCCACAGAAATGTGAGGAACATGTGTTTTTTTAGCCAAATTTTGAGGTTTGCAAAGGATTCTGGGTAACAGAACCTGGTCCGAGCCACACAAGTCACCCCATCTTGGATTCCTCTAGGTTTTTAGTTTTCAGAAATGCACAGGTTTGGTAGGTTTCCCTAGGTGCCGGCTGAGCTAGAGGCCAAAATCTACCGGTAGGCACTTTGCAAAAAACACCTCTGTTCTCTTTAAAAAAATTGGATGTGTCCACGTTGCGCTTTGGGGCGTTTCCTGTCGCGGGCGCAGGCCTACCCACACAAGTGAGGTATCATTTTTATTGGGAGACTTGGGGGAACACTGGGTGGGAGGATATTTGTGGCTCCTCTCAGATTCCAGAACTTTCTGCCACTGAATTGTGAGGAACATGTGTTTTTTTAGCCAAATTTTTAGATTTGCAAAGGATTCCTTGTAACAGAACCTGGTCAGAGCCACACAAGTCACCCCATCTTGGATTCCCCTAGGTCTCTAGTTTTCAGAAATGCACAGGTTTGGTAGGTTTCCCTAGGTGCCGGCTGAGCTAGAGGCCAAAATCTACAGGTAGGCACTTTGGTAAAAACACCTCTGTTTTCTGTGATGTGTCCACGTTGTGTTTTGGGGCAGATCATGTCGCGGGCGCTAGGCCTACCCACACAAGTGAGGTACCATTTTTATCGGGAGACTTGGGGGAGCGCTGGGTGGAAGGAAATTTGTGGCTCCTCTCAGATTCCAAAGCTTTCTGCCACAGAAATGTGAGGAACATGTGTTTTTTTAGCAACATTTTTAGGTTTGCAAAGGATTCTGGGTAACAGAACCTGGTCCGAGCCACACAAGTCACCCCATCTTGGATTCCCCTAGGTCTCTAGTTTTCAGAAATGCACAGGTTTGGTAGGTTTCCCTAGGTGCCGGCTGAGCTAGAGACCAAAATCTACAGGTAGGCACTTTGCAAAAAACAGCTCTGTTTTCTTTCAAAAAATGGGATGTGTCAACGTTGTGTTTTGGGGCCTCTCCTGTCGCGGCCGCTAGGCCTACCCACACAAGTGAGGTATCATTTTTATTGGGAGACTTGGGGGAACGCTGGGTGGAAGGACATGTGTGGCTCCTCTCAGATTCCAGAACTTTCTGTCACCGAAATGTGAGGAAAATGTGTTTTTTTTGTCAAAATTTGAGGTTTGCAAAGGAGTCTGGGTAACAGAACCTGGTCAGAGCCCCACAAGTCACCCCACCTTGGATTCCCCTAGGTCTCTAGTTTTCAAAAATGCACAGGTTTGGTAGGTTTTCCTAGGTGCCGGCTGAGCTAGAGGCCAATATCTACAGTTAGGCACTTTGCAAAAAAACACCTCTGTTTTCTTTAAAAAAATGTGATGTGTCCACGTTGTGCTGTGGGGCGTTTCCTGTCGCGGGGCTAGGCCTACCCACACACGTGAGGTATCATTTTTATCGGTAGAATTGGGGGAACGCTGGGTGGAAGGAAATTTGTGGCTCCTCTCAGATTCCAGATCTTTCTGCCACAGAAATCTGAGGAACATGTGATTTTTTAGCCAAAGTTTGAGGTTTGCAAAGGATTCTGGGTAACAGAACCTGGTCCGAGCCACACAAGTCACCCCATCTTTGATTCCCCTAGGTCTCCAGTTTTCAGAAATGCACAGGTTTGGTAGGTTTCCCTAGGTGCCGGCTGAGCTAGAGACCAAAATCTACAGGTAGGCACTTTGCAAAAAACAGCTCTGTTTTCTTTCAAAAAATGGGATGTGTCAACGTTGTGTTTTGGGGCCTCTCCTGTCGCGGCCGCTAGGCCTACCCACACAAGTGAGGTATCATTTTTATTGGGAGACTTGGGGGAACGCTGGGTGGAAGGAAATTTGTGGCTCCTCTCAGATTCCAGAACTTTCTGTCACCGAAATGTGAGGAAAATGTGTTTTTTTTGTCAAAATTTGAGGTTTGCAAAGGAGTCTGGGTAACAGAACCTGGTCAGAGCCCCACAAGTCACCCCACCTTAGATTCCCCTAGGTCTCTAGTTTTCAAAAATGCACAGGTTTGGTAGGTTTTCCTAGGTGCCGGCTGAGCTAGAGGCCAATATCTACAGTTAGGCACTTTGCAAAAAAACACCTCTGTTTTCTTTCAAAAAATGTGATGTGTCCACGTTGTGCTGTGGGGCGTTTCCTGTCGCGGGGCTAGGCCTACCCACACACGTGAGGAATCATTTTTATCGGTAGAATTGGGGGAACGCTGGGTGGAAGGAAATTTGTGGCTCCTCTCAGATTCCAGATCTTTCTGCCACAGAAATGTGAGGAACATGTGTTTTTTTAGCCAAAGTTTGAGGTTTTCAAAGGATTCTGGGTAACAGAACCTAGTCCGAGCCACACAAGTCACCCCATCTTGGATTCCCCTAGGTCTCTAGTTTTCAGAAATGCACATGTTTGGTAGGTTTCCCTAGGTGCCGGCTGAGCTAGAGGCCAAATCTACAGGTAGGCACTTTGCAAAAAACACCTCTGTTTTCTTTAAAAAAATTGGATGTGTACACGTTGCGCTTTGGGGCGTTTCCTGACGCGGGCGCTAGGCCTACCCACACAAGTGAGGTATCATTTTTATCGGGAGACTTGGGGGAACGCTGGGTGGAAGGAAATTTGTGGCTCCTCTCAGATTCCAGAACTTTCTGCCACAGAAATGTGAGGAACATGTGTTTTTTTAGCAAAATTTTTAGGTTTGCAAAGGATTCTGGGTAACAGAACCTGGTCCGAGCCACACAAGTCACCCCATCTTGGATTCCCCTAGGTCTCTAGTTTTCAGAAATGCACAGGTTTGGTAGGTTTCCCTAGGTGCCGGCTGAGCTAGAGGCCAAAATCTACAGGTAGGCACATTGCAAAAAACAGCTCTGTTTTCTTTCAAAAAATGGGATGTGTCCACGTTGTGTTTTGGGGCCTCTCCTGTCGCGGCCGCTAGGCCTACCCACACAAGTGAGGTATCATTTTTATTGGGAGACTTGGGGGAACGCTGGGTGGAAGGAAATTTGTGGCTCCTCTCAGATTCCAGAACTTTCTGCCACAGAAATGTGAGGAAAATGTGTTTTTTTAGTCACAATTTGAGGTTTGCAAAGGAGTCTGGGTAACAGAACCTGGTCAGAGCCCCACAAGTCACCCCATCTTGGATTCCCCTAGGTCTCTAGTTTTCAAAAATGCACAGGTTTGGTAGGTTTTCCTAGGTGCCGGCTGAGCTAGAGGCCAATATCTACAGTTAGGCACTTTGCAAAAAAACACCTCTGTTTTCTTTCAAAAAATTTGATGTGTCCACATTGTGTTTCGGGGCGTCTCCTGTCGCGGCCGCTAGGCCTACCCACACAAGTGAGGTATAATTTTTATCGGGAGACTTGGGGGAACGCTGGGTGGAAGGAAATTTGTGGCTCCTCTCAGATTCCAGAACTTTCTGCCACAGAAATGTGAGGAACATGTGTTTTTTTTAGCCAAATTTTAAGGTTTGCAAAGGATTCTGGGTAACATAACCTGGTCCGAGCCACACAAGTCACCCCATCTTGGATTCACCTAGGTCTCTAGTTTTTAGAAATGCACAGGTTTGGTAGGTTTTCCTAGGTGCCGGCTGAGCTAGAGGCCAAAATCAACAGGTAGGCACTTTGCAAAAAACACCTCTGTTTTCTTTAAAAAAATTGGATGTGTACACGTTGCGCTTTGGGGCGTTTCCTGACGCGGGCGCTAGGCCTACCCACACAAGTGAGGTATCATTTTTATCGGGAGACTTGGGGGAACGCTGGGTGGAAGGAAATTTGTGGCTCCTCTCAGATTCCAGAACTTTCTGCCACAGAAATGTGAGGAACATGTGTTTTTTTAGCCAAATTTTAAGGTTTGCAAAGGATTCTGGGTAACAGAACCTGGTCCGAGCCACACAAGTCACCCCATCTTGGATTCACCTAGGTCTCTAGTTTTTAGAAATGCACAGGTTTGGTAGGTTTTCCTAGGTGCCGGCTGAGCTAGAGGCCAATATCTACAGTTAGGCACTTTGCAAAAAAACACCTCTGTTTTCTTTAAAAAAATGTGATGTGTCCACGTTGTGCTGTGGGGCGTTTCCTGTCGCGGGGCTAGGCCTACCCACACACGTGAGGTATCATTTTTATCGGTAGAATTGGGGGAACGCTGGGTGGAAGGAAATTTGTGGCTCCTCTCAGATTCCAGATCTTTCTGCCACAGAAATCTGAGGAACATGTGATTTTTTAGCCAAAGTTTGAGGTTTGCAAAGGATTCTGGGTAACAGAACCTGGTCCGAGCCACACAAGTCACCCCATCTTTGATTCCCCTAGGTCTCCAGTTTTCAGAAATGCACAGGTTTGGTAGGTTTCCCTAGGTGCCGGCTGAGCTAGAGACCAAAATCTACAGGTAGGCACTTTGCAAAAAACAGCTCTGTTTTCTTTCAAAAAATGGGATGTGTCAACGTTGTGTTTTGGGGCCTCTCCTGTCGCGGCCGCTAGGCCTACCCACACAAGTGAGGTATCATTTTTATTGGGAGACTTGGGGGAACGCTGGGTGGAAGGAAATTTGTGGCTCCTCTCAGATTCCAGAACTTTCTGTCACCGAAATGTGAGGAAAATGTGTTTTTTTTGTCAAAATTTGAGGTTTGCAAAGGAGTCTGGGTAACAGAACCTGGTCAGAGCCCCACAAGTCACCCCACCTTAGATTCCCCTAGGTCTCTAGTTTTCAAAAATGCACAGGTTTGGTAGGTTTTCCTAGGTGCCGGCTGAGCTAGAGGCCAATATCTACAGTTAGGCACTTTGCAAAAAAACACCTCTGTTTTCTTTCAAAAAATGTGATGTGTCCACGTTGTGCTGTGGGGCGTTTCCTGTCGCGGGGCTAGGCCTACCCACACACGTGAGGAATCATTTTTATCGGTAGAATTGGGGGAACGCTGGGTGGAAGGAAATTTGTGGCTCCTCTCAGATTCCAGATCTTTCTGCCACAGAAATGTGAGGAACATGTGTTTTTTTAGCCAAAGTTTGAGGTTTTCAAAGGATTCTGGGTAACAGAACCTAGTCCGAGCCACACAAGTCACCCCATCTTGGATTCCCCTAGGTCTCTAGTTTTCAGAAATGCACATGTTTGGTAGGTTTCCCTAGGTGCCGGCTGAGCTAGAGGCCAAATCTACAGGTAGGCACTTTGCAAAAAACACCTCTGTTTTCTTTAAAAAAATTGGATGTGTACACGTTGCGCTTTGGGGCGTTTCCTGACGCGGGCGCTAGGCCTACCCACACAAGTGAGGTATCATTTTTATCGGGAGACTTGGGGGAACGCTGGGTGGAAGGAAATTTGTGGCTCCTCTCAGATTCCAGAACTTTCTGCCACAGAAATGTGAGGAACATGTGTTTTTTTAGCAAAATTTTTAGGTTTGCAAAGGATTCTGGGTAACAGAACCTGGTCCGAGCCACACAAGTCACCCCATCTTGGATTCCCCTAGGTCTCTAGTTTTCAGAAATGCACAGGTTTGGTAGGTTTCCCTAGGTGCCGGCTGAGCTAGAGGCCAAAATCTACAGGTAGGCACATTGCAAAAAACAGCTCTGTTTTCTTTCAAAAAATGGGATGTGTCCACGTTGTGTTTTGGGGCCTCTCCTGTCGCGGCCGCTAGGCCTACCCACACAAGTGAGGTATCATTTTTATTGGGAGACTTGGGGGAACGCTGGGTGGAAGGAAATTTGTGGCTCCTCTCAGATTCCAGAACTTTCTGCCACAGAAATGTGAGGAAAATGTGTTTTTTTAGTCACAATTTGAGGTTTGCAAAGGAGTCTGGGTAACAGAACCTGGTCAGAGCCCCACAAGTCACCCCATCTTGGATTCCCCTAGGTCTCTAGTTTTCAAAAATGCACAGGTTTGGTAGGTTTTCCTAGGTGCCGGCTGAGCTAGAGGCCAATATCTACAGTTAGGCACTTTGCAAAAAAACACCTCTGTTTTCTTTCAAAAAATTTGATGTGTCCACATTGTGTTTTGGGGCGTCTCCTGTCGCGGCCGCTAGGCCTACCCACACAAGTGAGGTATAATTTTTATCGGGAGACTTGGGGGAACGCTGGGTGGAAGGAAATTTGTGGCTCCTCTCAGATTCCAGAACTTTCTGCCACAGAAATGTGAGGAACATGTGTTTTTTTTAGCCAAATTTTAAGGTTTGCAAAGGATTCTGGGTAACATAACCTGGTCCGAGCCACACAAGTCACCCCATCTTGGATTCACCTAGGTCTCTAGTTTTTAGAAATGCACAGGTTTGGTAGGTTTTCCTAGGTGCCGGCTGAGCTAGAGGCCAAAATCAACAGGTAGGCACTTTGCAAAAAACACCTCTGTTTTCTTTAAAAAAATTGGATGTGTACACGTTGCGCTTTGGGGCGTTTCCTGACGCGGGCGCTAGGCCTACCCACACAAGTGAGGTATCATTTTTATCGGGAGACTTGGGGGAACGCTGGGTGGAAGGAAATTTGTGGCTCCTCTCAGATTCCAGAACTTTCTGCCACAGAAATGTGAGGAACATGTGTTTTTTTAGCCAAATTTTAAGGTTTGCAAAGGATTCTGGGTAACAGAACCTGGTCCGAGCCACACAAGTCACCCCATCTTGGATTCACCTAGGTCTCTAGTTTTTAGAAATGCACAGGTTTGGTAGGTTTCCCTAGGTGCCGGCTGAGCTAGAGGCCAAAATGAACAGGTAGGCACTTTGCAAAAAACAGCTCTGTTTTCTTTAAAAAAATTGGATGTGTCCACGTTGCGCTTTGGGGCCTGCCCTGTCGCGGCCGCTAGGCCTACCCACACAAGTGAGGTATCATTTTTATTGGGAGACTTGGGGGAACGCTGGGTGGATGGAAATTTGTGGCTCCTCTCAGATTCCAGAACTTTCTGTCACCGAAATGTGAGGAAAATGTGTTTTTTTAGTCAAAATTTGAGGTTTGCAAAGGAGTCTGGGTAACAGAACCTGGTCAGAGCCCCACAAGTCACCCCATCTTGGATTCCCCTAGGTCTCTATTTGTCAAAAATGCACAGGTTTGGTAGGTTTTCCTAGGTGCCGGCTGAGCTAGAGGCCAATATCTACAGTTAGGCACTTTGCAAAAAAACACCTCTGTTTTCTTTCAAAAAATTTGATGTGTCCACGTTGTGCTGTGGGGCGTTTCCTGTCGCGGGGGCTAGGCCTACCCACACACGTGAGGTATCATTTTTATCGGTAGACTTGGGGGAACGCTGGGTGGAAGGAAATTTGTGGCTCCTCTCAGATCTTTCTGCCACAGAAATGTGAGGAACATGTGTTTTTTTAGCCAAAGTTTGAGGTTTGCAAAGGATTCTGGGTTACAGAACCTGGTCCGAGCCACACAAGTCACCCCATCTTGGATTCCCCTAGGTCTCTAGTTTTTAGAAATGCACAGGTTTGGTAGGTTTCCCTAGGTGCCGGCTGAGCTAGAGGCCAAAATCTACAGGCAGGCACTTTGCAAAAAACACCTCTGTTTTCTTTAAAAAATTTGGATGTGTCCACGTTGCGCTTTGGGGCGTTTCCTGACGCATGCGCTAGGCCTACCCACACAAGTGAGGTATCATTTTTATCGGGAGACTTGGGGAAACGCTGGGTGGAAGGAAATTTGTGGCTGCTCTCAGATTCCAGAACTTTCTGCCACAGAAATGTGAGGAACATGTGTTTTTCTAGCCAAATTTTGACGTCTGCAAAGGATTCTGGGTAACAGAACCTGGTCCGAGCCACACAAGTCACCCCATCTTGGATTCCCCTAGGTCTCCAGTTTTCAGAAATGCACAGGTTTGGTAGGTTTCCCTAGGTGCCGGCTGAGCTAGAGGCCAAAATCTACATGTATGCACTTTCCTAAAAACACCTCTGTTTTCTTTAAAAAAATTGGATGTGTCCACGTTGCGCTTTGGGGCGTTTCCTGTCGCGGGTACTAGGCCTACCCACACAAGTGAGGTATCATTTTTATTGGGAGACTTGGGGGAACGCTGGGTGGAAGGAAATTTGTGGCTCCTCTCAGATTCCAGAACTTTCTGCCACTGAATTGTGAGGAACATGTGTTTTTTTTGCCAAATTTTGAGGTTTGCAAAGGATTCTGGGTAACAGAACCTAGTCCGTGCCACACAAGTCACCCCATCTTGGATTCCCCTAGGTCTCTAGTTTTCAGAAATGCACATGTTTGGTAGGTTTCCCTAGGTGCCGGCTGAGCTAGAGGCCAAATCTACAGGTAGGCACTTTGGTAAAAACAGCTCTGTTTTCTGTGATGTGTCCACGTTGTGTTTTGGGGCATATCCTGTCGCTGGCGCTAGGCCTACCCACACAAGTGAGGTACCATTTTTATCAGGAGACTTGGGGGAGCGCTGGGTGGAAGGAAATTTGTGGTTCCTCTCAGATTCCAGAACTTTCTGCCACAGAAATGTGAGGAACATGTGTTTTTTTAGCCAAATGTTGAGGTTTGCAAAGGATTCTGCGTAACAGAACCTGGTCAGAGCCACACAAGTCACCCCATCTTGGATTCCTCTAGGTTTTTAGTTTTCAGAAATGCACAGGTTTGGTAGGTTTCCCTAGGTGCCGGCTGAGCTAGAGGCCAAAATCTACAGGTAGGCACTTTGCAAAAAACACCTCTGTTTTCTTTCAAAAATTTGGATGTGTCCACGTTGCGCTTTGGGGCGTTTCCTGTCACGGGCACTAGGCCTACCCACTCAAGTGAGGTATCATTTTTATCGGGAGACTTGGGGGAACGCTGGGTGGAAGGAAATTTGTGGCTCCTCTCAGATTCCAGAACTTTCTGCCACAGAAATGTGAGGAACATGTGTTTTTTTAGCCAATATTTAAGGTTTGCAAAGGATTCTGGGTAACAGAACCTGGACCGAGCCACACAAGTCACCCCATCTTGGATTCACCTAGGTCTCTAGTTTTTAGAAATGCACAGGTTTGGTAGGTTTCCCTAGGTGCCGGCTGAGCTAGAGGCCAAAATCAACAGGTAGGCACTTTGCAAAAAACACCTCTGTTTTCTTTAAAAAAATTGGATGTGTCCACGTTGCGCTTTGGGGCGTTTCCTGACGCGGGCGCTAGGCCTACCCACACAAGTGAGGTATCATTTTTATCGGGAGACTTGGGGGAACGCTGGGTGGAAGGAAATTTGTGGCTCCTCTCAGATTCCAGAACTTTCTGCCACAGAAATGTGAGGAACATGTGTTTTTCTAGCCAAATTTTGACGTCTGCAAAGGATTCTGGGTAACAGAACCTGGTCCGAGCCACAGAAGTCACCCCATCTTGGATTCCCCTAGGTCTCCAGTTTTCAGAAATGCACAGGTTTGGTAGGTTTCCCTAGGTGCCGGCTGAGCTAGAGGCCAAAATCTACATGTAGGTACTTTACAAAAAACACCTCTGTTTTCTTTAAAAAAATTGGATGTGTCCACGTTGCGCTTTGGGGCGTTTCCTGTCGCGGGCGCTAGGCCTACCCACACAAGTGAGGTATCATTTTTATTGGGAGACTTGGGGGAATGCTGGGTGGAAGGAAATTTGTGGCTCCTCTCAGATTCCAGAACGTTCTGCCACTGAATTGTGAGGAACATGTGTTTTTTTAGCCAAATTTTGAGGTTTGCAAAGGATTCTGGGTAACAGAACCTGGTCCGAGCCACACAAGTCACCCCATCTTGGATTCCCCTAAGTCTCTAGTTTTCAGAAATGCACAGGTTTGGTAGGTTTCCCTAGGTGCCGGCTGAACTAGAGGCCAAAATCTACAGGTAGGCACTTTGGTAAAAACAGCTCTGTTTTCTGTGATGTGTCCATGTTGTGTTTTGGGGCATATCCTGTCGCAGGCGCTAGGCCTACCCACACTAGTGAGGTACCATTTTTATCGGGAGACTTGGGGGAGCGCTGGGTGGAAGGAAATTTGTGGCTCCTCTCAGATTCCAGAACTTTCTGCCACAGAAATGTGAGGAACATGTGTTTTTTTAGCCAAATTTTGAGGTTTGCAAACGATTCTGGGTAACAGAACCTGGTCCGAGCCGCACAAGTCACCCCATCTTGGATTCCTCTAGGATTTTAGTTTTCAGAAATGCACAGGTTTGGTAGGTTTCCCTAGGTGCCGGCTGAGCTAGAGGCCAAAATCTACAGGTAGGCACTTTGCAAAAAACACCTCTGTTTTCATTCAAAAATTTGGATGTGTCCACGTTGCGCTTTGGGGAGTTTCCTGTCGCGGGCACTAGGCCTACCCACACAAGTGAGGTATCATTTTTATCGGGAGACTTGGGGGAACGCTGGGTGGAAGGAAATTTGTGGCTCCTCTCAGATTCCAGAACTTACTGCCACAGAAATGTGAGGAACATGTGTTTTTTTAGCCAAATTTTGAGGTTTCCAAAGGATTCTGGGTAACAGAACCTGGTCCAAGCCACACAAGTCACCCCATCTTGGATTCCCCTAGGTCTCCAGTTTTCAGAAATGCACAGGTTTGATAGGTTTCCCTAGGTGCCGGCTGAGCTAGAGGCCAAAATCTACAGGTAGGCACTTTGCAAAAAACACCTCTGTTCTCTTTCAAAAAATTGGATGTGTCCACGTTGCGCTTTGGGGCGTTTCCTGTCGCGGGCGCAGGCCTACCCACACAAGTGAGGTATCATTTTTATTGGGAGACTTGGGGGAACGCTGGGTGGGAGGACATTTGTGGCTCCTCTCAGATTCCAGAACTTTCTGCCACTGAATTGTGAGGAACATGTGTTTTTTTAGCCAAATTTTTAGATTTGCAAAGGATTCTTTGTAACAGAACCTGGTCCGAGGCACACAAGTCACCCTATCTTGGATTCCCCTAGGTCTCTAGTTTTCAGAAATGCACAGGTTTGGTAGGTTTCCCTAGGTGACGGCTGAGCTAGAGGCCAAAATCTACAGGTAGGCACTTTGGTAAAAACACCTCTGTTTTCTGTGATGTGTCCACGTTGTGTTTTGGGGCAGATCCTGTTGCGGGCGCTAGGCCTACCCACACAAGTGAGGTACCATTTTTATCGGGAGACTTGGGGGAGCGCTGGGTGGAAGGAAATTTGTGGCTCCTCTCAGATTCCAGAACTTACTGCCACAGAAATGTGAGGAACATGTGTTTTTTTAGCCAAATTTTGAGGTTTGCAAAGGATTCTGGGTAACAGAACCTGGTCCGAGCCACACAAGTCACCCCATCTTGGATTCCTCTAGGTTTTTAGTTTTCAGAAATGCACAGGTTTGGTAGGTTTCCCTAGGTGCCGGCTGAGCTAGAGGCCAAAATCTACCGGTAGGCACTTTGCAAAAAACACCTCTGTTCTCTTTAAAAAAATTGGATGTGTCCACGTTGCGCTTTGGGGCGTTTCCTGTCGCGGGCGCAGGCCTACCCACACAAGTGAGGTATCATTTTTATTGGGAGACTTGGGGGAACACTGGGTGGGAGGATATTTGTGGCTCCTCTCAGATTCCAGAACTTTCTGCCACTGAATTGTGAGGAACATGTGTTTTTTTAGCCAAATTTTTAGATTTGCAAAGGATTCTTTGTAACAGAACCTGGTCAGAGCCACACAAGTCACCCCATCTTGGATTCCCCTAGGTCTCTAGTTTTCAGAAATGCACAGGTTTGGTAGGTTTCCCTAGGTGCCGGCTGAGCTAGAGGCCAAAATCTACAGGTAGGCACTTTGGTAAAAACACCTCTGTTTTCTGTGATGTGTCCACGTTGTGTTTTGGGGCAGATCCTGTCGCGGGCGCTAGGCCTACCCACACAAGTGAGGTACCATTTTTATCGGGAGACTTGGGGGAGCGCTGGGTGGAAGGAAATTTGTGGCTCCTCTCAGATTCCAAAGCTTTCTGCCACAGAAATGTGAGGAACATGTGTTTTTTTAGCAACATTTTTAGGTTTGCAAAGGATTCTGGGTAACAGAAACTGGTCCGAGCCACACAAGTCACCCCATCTTGGATTCCCCTAGGTCTCTAGTTTTCAGAAATGCACAGGTTTGGTAGATTTCCCTAGGTGCCGGCTGAGCTAGAGACCAAAATCTACAGGTAGGCACTTTGCAAAAAACAGCTCTGTTTTCTTTCAAAAAATGGGATGTGTCAACGTTGTGTTTTGGGGCCTCTCCTGTCGCGGCCGCTAGGCCTACCCACACAAGTGAGGTATCATTTTTATTGGGAGACTTGGGGGAACGCTGGGTGGAAGGAAATTTGTGGCTCCTCTCAGATTCCAGAACTTTCTGTCACCGAAATGTGAGGAAAATGTGTTTTTTTTTGTCAAAATTTGAGGTTTGCAAAGGAGTCTGGGTAACAGAACCTGGTCAGAGCCCCACAAGTCACACCATCTTGGATTCCCCTAGGTCTCTAGTTGTCAAAAATGCACAGGTTTGGTAGGTTTTCCTAGGTGCGGGCTGAGCTAGAGGCCAATATCTACAGTTAGGCACTTTGCAAAAAAACACCTCTGTTTTCTTTCAAAAAATGTGATGTGTCCACGTTGTGCTGTGGGGCGTTTCCTGTCGCGGGGCTAGGCCTACCCACACACGTGAGGTATCATTTTTATCGGTAGAATTGGGGGAACGCTGGGTGGAAGGAAATTTGTGGCTCCTCTCAGATTCCAGATCTTTCTGCCACAGAAATGTGAGGAACATGTGTTTTTTTAGCCAAAGTTTGAGGTTTGCAAAGGATTCTGGGTAACAGAACCTGGTCCGAGCCACACAAGTCACCCCATCTTTGATTCCCCTAGGTCTCTAGTTTTTAGAAATGCACAGGTTTGGTAGGTTTCCCTAGGTGCCGGCTGAGCTAGAGGCCAAAATCAACAGGTAGGCACTTTGCAAAAAGCACCTCTGTTTTCTTAAAAAAAATTGGATGTGTCCATGTTGCACTTTGGGGCGTTTCCTGACGCAGGCGCTAGGCCTACCCACACAAGTGAGGTATCATTTTTATCGGGAGACTTGGGGAAACGCTGGGTGGAAGGAAATTTGTGGCTGCTCTCAGATTCCAGAACTTTCTGCCACAGAAATGTGAGGAACATGTGTTTTTCTAGCCAAATTTTGACGTCTGCAAAGGATTCTGGGTAACAGAACCTGGTCCGAGCCACACAAGTCACCCCATCTTGGATTCCCCTAGGTCTCCAGTTTTCAGAAATGCACAGGTTTGGTAGGTTTCCCTAGGTGCCGGCTGAGCTAGAGGCCAAAATCTACATGTAGGCACTTTACAAAAAACACCTCTGTTTTCTTTCAAAAAATTGGATGTGTCCACGTTGCGCTTTGGGGCGTTTCCTGTCGCGGGCGCTAGGCCTACCCACACAAGTGAGGTATCATTTTTATTGGTAGACTTGGGGGAACGCTGGGTGGAAGGAAATTTGTGGCTCCTCTCAGATTCCAGAACTTTCTGCCACTGAATTGTGAGGAACATGTGTTTTTTTAGCCAAATTTTGAGGTTTGTAAAGGATTCTGGGTAACAGAACCTGGATCGAGCCACACAAGTCACCCCATCTTGGATTCCCCTAAGTCTCTAGTTTTCAGAAATGCACAGGTTTGGTAGGTTTCCCTAGGTGCCGGCTGAGCTAGAGGCCAAAATCTACAGGTAGGCACTTTGGTAAAAACAGCTCTGTTTTCTGTGATGTGTCCACGTTGTGTTTTGGGGCATATCCTGTCGCGGGCGCTAGGCCTACCCACACAAGTGAGGTACCATTTTTATCGGGAGACTTGAGGGAGCGCTGGGTGGAAGGAAATTTGTGGCTCCTCTCAGATTCCAGAACTTTCTGCCACAGAAATGTGAGGAACATGTGTTTTTTTAGCCAAATTTTGAGGTTTGCAAAGGATTCTGGGTAACAGAACCTGGTCCGAGCCACACAAGTCACCCCATCTTGGATTCCTCTAGGATTTTAGTTTTCAGAAATGCACAGGTTTGGTAGGTTTCCCTAGGTGCCGGCTGAGCTAGAGGCCAAAATCTACAGGTAGGCACTTTGCAAAAAACACCTCTGTTTTCATTCAAAAATTTGGATGTGTCCACTTTGCGCTTTGGGGCGTTTCCTGTCGCGGGCACTAGGCCTACCCACACAAGTGAGGTATCATTTTTATCGGGAGACTTGGGGGAACGCTGGGTGGAAGGAAATTTGTGGCTCCTCTCAGATTCCAGAACTTACTGCCACAGAAATGTGAGGAACATGTGTTTTTTTAGCCAAATGTTGAGGTTTGCAAAGGATTCTGGGTAACAGAACCTGGTCCGAGCCACACAAGTCACCCCATCTTGGATTCCCCTAGGTCTCCAGTTTTCAGAAATGCATAGGTTTGGTAGGTTTCCCTAGGTGCCGGCTGAGCTAGAGGCCAAAATCTACAGGTAGGCACTTTGCAAAAAACAGCTCTGTTTTCTTTCAAAAAATGGGATGTGTCAACGTTGTGTTTTGGGGCCTCTCCTGTCGCGGCCGCTAGGCCTACCCACACAAGTGAGGTATCATTTTTATTGGGAGACTTGGGGGAACGCTGGGTGGAAGGACATTTGTGGCTCCTCTCAGATTCCAAAGCTTTCTGCCACAGAAATGTGAGGAACATGTGTTTTTTTAGCAACATTTTTAGGTTTGCAAAGGATTCTGGGTAACAGAACCTGGTCCGAGCCACACAAGTCACCCCATCTTGGATTCCCCTAGGTCTCTAGTTTTCAGAAATGCACAGGTTTGGTAGGTTTCCCTAGGTGCCGGCTGAGCTAGAGACCAAAATCTACAGGTAGGCACTTTGCAAAAAACAGCTCTGTTTTCTTTCAAAAAATGGGATGTGTCAACGTTGTGTTTTGGGGCCTCTCCTGTCGCGGCCGCTAGGCCTACCCACACAAGTGAAGTATCATTTTTATTGGGAGACTTGGGGGAACGCTGGGTGGAAGGAAATTGGTGGCTCCTCTCAGATTCCAGAACTTTCTGTCACCAAAATGTGAGGAAAATGTGTTTTTTTTGTCAAAATTTGAGGTTTGCAAAGGAGTCTGGGTAACAGAACCTGGTCAGAGCCCCACAAGTCACCCCACCTTGGATTCCCCTAGGTCTCTAGTTTTCAAAAATGCACAGGTTTGGTAGGTTTTCCTAGGTGCCGGCTGAGCTAGAGGCCAATATCTACAGTTAGGCACTTTGCAAAAAAACACCTCTGTTTTCTTTCAAAAAATGTGATGTGTCCACGTTGTGCTGTGGGGCGTTTCCTGTCGCGGGGCTAGGCCTACCCACACACGTGAGGTATCATTTTTATCGGGAGACTTGGGGAAACGCTGGGTGGAAGGAAATTTGTGGCTGCTCTCAGATTCCAGAACTTTCTGTCACCAAAATGTGAGGAACAATTGTTTTTTTAGCCAAAGTTTGAGGTTTGCAAAGGATTCTGGGTAACAGAACCTGGTCCGAGCCACACAAGTCACCCCATCTTTGATTCCCCTAGGTCTCTAGTTTTTAGAAATGCACAGGTTTGGTAGGTTTCCCTAGGTGCCGGCTGAGCTAGAGGCCAAAATCAACAGGTAGGCACTTTGCAAAAAGCACCTCTGTTTTCTTAAAAAAAATTGGATGTGTCAACGTTGCACTTTGGGGCGTTTCCTGACGCAGGCGCTAGGCCTACCCACACAAGTGAGGTATCATTTTTATCGGGAGACTTGGGGAAACGCTGGGTGGAAGGAAATTTGTGGCTGCTCTCAGATTCCAGAACTTTCTGCCACAGAAATGTGAGGAACATGTGTTTTTCTAGCCAAATTTTGACGTCTGCAAAGAATTCTGGGTAACAGAACCTGGTCCGAGCCACACAAGTCACCCCATCTTGGATTCCCCTAGGTCTCCAGTTTTCAGAAATGCACAGGTTTGGTAGGTTTCCCTAGGTGCCGGCTGAGCTAGAGGCCAAAATCTACATGTAGGCACTTTACAAAAAACACCTCTGTTTTCTTTCAAAAAATTGGATGTGTCCACGTTGCGCTTTGGGGCGTTTCCTGTCGCGGGCGCTAGGCCTACCCACACAAGTGAGGTATCATTTTTATTGGTAGACTTGGGGGAACGCTGGGTGGAAGGAAATTTGTGGCTCCTCTCAGATTCCAGAACTTTCTGCCACTGAATTGTGAGGAACATGTGTTTTTTTAGCCAAATTTTGAGGTTTGCAAAGGATTCTGGGGAACAGAACCTGGATCGAGCCACACAAGTCACCCCATCTTGGATTCCCCTATGTCTCTAGTTTTCAGAAATGCACAGGTTTGGTAGGTTTCCCTAGGTGCCGGCTGAGCTAGAGGCCAAAATCTACAGGTAGGCACTTTGGTAAAAACAGCTCTGTTTTCTGTGATGTGTCCACGTTGTGTTTTGGGGCATATCCTGTTGCGGGCGCTAGGCCTACCCACACAAGTGAGGTACCATTTTTATCGGGAGACTTGAGGGAGCGCTGAGTGGAAGGAAATTTGTGGCTCCTCTCAGATTCCAGAACTTTCTGCCACAGAAATGTGAGGAACATGTGTTTTTTTAGCCAAATTTTGAGGTTTGCAAAGGATTCTGGGTAACAGAACCTGGTCCGAGCCACACAAGTCACCCCATCTTGGATTCCTCTAGGATTTTAGTTTTCAGAAATGCACAGGTTTGGTAGGTTTCCCTAGGTGCCGGCTGAGCTAGAGGCCAAAATCTACAGGTAGGCACTTTGCAAAAAACACCTCTGTTTTCATTCAAAAATTTGGATGTGTCCACTTTGCGCTTTGGGGCGTTTCCTGTCGCGGGCACTAGGCCTACCCACACAAGTGAGGTATCATTTTTATCGGGAGACTTGGGGGAACGCTGGGTGGAAGGAAATTTGTGGCTCCTCTCAGATTCCAGAACTTACTGCCACAGAAATGTGAGGAACATGTGTTTTTTTAGCCAAATTTTGAGGTTTGCAAAGGATTCTGGGTAACAAAACCTGGTCCGAGCCACACAAGTCACCCCATCTTGGATTCCCCTAGGTCTCCAGTTTTCAGAAATGCACAGGTTTGGTAGGTTTCCCTAGGTGCCGGCTGAGCTAGAGGCCAAAATCTACAGGTAGGCACTTTGGTAAAAACAGCTCTGTTTTCTGTGATGTGTCCACGTTGTGTTTTGGGGCATATCCTGTCGCGGGCGCTAGGCCTACCCACACAAGTGAGGTACCATTTTTATCGGGAGACTTGAGGGAGCGCTGGGTGGAAGGAAATTTGTGGCTCCTCTCAGATTCCAGAACTTTCTGCCACAGAAATGTGAGGAACATGTGTTTTTTTAGCCAAATTTTGAGGTTTGCAAAGGATTCTGGGTAACAGAACCTGGTCCGAGCCACACAAGTCACCCCATCTTTGATTCCCCTAGGTCTCTAGTTTTTAGAAATGCACAGGTTTGGTAGGTTTCCCTAGGTGCCGGCTGAGCTAGAGGCCAAAATCAACAGGTAGGCACTTTGCAAAAAGCACCTCTGTTTTCTTAAAAAAAATTGGATGTGTCCACGTTGCACTTTGGGGCGTTTCCTGACGCAGGCGCTAGGCCTACCCACACAAGTGAGGTATCATTTTTATCGGGAGACTTGGGGAAACGCTGGGTGGAAGGAAAT
The DNA here is from genome assembly GCF_031143425.1 of Pleurodeles waltl. Classification (NCBI taxonomy): domain Eukaryota; kingdom Metazoa; phylum Chordata; class Amphibia; order Caudata; family Salamandridae; genus Pleurodeles; species Pleurodeles waltl. The sequence continues at coordinate 779,775 of NW_027149832.1, forward strand.
TTGTGGCTGCTCTCAGATTCCAGAACTTTCTGCCACAGAAATGTGAGGAACATGTGTTTTTCTAGCCAAATTTTGACGTCTGCAAAGGATTCTGGGTAACAGAACATGGTCCGAGCCACACAAGTCACCCCATCTTGGATTCCCCTAGGTCTCCAGTTTTCAGAAATGCACAGGTTTGGTAGGTTTCCCTAGGTGCCGGCTGAGCTAGAGGCCAAAATCTACATGTAGGCACTTTACAAAAAACACCTCTGTTTTCTTTCAAAAAATTGGATGTGTCCACGTTGCGCTTTGGGGCGTTTCCTGTCGCGGGCGCTAGGCCTACCCACACAAGTGAGGTATCATTTTTATTGGTAGACTTGGGGGAACGCTTTGTGGAAGGAAATTTGTGGCTCCTCTCAGATTCCAGAACTTTCTGCCACTGAATTGTGAGGAACATGTGTTTTTTTAGCCAAATTTTGAGGTTTGTAAAGGATTCTGGGTAACAGAACCTGGATCGAGCCACACAAGTCACCCCATCTTGGATTCCCCTAAGTCTCTAGTTTTCAGAAATGCACAGGTTTGGTAGGTTTCCCTATGTGCCGGCTGAGCTAGAGGCCAAAATCTACAGGTAGGCACTTTGGTAAAAACAGCTCTGTTTTCTGTGATGTGTCCATGTTGTGTTTTGGGGCATATCCTGTCGCGGGCGCTAGGCCTACCCACACAAGTGAGGTACCATTTTTATCGGGAGACTTGAGGGAGCGCTGGGTGGAAGGAAATTTGTGGCTCCTCTCAGATTCCAGAACTTTCTGCCACAGAAATGTGAGGAACATGTGTTTTTTTAGCCAAATTTTGAGGTTTGCAAAGGATTCTGGGTAACAGAACCTGGTCCGAGCCACACAAGTCACCCCATCTTGGATTCCCCTAGGTCTCCAGTTTTCAGAAATGCATAGGTTTGGTAGGTTTCCCTAGGTGCCGGCTGAGCTAGAGGCCAAAATCTACAGGTAGGCACTTTGCAAAAAACAGCTCTGTTTTCTTTCAAAAAATGGGATGTGTCAACGTTGTGTTTTGGGGCCTCTCCTGTCGCGGCCGCTAGGCCTACCCACACAAGTGAGGTATCATTTTTATTGGGAGACTTGGGGGAACGCTGGGTGGAAGGAAATTTGTGGCTCCTCTCAGATTCCAAAGCTTTCTGCCACAGAAATGTGAGGAACATGTGTTTTTTTAGCAACATTTTTAGGTTTGCAAAGGATTCTGGGTAACAGAACCTGGTCCGAGCCACACAAGTCACCCCATCTTGGATTCCCCTAGGTCTCTAGTTTTCAGAAATGCACAGGTTTGGTAGGTTTCCCTAGGTGCCGGCTGAGCTAGAGACCAAAATCTACAGGTAGGCACTTTGCAAAAAACAGTTCTGTTTTCTTTCAAAAAATGGGATGTGTCAACGTTGTGTTTTGGGGCCTCTCCTGTCGCGGCCGCTAGGCCTACCCACACAAGTGAGGTATCATTTTTATTGGGAGACTTGGGGGAACGCTGGGTGGAAGGAAATTGGTGGCTCCTCTCAGATTCCAGAACTTTCTGTCACCAAAATGTGAGGAAAATGTGTTTTTTTTGTCAAAATTTGAGGTTTGCAAAGGAGTCTGGGTAACAGAACCTGGTCAGAGCCCCACAAGTCACCCCACCTTGGATTCCCCTAGGTCTCTAGTTTTCAAAAATGCACAGGTTTGGTAGGTTTTCCTAGGTGCCGGCTGAGCTAGAGGCCAATATCTACAGTTAGGCACTTTGCAAAAAAACACCTCTGTTTTCTTTAAAAAAATGTGATGTGTCCACGTTGTGCTGTGGGGCGTTTCCTGTCGCGGGGCTAGGCCTACCCACACACGTGAGGTATCATTTTTATCGGTAGAATTGGGGGAACGCTGGGTGGAAGGAAATTTGTGGCTCCTCTCAGATTCCAGATCTTTCTGCCACAGAAATGTGAGGAACAATTGTTTTTTTAGCCAAAGTTTGAGGTTTGCAAAGGATTCTGGGTAACAGAACCTGGTCCGAGCCACACAAGTCACCCCATCTTTGATTCCCCTAGGTCTCTAGTTTTCAAAAATGCACAGGTTTGGTAGGTTTTCCTAGGTGCCGGCTGAGCTAGAGGCCAATATCTACAGTTAGGCACTTTGCAAAAAAACACCTCTGTTTTCTTTCAAAAAATGTGATGTGTCCACGTTGTGCTGTGGGGCGTTTCCTGTCGCGGGGCTAGGCCTACCCACACACGTGAGGTATCATTTTTATCGGTAGAATTGGGGGAACGCTGGGTGGAAGGAAATTTGTGGCTCCTCTCAGATTCCAGATCTTTCTGCCACAGAAATGTGAGGAACAATTGTTTTTTTAGCCAAAGTTTGAGGTTTGCAAAGGATTCTGGGTAACAGAACCTGGTCCGAGCCACACAAGTCACCCCATCTTTGATTCCCCTAGGTCTCTAGTTTTCAAAAATGCACAGGTTTGGTAGGTTTTCCTAGGTGCCGGCTGAGCTAGAGGCCAATATCTACAGTTAGGCACTTTGCAAAAAAACACCTCTGTTTTCTTTCAAAAAATGTGATGTGTCCACGTTGTGCTGTGGGGCGTTTCCTGTCGCGGGGCTAGGCCTACCCACACACGTGAGGTATCATTTTTATCGGGAGACTTGGGGAAACGCTGGGTGGAAGGAAATTTGTGGCTGCTCTCAGATTCCAGAACTTTCTGTCACCAAAATGTGAGGAACAATTGTTTTTTTAGCCAAAGTTTGAGGTTTGCAAAGGATTCTGGGTAACAGAACCTGGTCCGAGCCACACAAGTCACCCCATCTTTGATTCCCCTAGGTCTCTAGTTTTTAGAAATGCACAGGTTTGGTAGGTTTCCCTAGGTGCCGGCTGAGCTAGAGGCCAAAATCAACAGGTAGGCACTTTGCAAAAAGCACCTCTGTTTTCTTAAAAAAAATTGGATGTGTCAACGTTGCACTTTGGGGCGTTTCCTGACGCAGGCGCTAGGCCTACCCACACAAGTGAGGTATCATTTTTATCGGGAGACTTGGGGAAACGCTGGGTGGAAGGAAATTTGTGGCTGCTCTCAGATTCCAGAACTTTCTGCCACAGAAATGTGAGGAACATGTGTTTTTCTAGCCAAATTTTGACGTCTGCAAAGAATTCTGGGTAACAGAACCTGGTCCGAGCCACACAAGTCACCCCATCTTGGATTCCCCTAGGTCTCCAGTTTTCAGAAATGCACAGGTTTGGTAGGTTTCCCTAGGTGCCGGCTGAGCTAGAGGCCAAAATCTACATGTAGGCACTTTACAAAAAACACCTCTGTTTTCTTTCAAAAAATTGGATGTGTCCACGTTGCGCTTTGGGGCGTTTCCTGTCGCGGGCGCTAGGCCTACCCACACAAGTGAGGTATCATTTTTATTGGTAGACTTGGGGGAACGCTGGGTGGAAGGAAATTTGTGGCTCCTCTCAGATTCCAGAACTTTCTGCCACTGAATTGTGAGGAACATGTGTTTTTTTAGCCAAATTTTGAGGTTTGCAAAGGATTCTGGGGAACAGAACCTGGATCGAGCCACACAAGTCACCCCATCTTGGATTCCCCTATGTCTCTAGTTTTCAGAAATGCACAGGTTTGGTAGGTTTCCCTAGGTGCCGGCTGAGCTAGAGGCCAAAATCTACAGGTAGGCACTTTGGTAAAAACAGCTCTGTTTTCTGTGATGTGTCCACGTTGTGTTTTGGGGCATATCCTGTTGCGGGCGCTAGGCCTACCCACACAAGTGAGGTACCATTTTTATCGGGAGACTTGAGGGAGCGCTGAGTGGAAGGAAATTTGTGGCTCCTCTCAGATTCCAGAACTTTCTGCCACAGAAATGTGAGGAACATGTGTTTTTTTAGCCAAATTTTGAGGTTTGCAAAGGATTCTGGGTAACAGAACCTGGTCCGAGCCACACAAGTCACCCCATCTTGGATTCCTCTAGGATTTTAGTTTTCAGAAATGCACAGGTTTGGTAGGTTTCCCTAGGTGCCGGCTGAGCTAGAGGCCAAAATCTACAGGTAGGCACTTTGCAAAAAACACCTCTGTTTTCATTCAAAAATTTGGATGTGTCCACTTTGCGCTTTGGGGCGTTTCCTGTCGCGGGCACTAGGCCTACCCACACAAGTGAGGTATCATTTTTATCGGGAGACTTGGGGGAACGCTGGGTGGAAGGAAATTTGTGGCTCCTCTCAGATTCCAGAACTTACTGCCACAGAAATGTGAGGAACATGTGTTTTTTTAGCCAAATTTTGAGGTTTGCAAAGGATTCTGGGTAACAGAACCTGGTCCGAGCCACACAAGTCACCCCATCTTGGATTCCCCTAGGTCTCCAGTTTTCAGAAATGCACAGGTTTGGTAGGTTTCCCTAGGTGCCGGCTGAGCTAGAGGCCAAAATCTACAGGTAGGCACTTTGGTAAAAACAGCTCTGTTTTCTGTGATGTGTCCACGTTGTGTTTTGGGGCATATCCTGTCGCGGGCGCTAGGCCTACCCACACAAGTGAGGTACCATTTTTATCGGGAGACTTGAGGGAGCGCTGGGTGGAAGGAAATTTGTGGCTCCTCTCAGATTCCAGAACTTTCTGCCACAGAAATGTGAGGAACATGTGTTTTTTTAGCCAAATTTTGAGGTTTGCAAAGGATTCTGGGTAACAGAACCTGGTCCGAGCCACACAAGTCACCCCATCTTTGATTCCCCTAGGTCTCTAGTTTTTAGAAATGCACAGGTTTGGTAGGTTTCCCTAGGTGCCGGCTGAGCTAGAGGCCAAAATCAACAGGTAGGCACTTTGCAAAAAGCACCTCTGTTTTCTTAAAAAAAATTGGATGTGTCCACGTTGCACTTTGGGGCGTTTCCTGACGCAGGCGCTAGGCCTACCCACACAAGTGAGGTATCATTTTTATCGGGAGACTTGGGGAAACGCTGGGTGGAAGGAAATTTGTGGCTGCTCTCAGATTCCAGAACTTTCTGCCACAGAAATGTGAGGAACATGTGTTTTTCTAGCCAAATTTTGACGTCTGCAAAGGATTCTGGGTAACAGAACATGGTCCGAGCCACACAAGTCACCCCATCTTGGATTCCCCTAGGTCTCCAGTTTTCAGAAATGCACAGGTTTGGTAGGTTTCCCTAGGTGCCGGCTGAGCTAGAGGCCAAAATCTACATGTAGGCACTTTACAAAAAACACCTCTGTTTTCTTTCAAAAAATTGGATGTGTCCACGTTGCGCTTTGGGGCGTTTCCTGTCGCGGGCGCTAGGCCTACCCACACAAGTGAGGTATCATTTTTATTGGTAGACTTGGGGGAACGCTTTGTGGAAGGAAATTTGTGGCTCCTCTCAGATTCCAGAACTTACTGCCACAGAAATGTGAGGAACATGTGTTTTTTTAGCCAAATTTTGAGGTTTGTAAAGGATTCTGGGTAACAGAACCTGGATCGAGCCACACAAGTCACCCCATCTTGGATTCCCCTAAGTCTCTAGTTTTCAGAAATGCACAGGTTTGGTAGGTTTCCCTATGTGCCGGCTGAGCTAGAGGCCAAAATCTACAGGTAGGCACTTTGGTAAAAACAGCTCTGTTTTCTGTGATGTGTCCATGTTGTGTTTTGGGGCATATCCTGTCGCGGGCGCTAGGCCTACCCACACAAGTGAGGTACCATTTTTATCGGGAGACTTGAGGGAGCGCTGGGTGGAAGGAAATTTGTGGCTCCTCTCAGATTCCAGAACTTTCTGCCACAGAAATGTGAGGAACATGTGTTTTTTTAGCCAAATTTTGAGGTTTGCAAAGGATTCTGGGTAACAGAACCTGGTCCGAGCCACACAAGTCACCCCATCTTGGATTCCCCTAGGTCTCCAGTTTTCAGAAATGCATAGGTTTGGTAGGTTTCCCTAGGTGCCGGCTGAGCTAGAGGCCAAAATCTACAGGTAGGCACTTTGCAAAAAACAGCTCTGTTTTCTTTCAAAAAATGGGATGTGTCAACGTTGTGTTTTGGGGCCTCTCCTGTCGCGGCCGCTAGGCCTACCCACACAAGTGAGGTATCATTTTTATTGGGAGACTTGGGGGAACGCTGGGTGGAAGGAAATTTGTGGCTCCTCTCAGATTCCAAAGCTTTCTGCCACAGAAATGTGAGGAACATGTGTTTTTTTAGCAACATTTTTAGGTTTGCAAAGGATTCTGGGTAACAGAACCTGGTCCGAGCCACACAAGTCACCCCATCTTGGATTCCCCTAGGTCTCTAGTTTTCAGAAATGCACAGGTTTGGTAGGTTTCCCTAGGTGCCGGCTGAGCTAGAGACCAAAATCTACAGGTAGGCACTTTGCAAAAAACAGTTCTGTTTTCTTTCAAAAAATGGGATGTGTCAACGTTGTGTTTTGGGGCCTCTCCTGTCGCGGCCGCTAGGCCTACCCACACAAGTGAGGTATCATTTTTATTGGGAGACTTGGGGGAACGCTGGGTGGAAGGAAATTGGTGGCTCCTCTCAGATTCCAGAACTTTCTGTCACCAAAATGTGAGGAAAATGTGTTTTTTTTGTCAAAATTTGAGGTTTGCAAAGGAGTCTGGGTAACAGAACCTGGTCAGAGCCCCACAAGTCACCCCACCTTGGATTCCCCTAGGTCTCTAGTTTTCAAAAATGCACAGGTTTGGTAGGTTTTCCTAGGTGCCGGCTGAGCTAGAGGCCAATATCTACAGTTAGGCACTTTGCAAAAAAACACCTCTGTTTTCTTTAAAAAAATGTGATGTGTCCACGTTGTGCTGTGGGGCGTTTCCTGTCGCGGGGCTAGGCCTACCCACACACGTGAGGTATCATTTTTATCGGTAGAATTGGGGGAACGCTGGGTGGAAGGAAATTTGTGGCTCCTCTCAGATTCCAGATCTTTCTGCCACAGAAATGTGAGGAACAATTGTTTTTTTAGCCAAAGTTTGAGGTTTGCAAAGGATTCTGGGTAACAGAACCTGGTCCGAGCCACACAAGTCACCCCATCTTTGATTCCCCTAGGTCTCTAGTTTTTAGAAATGCACAGGTTTGGTAGGTTTCCCTAGGTGCCGGCTGAGCTAGAGGCCAAAATCAACAGGTAGGCACTTTGCAAAAAGCACCTCTGTTTTCTTAAAAAAAATTGGATGTGTCCACGTTGCACTTTGGGGCGTTTCCTGACGCAGGCGCTAGGCCTACCCACACAAGTGAGGTATCATTTTTATCGGGAGACTTGGGGAAACGCTGGGTGGAAGGAAATTTGTGGCTGCTCTCAGATTCCAGAACTTTCTGCCACAGAAATGTGAGGAACATGTGTTTTTCTAGCCAAATTTTGACGTCTGCAAAGGATTCTGGGTAACAGAACCTGGTCCGAGCCACACAAGTCACCCCATCTTGGATTCCCCTAGGTCTCCAGTTTTCAGAAATGCACAGGTTTGGTAGGTTTCCCTAGGTGCCGGCTGAGCTAGAGGCCAAAATCTACATGTAGGCACTTTACAAAAAACACCTCTGTTTTCTTTCAAAAAATTGGATGTGTCCACGTTGCGCTTTGGGGCGTTTCCTGTCGCGGGCGCTAGGCCTACCCACACAAGTGAGGTATCATTTTTATTGGTAGACTTGGGGGAACGCTGGGTGGAAGGAAATTTGTGGCTCCTCTCAGATTCCAGAACTTTCTGCCACTGAATTGTGAGGAACATGTGTTTTTTTAGCCAAATTTTGAGGTTTGCAAAGGATTCTGGGGAACAGAACCTGGATCGAGCCACACAAGTCACCCCATCTTGGATTCCCCTATGTCTCTAGTTTTCAGAAATGCACAGGTTTGGTAGGTTTCCCTAGGTGCCGGCTGAGCTAGAGGCCAAAATCTACAGGTAGGCACTTTGGTAAAAACAGCTCTGTTTTCTGTGATGTGTCCACGTTGTGTTTTGGGGCATATCCTGTCGCGGGCGCTAGGCCTACCCACACAAGTGAGGTACCATTTTTATCGGGAGACTTGAGGGAGCGCTGAGTGGAAGGAAATTTGTGGCTCCTCTCAGATTCCAGAACTTTCTGCCACAGAAATGTGAGGAACATGTGTTTTTTTAGCCAAATTTTGAGGTTTGCAAAGGATTCTGGGTAACAGAACCTGGTCCGAGCCACACAAGTCACCCCATCTTGGATTCCTCTAGGATTTTAGTTTTCAGAAATGCACAGGTTTGGTAGGTTTCCCTAGGTGCCGGCTGAGCTAGAGGCCAAAATCTACAGGTAGGCACTTTGCAAAAAACACCTCTGTTTTCATTCAAAAATTTGGATGTGTCCACTTTGCGCTTTGGGGCGTTTCCTGTCGCGGGCACTAGGCCTACCCACACAAGTGAGGTATCATTTTTATCGGGAGACTTGGGGGAACGCTGGGTGGAAGGAAATTTGTGGCTCCTCTCAGATTCCAGAACTTACTGCCACAGAAATGTGAGGAACATGTGTTTTTTTAGCCAAATTTTGAGGTTTGCAAAGGATTCTGGGTAACAGAACCTGGTCCGAGCCACACAAGTCACCCCATCTTGGATTCCCCTAGGTCTCCAGTTTTCAGAAATGCACAGGTTTGGTAGGTTTCCCTAGGTGCCGGCTGAGCTAGAGGCCAAAATCTACAGGTAGGCACTTTGGTAAAAACAGCTCTGTTTTCTGTGATGTGTCCACGTTGTGTTTTGGGGCATATCCTGTCGCGGGCGCTAGGCCTACCCACACAAGTGAGGTACCATTTTTATCGGGAGACTTGAGGGAGCGCTGAGTGGAAGGAAATTTGTGGCTCCTCTCAGATTCCAGAACTTTCTGCCACAGAAATGTGAGGAACATGTGTTTTTTTAGCCAAATTTTGAGGTTTGCAAAGGATTCTGGGTAACAGAACCTGGTCCGAGCCACACAAGTCACCCCATCTTGGATTCCTCTAGGATTTTAGTTTTCAGAAATGCACAGGTTTGGTAGGTTTCCCTAGGTGCCGGCTGAGCTAGAGGCCAAAATCTACAGGTAGGCACTTTGCAAAAAACACCTCTGTTTTCATTCAAAAATTTGGATGTGTCCACTTTGCGCTTTGGGGCGTTTCCTGTCGCGGGCACTAGGCCTACCCACACAAGTGAGGTATCATTTTTATCGGGAGACTTGGGGGAACGCTGGGTGGAAGGAAATTTGTGGCTCCTCTCAGATTCCAGAACTTACTGCCACAGAAATGTGAGGAACATGTGTTTTTTTAGCCAAATTTTGAGGTTTGCAAAGGATTCTGGGTAACAGAACCTGGTCCGAGCCACACAAGTCACCCCATCTTGGATTCCCCTAGGTCTCCAGTTTTCAGAAATGCACAGGTTTGGTAGGTTTCCCTAGGTGCCGGCTGAGCTAGAGGCCAAAATCTACAGGTAGGCACTTTGGTAAAAACAGCTCTGTTTTCTGTGATGTGTCCACTTTGTGTTTTGGGGCATATCCTGTCGCGGGCGCTAGGCCTACCCACACAAGTGAGGTACCATTTTTATCGGGAGACTTGAGGGAGCGCTGGGTGGAAGGAAATTTGTGGCTCCTCTCAGATTCCAGAACTTTCTGCCACAGAAATGTGAGGAACATGTGTTTTTTTAGCCAAATTTTGAGGTTTGCAAAGGATTCTGGGTAACAGAACCTGGTCCGAGCCACACAAGTCACCCCATCTTTGATTCCCCTAGGTCTCTAGTTTTTAGAAATGCACAGGTTTGGTAGGTTTCCCTAGGTGCCGGCTGAGCTAGAGGCCAAAATCAACAGGTAGGCACTTTGCAAAAAGCACCTCTGTTTTCTTAAAAAAAATTGGATGTGTCCACGTTGCACTTTGGGGCGTTTCCTGACGCAGGCGCTAGGCCTACCCACACAAGTGAGGTATCATTTTTATCGGGAGACTTGGGGAAACGCTGGGTGGAAGGAAATTTGTGGCTGCTCTCAGATTCCAGAACTTTCTGCCACAGAAATGTGAGGAACATGTGTTTTTCTAGCCAAATTTTGACGTCTGCAAAGGATTCGGGGTAACAGAACATGGTCCGAGCCACACAAGTCACCCCATCTTGGATTCCCCTAGGTCTCCAGTTTTCAGAAATGCACAGGTTTGGTAGGTTTCCCTAGGTGCCGGCTGAGCTAGAGGCCAAAATCTACATGTAGGCACTTTACAAAAAACACCTCTGTTTTCTTTCAAAAAATTGGATGTGTCCACGTTGCGCTTTGGGGCGTTTCCTGTCGCGGGCGCTAGGCCTACCCACACAAGTGAGGTATCATTTTTATTGGTAGACTTGGGGGAACGCTTTGTGGAAGGAAATTTGTGGCTCCTCTCAGATTCCAGAACTTTCTGCCACTGAATTGTGAGGAACATGTGTTTTTTTAGCCAAATTTTGAGGTTTGTAAAGGATTCTGGGTAACAGAACCTGGATCGAGCCACACAAGTCACCCCATCTTGGATTCCCCTAAGTCTCTAGTTTTCAGAAATGCACAGGTTTGGTAGGTTTCCCTAGGTGCCAGCTGAGCTAGAGGCCAAAATCTACAGGTAGGCACTTTGGTAAAAACAGCTCTGTTTTCTGTGATGTGTCCACGTTGTGTTTTGGGGCATATCCTGTCGCGGGCGCTAGGCCTACCCACACAAGTGAGGTACCATTTTTATCGGGAGACTTGAGGGAGCGCTGGGTGGAAGGAAATTTGTGGCTCCTCTCAGATTCCAGAACTTTCTGCCACAGAAATGTGAGGAACATGTGTTTTTTTAGCCAAATTTTGAGGTTTGCAAAGGATTCTGGGTAACAGAACCTGGTCCGAGCCACACAAGTCACCCCATCTTGGATTCCTCTAGGATTTTAGTTTTCAGAAATGCACAGGTTTGGTAGGTTTCCCTAGGTGCCGGCTGAGCTAGAGGCCAAAATCTACAGGTAGGCACTTTGCAAAAAACACCTCTGTTTTCATTCAAAAATTTGGATGTTTCCACTTTGCGCTTTGGGGCGTTTCCTGTCGCGGGCACTAGGCCTACCCACACAAGTGAGGTATCATTTTTATCGGGAGACTTGGGGGAACGCTGGGTGGAAGGAAATTTGTGGCTCCTCTCAGATTCCAGAACTTACTGCCACAGAAATGTGAGGAACATGTGTTTTTTTAGCCAAATTTTGAGGTTTGCAAAGGATTCTGGGTAACAGAACCTGGTCCGAGCCACACAAGTCACCCAATCTTGGATTCCCCTAGGTCTCCAGTTTTCAGAAATGCATAGGTTTGGTAGGTTTCCCTAGGTGCCGGCTGAGCTAGAGGCCAAAATCTACAGGTAGGCACTTTGCAAAAAACAGCTCTGTTTTCTTTCAAAAAATGGGATGTGTCAACGTTGTGTTTTGGGGCCTTTCCTGTCGCGGCCGCTAGGCCTACCCACACAAGTGAGGTATCATTTTTATTGGGAGACTTGGGGGAACGCTGGGTGGAAGGAAATTCGTGGCTCCTCTCAGATTCCAAAGCTTTCTGCCACAGAAATGTGAGGAACATGTGTTTTTTTAACAACATTTTTAGGTTTGCAAAGGATTCTGGGTAACAGAACCTGGTCCGAGCCACACAAGTCACCCCATCTTGGATTCCCCTAGGTCTCTAGTTTTCAGAAATGCACAGGTTTGGTAGGTTTCCCTAGGTGCCGGCTGAGCTAGAGACCAAAATCTACAGGTAGGCACTTTGCAAAAAACAGCTCTGTTTTCTTTCAAAAAATGGGATGTGTCAACGTTGTGTTTTGGGGCCTCTCCTGTCGCGGCCGCTAGGCCTACCCACACAAGTGAGGTATCATTTTTATTGGGAGACTTGGGGGAACGCTGGGTGGAAGGAAATTTGTGGCTCCTCTCAGATTCCAGAACTTACTGCCACAAAAATGTGAGGAACATGTGTTTTTTTAGCCAAATTTTGAGGTTTGCAAAGGATTCTGGGTAACAGAACCTGGTCCGAGCCACACAAGTCACCCCATCTTGGATTCCCCTAGGTCTCCAGTTTTCAGAAATGCACAGGTTTGATAGGTTTCCCTAGGTGCCGGCTGAGCTAGAGGCCAAAATCTACAGGTAGGCACTTTGCAAAAAACACCTCTGTTCTCTTTCAAAAAATTGGATGTGTCTACGTTGCGCTTTTGGGCGTTTCCTGTCGCGGGCGCAGGCCTACCCACACAAGTGAGGTATCATTTTTATTGGGAGACTTGGGGGAACGCTGGGTGGGAGGACATTTGTGGCTCCTCTCAGATTCCAGAACTTTCTGCCACTGAATTGTGAGGAACATGTGTTTTTTTAGCCAAATTTTTAGATTTGCAAAGGATTCTTTGTAACAGAACCTGGTCCGAGGCACACAAGTCACCCTATCTTGGATTCCCCTAGGTCTCTAGTTTTCAGAAATGCACAGGTTTGGTAGGTTTCCCTAGGTGCCGGCTGAGCTAGAGGCCAAAATCTACAGGTAGGCACTTTGGTAAAAACACCTCTGTTTTCTGTGATGTGTCCACGTTGTGTTTTGGGGCAGAACCTGTTGCGGGCGCTAGGCCTACCCACACAAGTGAGGTACCATTTTTATCGGGAGACTTGGGGGAGCGCTGGGTGGAAGGAAATTTGTGGCTCCTCTCAGATTCCAGAACTTACTGCCACAGAAATGTGAGGAACATGTGTTTTTTTAGCCAAATTTTGAGGTTTGCAAAGGATTCTGGGTAACAGAACCTGGTCCGAGCCACACAAGTCACCCCATCTTGGATTCCTCTAGGTTTTTAGTTTTCAGAAATGCACAGGTTTGGTAGGTTTCCCTAGGTGCCGGCTGAGCTAGAGGCCAAAATCTACCGGTAGGCACTTTGCAAAAAACACCTCTGTTCTCTTTAAAAAAATTGGATGTGTCCACGTTGCGCTTTGGGGCGTTTCCTGTCGCGGGCGCAGGCCTACCCACACAAGTGAGGTATCATTTTTATTGGGAGACTTGGGGGAACACTGGGTGGGAGGATATTTGTGGCTCCTCTCAGATTCCAGAACTTTCTGCCACTGAATTGTGAGGAACATGTGTTTTTTTAGCAAATTTTTTAGATTTGCAAAGGATTCTTTGTAACAGAACCTGGTCAGAGCCACACAAGTCACCCCATCTTGGATTCCCCTAGGTCTCTAGTTTTCAGAAATGCACAGGTTTGGTAGGTTTCCCTAGGTGCCGGCTGAGCTAGAGGCCAAAATCTACAGGTAGGCACTTTGGTAAAAACACCTCTGTTTTCTGTGATGTGTCCACGTTGTGTTTTGGGGCAGATCCTGTCGCGGGCGCTAGGCTTACCCACACAAGTGAGGTACCATTTTTATCGGGAGACTTGGGGGAGCGCTGGGTGGAAGGAAATTTGTGGCTCCTCTCAGATTCCAAAGCTTTCTGCCACAGAAATGTGAGGAACATGTGTTTTTTTAGCAACATTTTTAGGTTTGCAAAGGATTCTGGGTAACAGAACCTGGTCCGAGCCACACAAGTCACCCCATCTTGGATTCCCCTAGGTCTCTAGTTTTCAGAAATGCACAGGTTTGGTAGGTTTCCCTAGGTGCCGGCTGAGCTAGAGACCAAAATCTACAGGTAGGCACTTTGCTAAAAACAGCTCTGTTTTCTTTCAAAAAATGGGATGTGTCAACGTTGTGTTTTGGGGCCTCTCCTGTCGCGGCCGCTAGGCCTACCCACACAAGTGAGGTATCATTTTTATTGGGAGACTTGGGGGAACGCTGGGTGGAAGGAAATTTGTGGCTCCTCTCAGATTCCAGAACTTTCTGTCACCGAAATGTGAGGAAAATGAGTTTTTTTTGTCAAAATTTGAGGTTTGCAAAGGAGTCTGGGTAACAGAACCTGGTCAGAGCCCCACAAGTCACCCGACCTTGGATTCCCCTAGGTCTCTAGTTGTCAAAAATGCACAGGTTTGGTAGGTTTTCCTAGGTGCCGGCTGAGCTAGAGGCCAATATCTACAGTTAGGCACTTTGCAAAAAAACACCTCTGTTTTCTTTCAAAAAATGTGATGTGTCCACGTTGTGCTGTGGGGCGTTTCCTGTCGCGGGGCTAGGCCTATCCACACACGTGAGGTATCATTTTTATCGGTAGAATTGGGGGAACGCTGGGTGGAAGGAAATGTGTGGCTCCTCTCAGATTCCAGATCTTTCTGCCACAGAAATGTGAGGAACATGTGTTTTTTTAGCCAAAGTTTGAGGTTTGCAAAGGATTCTGGGTAACAGAACCTGGTCCGAGCCACACAAGTCACCCCATCTTTGATTCCCCTAGGTCTCCAGTTTTCAGAAATGCACAGGTTTGGTAGGTTTCCCTAGGTGCCGGCTGAGCTAGAGACCAAAATCTACAGGTAGGCACTTTGCAAAAAACAGCTCTGTTTTCTTTCAAAAAATGGGATGTGTCAACGTTGTGTTTTGGGGCCTCTCCTGTCGCGGCCGCTAGGCCTACCCACACAAGTGAGGTATCATTTTTATTGGGAGACTTGGGGGAACGCTGGGTGGAAGGAAATTTGTGGCTCCTCTCAGATTCCAGAACTTTCTGTCACCGAAATGTGAGGAAAATGTGTTTTTTTTGTCAAAATTTGAGGTTTGCAAAGGAGTCTGGGTAACAGAACCTGGTCAGAGCCCCACAAGTCACCCGACCTTGGATTCCCCTAGGTCTCTAGTTGTCAAAAATGCACAGGTTTGGTAGGTTTTCCTAGGTGCCGGCTGAGCTAGAGGCCAATATCTACAGTTAGGCACTTTGCAAAAAAACACCTCTGTTTTCTTTCAAAAAATGTGATGTGTCCACGTTGTGCTGTGGGGCGTTTCCTGTCGCGGGGCTATGCCTACCCACACACGTGAGGTATCATTTTTATCGGTAGAATTGGGGGAACGCTGGGTGGAAGGAAATGTGTGGCTCCTCTCAGATTCCAGATCTTTCTGACAGAAATGTGAGGAACATGTGTTTTTTTAGCCAAAGTTTGAGGTTTGCAAAGGATTCTGGGTAACAGAACCTGGTCCGAGCCACACAAGTCACCCCATCTTTGATTCCCCTAGGTCTCCAGTTTTCAGAAATGCACAGGTTTGGTAGGTTTCCCTAGGTGCCGGCTGAGCTAGAGGCCAAAATCAACAGGTAGGCACTTTGCAAAAAGCACCTCTGTTTTCTTAAAAAAAATTGGATGTGTCCACGTTGCACTTTGGGGCGTTTCCTGACGCAGGCGCTAGGCCTACCCACACAAGTGAGGTATCATTTTTATCGGGAGACTTGGGGAAACGCTGGGTGGAAGGAAATTTGTGGCTGCTCTCAGATTCCAGAACTTTCTGCCACAGAAATGTGAGGAACATGTGTTTTTCTAGCCAAATTTTGACGTCTGCAAAGGATTCTGGGTAACAGAACCTGGTCCGAGCCACACAAGTCACCCCATCTTGGATTCCCCTAGGTCTCCAGTTTTCAGAAATGCACAGGTTTGGTAGGTTTCCCTAGGTGCCGGCTGAGCTAGAGGCCAAAATCTACATGTAGGCACTTTACAAAAAACACCTCTGTTTTCTTTCAAAAAATTGGATGTGTCCACGTTGCGCTTTGGGGCGTTTCCTGTCGCGGGCGCTAGGCCTACCCACACAAGTGAGGTATCATTTGTATTGGTAGACTTGGGGGAACGCTGGGTGGAAGGAAATTTGTGGCTCCTCTCAGATTCCAGAACTTTCTGCCACTGAATTGTGAGGAACATGTGTTTTTTTAGCCAAATTTTGAGGTTTGCAAAGGATTCTGGGTAACAGAACCTGGATCGAGCCACACAAGTCACCCCATCTTGGATTCCCCTAAGTCTCTAGTTTTCAGAAATGCACAGGTTTGGTAGGTTTCCCTAGGTGCCGGCTGAGCTAGAGGCCAAAATCTACAGGTAGGCACTTTGGTAAAAACAACTCTGTTTTCTGTGATGTGTCCACTTTGTGTTTTGGGGCATATCCTGTCGTGGGCGCTAGGCCTACCCACACAAGTGAGGTACCATTTTTATCGGGAGACTTGAGGGAGCGCTGGGTGGAAGGAAATTTGTGGCTCCTCTCAGATTCCAGAACTTTCTGCCACAGAAATGTGAGGAACATGTGTTTTTTTAGCCAAATTTTGAGGTTTGCAAAGGATTCTGGGTAACAGAACCTGGTCCGAGCCACACAAGTCACCCCATCTTGGATTCCTCTAGGATTTTAGTTTTCAGAAATGCACAGGTTTGGTAGGTTTCCCTAGGTGCCGGCTGAGCTAGAGGCCAAAATCTACAGGTAGGCACTTTGCGAAAAACACCTCTGTTTTCATTCAAAAATTTGGATGTGTCCACTTTGCGCTTTGGGGCGTTTCCTGTCGCGGGCACTAGGCTTACCCACACAAGTGAGGTATCATTTTTATCGGGAGACTTGGGGGAACGCTGGGTGGAAGGAAATTTGTGGCTCCTCTCAGATTCCAGAACTTACTGCCACAGAAATGTGAGGAACATGTGTTTTTTTAGCCAAATTTTGAGGTTTGCAAAGGATTCTGGGTAACAGAACCTGGTCCGAGCCACACAAGTCACCCCATCTTGGATTCCCCTAGGTCTCCAGTTTTCAGAAATGCATAGGTTTGGTAGGTTTCCCTAGGTGCCGGCTGAGCTAGAGGCCAAAATCTACAGGTAGGCACTTTGCAAAAAACAGCTCTGTTTTCTTTCAAAAAATGGGATGTGTCAACGTTGTGTTTTGGGGCGTCTTCTGTCGCGGCCGCTAGGCCTACCCACACAAGTGAGGTATCATTTTTATCGGGAGACTTGGGGGAACGCTGAGTGGAAGGAAATTTGTGGCTCCTCTCAGATTCCAGAACTTACTGCCACAGAAATGTGAGGAACATGTGTTTTTTTAGCCAAATTTTGAGGTTTGCAAAGGATTCTGGGTAACAGAACCTGGTCCGAGCCACACAAGTCACCCCATCTTGGATTCCCCTAGGTCTCCAGTTTTCAGAAATGCACAGGTTTGGTAGATTTCCCTAGGTGCCGGCTGAGCTAGAGACCAAAATCTACAGGTAGGCACTTTGCAAAAAACAGCTCTGTTTTCTTTCAAAAAATGGGATGTGTCAACGTTGTGTTTTGGGGCCTCTCCTGTCGCGGCCTCTAGGCCTACCCACACAAGTGAGGTATCATTTTTATTGGGAGACTTGGGGGAACGCTGGGTGGAAGGAAATTTGTGGCTCCTCTCAGATTCCAGAACTTTCTGTCACCGAAATGTGAGGAAAATGTGTTTTTTTTGTCAAAATTTGAGGTTTGCAAAGGAGTCTGGGTAACAGAACCTGGTCAGAGCCCCACAAGTCACCCGACCTTGGATTCCCCTAGGTCTCTAGTTGTCAAAAATGCACAGGTTTGGTAGGTTTTCCTAGGTGCCGGCTGAGCTAGAGGCCAATATCTACAGTTAGGCACTTTGCAAAAAAACACCTCTGTTTTCTTTCAAAAAATGTGATGTGTCCACGTTGTGCTGTGGGGCGTTTCCTGTCGCGGGGCTAGGCCTACCCACACACGTGAGGTATCATTTTTATCGGTAGAATTGGGGGAACGCTGGGTGGAAGGAAATTTGTGGCTGCTCTTAGATTCCAGATCTTTCTGGCACAGAAATGTGAGGAACATGTGTTTTTTTAGCCAAAGTTTGAGGTTTGCAAAGGATTCTGGGTAACAGAACCTGGTCCGAGCCACACAAGTCACCCCATCTTTGATTCCCCTAGGTCTCTAGTTTTTAGAAATGCACAGGTTTGGTAGGTTTCCCTAGGTGCCGGCTGAGCTAGAGGCCAAAATCAACAGGTAGGCACTTTGCAAAAAGCACCTCTGTTTTCTTAAAAAAAATTGGATGTGTCCACGTTGCACTTTGGGGCGTTTCCTGACGCAGGCGCTAGGCCTACCCACACAAGTAAGGTATCATTTTTATCGGGAGACTTGGGGAAACGCTGGGTGGAAGGAAATTTGTGGCTGCTCTCAGATTCCAGAACTTTCTGCCACAGAAATGTGAGGAACATGTGTTTTTCTAGCCAAATTTTGACGTCTGCAAAGGATTCTGGGTAACAGAACCTGGTCCGAGCCACACAAGTCACCCCATCTTGGATTCCCCTAGGTCTCCAGTTTTCAGAAATGCACAGGTTTGGTAGGTTTCCCTAGGTGCCAGCTGAGCTAGTGGCCAAAATCTACATGTAGGCACTTTACAAAAAACACCTCTGTTTTCTTTCAAAAAATTGGATGTATACACGTTGCGCTTTGGGGCGTTTCCTGTCGCGGGCGCTAGGCCTACCCACACAAGTGAGGTATCATTTTTATTGGTAGACTTGGGGGAACGCTGGGTGGAAGGAAATTTGTGGCTCCTCTCAGATTCCAGAACTTTCTGCCACTGAATTGTGAGGAACATGTGTTTTTTTTAGCCAAATTTTGAGGTTTGCAAAGGATTCTGGGTAACAGAACCTGGATCGAGCCACACAAGTCACCCCATCTTGGATTCCCCTAAGTCTCTAGTTTTCAGAAATGCACAGGTTTGGTAGGTTTCCCTAGGTGCCGGCTGAGCTAGAGGCCAAAATCTACAGGTAGGCACTTTGGTAAAAACAGCTCTGTTTTCTGTGATGTGTCCACGTTGTGTATTGGGGCATATCCTGTCGCGGGCGCTAGGCCTACCCACACAAGTGAGGTACCATTTTTATCGGGAGACTTGAGGGAGCGCTGGGTGGAAGGAAATTTGTGGCTCCTCTCAGATTCCAGAACTTTCTGCCACAGAAATGTGAGGAACATGTGTTTTTTTAGCCAAATTTTGAGGTTTGCAAAGGATTCTGGGTAACAGAACCTGGTCCGAGCCACACAAGTCACCCCATCTTGGATTCCTCTAGGATTTTAGTTTTCAGAAATGCACAGGTTTGGTAGGTTTCCCTAGGTGCCGGCTGAGCTAGAGGCCAAAATCTACAGGTAGGCACTTTGCAAAAAACACCTCTGTTTTCATTCAAAAATTTGGATGTGTCCACTTTGCGCTTTGGGGCGTTTCCTGTCGCGGGCACTAGGCCTACCCACACAAGTGAGGTATCATTTTTATCGGGAGACTTGGGGGAACGCTGGGTGGAAGGAAATTTGTGGCTCCTCTCAGATTCCAGAACTTACTGCCACAGAAATGTGAGGAACATGTGTTTTTTTAGCCAAATTTTGAGGTTTGCAAAGGATTCTGGGTAACAGAACCTGGTCCGAGCCACACAAGTCACCCCATCTTGGATTCCCCTAGGTCTCCAGTTTTCAGAAATGCACAGGTTTGGTAGGTTTCCCTAGGTGCCGGCTGAGCTAGAGGCCAAAATCTACATGTAGGCACTTTACAAAAAACACCTCTGTTTTCTTTCAAAAAATTGGATGTGTCCACGTTGCGCTTTGGGGCGTTTCCTGTCGCGGGCGCTAGGCCTACCCACACAAGTGAGGTATCATTTTTATTGGTAGACTTGGGGGAACGCTGGGTGGAAGGAAATTTGTGGCTCCTCTCAGATTCCAGAACTTTCTGCCACTGAATTGTGAGGAAGATGTGTTTTTTTAGCCAAATTTTGAGGTTTGCAAAGGATTCTGGGGAACAGAACCTGGATCGAGCCACACAAGTCACCCCATCTTGGATTCCCCTATGTCTCTAGTTTTCAGAAATGCACAGGTTTGGTAGGTTTCCCTAGGTGCCGGCTGAGCTAGAGGCCAAAATCTACAGGTAGGCACTTTGGTAAAAACAGCTCTGTTTTCTGTGATGTGTCCACGTTGTGTTTTGGGGCATATCCTGTCGCGGGCGCTAGGCCTACCCACACAAGTGAGGTACCATTTTTATCGGGATACTTGAGGGAGCGCTGAGTGGAAGGAAATTTGTGGCTCCTCTCAGATTCCAGAACTTTCTGCCACAGAAATGTGAGGAACATGTGTTTTTTTAGCCAAATTTTGAGGTTTGCAAAGGATTCTGGGTAACAGAACCTGGTCCGAGCCACACAAGTCACCCCATCTTGGATTCCTCTAGGATTTTAGTTTTCAGAAATGCACAGGTTTGGAAGGTTTCCCTAGGTGCCGGCTGAGCTAGAGGCCAAAATCTACAGGTAGGCACTTTGCAAAAAACACCTCTGTTTTCATTCAAAAATTTGGATGTGTCCACTTTGCGCTTTGGGGCGTTTCCTGTCGCGGGCACTAGGCCTACCCACACAAGTGAGGTATCATTTTTATCGGGAGACTTGGGGGAACGCTGGGTGGAAGGAAATTTGTGGCTCCTCTCAGATTCCAGAACTTACTGCCACAAAAATGTGAGGAACATGTGTTTTTTTAGCCAAATTTTGAGGTTTGCAAAGGATTCTGGGTAACAGAACCTGGTCCGAGCCACACAAGTCACCCCATCTTGGATTCCCCTAGGTCTCCAGTTTTCAGAAATGCACAGGTTTGATAGGTTTCCCTAGGTGCCGGCTGAGCTAGAGGCCAAAATCTACAGGTAGGCACTTTGCAAAAAACACCTCTGTTCTCTTTCAAAAAATTGGATGTGTCTACGTTGCGCTTTTGGGCGTTTCCTGTCGCGGGCGCAGGCCTACCCACACAAGTGAGGTATCATTTTTATTGGGAGACTTGGGGGAACGCTGGGTGGGAGGACATTTGTGGCTCCTCTCAGATTCCAGAACTTTCTGCCACTGAATTGTGAGGAACATGTGTTTTTTTAGCCAAATTTTTAGATTTGCAAAGGATTCTTTGTAACAGAACCTGGTCCGAGGCACACAAGTCACCCTATCTTGGATTCCCCTAGGTCTCTAGTTTTCAGAAATGCACAGGTTTGGTAGGTTTCCCTAGGTGCCGGCTGAGCTAGAGGCCAAAATCTACAGGTAGGCACTTTGGTAAAAACACCTCTGTTTTCTGTGATGTGTCCACGTTGTGTTTTGGGGCAGATCGTGTTGCGGGCGCTAGGCCTACCCACACAAGTGAGGTACCATTTTTATCGGGAGACTTGGGGGAGCGCTGGGTGGAAGGAAATTTGTGGCTCCTCTCAGATTCCAGAACTTACTGCCACAGAAATGGGAGGAACATGTGTTTTTTTAGCCAAATTTTGAGGTTTGCAAAGGATTCTGGGTAACAGAACCTGGTCCGAGCCACACAAGTCACCCCATCTTGCATTCCCCTAGGTCTCCAGTTTTCAGAAATGCACAGGTTTGGTAGGTTTCCCTAGGTGCCGGCTGAGCTAGAGACCAAAATCTACAGGTAGGCACTTTGCAAAAAACAGCTCTGTTTTCTTTCAAAAAATGGGATGTGTCAACGTTGTGTTTTGGGGCCTCTCCTGTCGCGGCCGCTAGGCCTACCCACACAAGTGAGGTATCATTTTTATTGGGAGACTTGGAGGAACGCTGGGTGGAAGGAAATTTGTGGCTCCTCTCAGATTCCAGAACTTTCTGTCACCGAAATGTGAGGAAAATGTGTTTTTTTTGTCAAAATTTGAGGTTGGCAAAGGAGTCTGGGTAACAGAACCTGGTCAGAGCCCCACAAGTCACCCGACCTTGGATTCCCCTAGGTCTCTAGTTGTCAAAAATGCACAGGTTTGGTAGGTTTTCCTAGGTGCCGGCTGAGCTAGAGGCCAATATCTACAGTTAGGCACTTTGCAAAAAAACACATCTGTTTTCTTTCAAAAAATGTGATGTGTCCACGTTGTGCTGTGGGGCGTTTCCTGTCGCGGGGCTAGGCCTACCCACACACGTGAGGTATCATTTTTATCAGTAGAATTGGGGGAACGCTGGGTGGAAGGAAATTTGTGGCTCCTCTCAGATTCCAGATCTTTCTGCCACAGAAATGTGAGGAACATGTGTTTTTTTAGCCAAAGTTTGAGGTTTGCAAAGGATTCTGGGTAACAGAACCTGGTCCGAGCCACACAAGTCACCCCATCTTTGATTCCCCTAGGTCTCTAGTTTTTAGAAATGCACAGGTTTGGTAGGTTTCCCTAGGTGCCGGCTGAGCTAGAGGCCAAAATCAACAGGTAGGCACTTTGCAAAAAGCACCTCTGTTTTCTTAAAAAAAATTGGATGTGTCCACGTTGCACTTTGGGGCGTTTCCTGACGCAGGCGCTAGGCCTACCCACACAAGTGAGGTATCATTTTTATCGGGAGACTTGGGGAAACGCTGGGTGGAAGGAAATTTGTGGCTGCTCTCAGATTCCAGAACTTTCTGCCACAGAAATGTGAGGAACATGTGTTTTTCTAGCCAAATTTTGACGTCTGCAAAGGATTCTGGGTAACAGAACCTGGTCCGAGCCACACAAGTCACCCCATCTTGGATTCCCCTAGGTCTCCAGTTTTCAGAAATGCACAGGTTTGGTAGGTTTCCCTAGGTGCCGGCTGAGCTAGAGGCCAAAATCTACATGTAGGCACTTTACAAAAAACACCTGTTTTCTTTCAAAAAATTGGATGTGTCCACGTTGCGCTTTGGGGCGTTTCCTGTCGCGGGCGCTAGGCCTACCCACACAAGTGAGGTATCATTTTTATTGGTAGACTTGGGGGAACGCTGGGTGGAAGGAAATTTGTGGCTCCTCTCAGATTCCAGAACTTTCTGCCACTGAATTGTGAGGAACATGTGTTTTTTTAGCCAAATTTTGAGGTTTGCAAAGGATTCTGGGTAACAGAACCTGGATCGAGCCACACAAGTCACCCCATCTTGGATTCCCCTAAGTCTCTAGTTTTCAGAAATGCACAGGTTTGGTAGGTTTCCCAAGGTGCCGGCTGAGCTAGAGGCCAAAATCTACAGGTAGGCACTTTGGTAAAAACAACTCTGTTTTCTGTGATGTGTCCACGTTGTGTTTTGGGGCATATCCTGTCGCGGGCGCTAGGCCTACCCACACAAGTGAGGTACCATTTTTATCGGGAGACTTGAGGGAGCGCTGGGTGGAAGGAAATTTGTGGCTCCTCTCAGATTCCAGAACTTTCTGCCACAGAAATGTGAGGAACATGTGTTTTTTTAGCCAAATTTTGAGGTTTGCAAAGGATTCTGGGTAACAGAACCTGGTCCGAGCCACACAAGTCACCCCATCTTGGATTCCTCTAGGATTTTAGTTTTCAGAAATGCACAGGTTTGGTAGGTTTCCCTAGGTGCCGGCTGAGCTAGAGGCCAAAATCTACAGGTAGGCACTTTGCGAAAAACACCTCTGTTTTCATTCAAAAATTTGGATGTGTCCACTTTGCGCTTTGGGGCGTTTCCTGTCGCGGGCACTAGGCCTACCCACACAAGTGAGGTATCATTTTTATCGGGAGACTTGGGGGAACGCTGGGTGGAAGGAAATTTGTGGCTCCTCTCAGATTCCAGAACTTACTGCCACAGAAATGTGAGGAACATGTGTTTTTTTAGCCAAATTTTGAGGTTTGCAAAGGATTCTGGGTAACAGAACCTGGTCCGAGCCACACAAGTCACCCCATCTTGGATTCCCCTAGGTCTCCAGTTTTCAGAAATGCATAGGTTTGGTAGGTTTCCCTAGGTGCCGGCTGAGCTAGAGGCCAAAATCTACAGGTAGGCACTTTGCAAAAAACAGCTCTGTTTTCTTTCAAAAAATGGGATGTGTCAACGTTGTGTTTTGGGGCGTCTCCTGTCGCGGCCGCTAGGCCTACCCACACAAGTGAGGTATCATTTTTATTGGGAGACTTGGGGGAACGCTGGGTGGAAGGAAATTTGTGGCTCCTCTCAGATTCCAAAGCTTTCTGCCACAGAAATGTGAGGAACATGTGTTTTTTTAGCAACATTTTTAGGTTTGCAAAGGATTCTGGGTAACAGAACCTGGTCCGAGCCACACAAGTCACCCAATCTTGGATTCCCCTAGGTCTCCAGTTTTCAGAAATGCATAGGTTTGGTAGGTTTCCCTAGGTGCCGGCTGAGCTAGAGGCCAAAATCTACAGGTAGGCACTTTGCAAAAAACAGCTCTGTTTTCTTTCAAAAAATGGGATGTGTCAACGTTGTGTTTTGGGGCCTTTCCTGTCGCGGCCGCTAGGCCTACCCACACAAGTGAGGTATCATTTTTATTGGGAGACTTGGGGGAACGCTGGGTGGAAGGAAATTCGTGGCTCCTCTCAGATTCCAAAGCTTTCTGCCACAGAAATGTGAGGAACATGTGTTTTTTTAACAACATTTTTAGGTTTGCAAAGGATTCTGGGTAACAGAACCTGGTCCGAGCCACACAAGTCACCCCATCTTGGATTCCCCTAGGTCTCTAGTTTTCAGAAATGCACAGGTTTGGTAGGTTTCCCTAGGTGCCGGCTGAGCTAGAGACCAAAATCTACAGGTAGGCACTTTGCAAAAAACAGCTCTGTTTTCTTTCAAAAAATGGGATGTGTCAACGTTGTGTTTTGGGGCCTCTCCTGTCGCGGCCGCTAGGCCTACCCACACAAGTGAGGTATCATTTTTATTGGGAGACTTGGGGGAACGCTGGGTGGAAGGAAATTTGTGGCTCCTCTCAGATTCCAGAACTTACTGCCACAAAAATGTGAGGAACATGTGTTTTTTTAGCCAAATTTTGAGGTTTGCAAAGGATTCTGGGTAACAGAACCTGGTCCGAGCCACACAAGTCACCCCATCTTGGATTCCCCTAGGTCTCCAGTTTTCAGAAATGCACAGGTTTGATAGGTTTCCCTAGGTGCCGGCTGAGCTAGAGGCCAAAATCTACAGGTAGGCACTTTGCAAAAAACACCTCTGTTCTCTTTCAAAAAATTGGATGTGTCTACGTTGCGCTTTTGGGCGTTTCCTGTCGCGGGCGCAGGCCTACCCACACAAGTGAGGTATCATTTTTATTGGGAGACTTGGGGGAACGCTGGGTGGGAGGACATTTGTGGCTCCTCTCAGATTCCAGAACTTTCTGCCACTGAATTGTGAGGAACATGTGTTTTTTTAGCCAAATTTTTAGATTTGCAAAGGATTCTTTGTAACAGAACCTGGTCCGAGGCACACAAGTCACCCTATCTTGGATTCCCCTAGGTCTCTAGTTTTCAGAAATGCACAGGTTTGGTAGGTTTCCCTAGGTGCCGGCTGAGCTAGAGGCCAAAATCTACAGGTAGGCACTTTGGTAAAAACACCTCTGTTTTCTGTGATGTGTCCACGTTGTGTTTTGGGGCAGAACCTGTTGCGGGCGCTAGGCCTACCCACACAAGTGAGGTACCATTTTTATCGGGAGACTTGGGGGAGCGCTGGGTGGAAGGAAATTTGTGGCTCCTCTCAGATTCCAGAACTTACTGCCACAGAAATGTGAGGAACATGTGTTTTTTTAGCCAAATTTTGAGGTTTGCAAAGGATTCTGGGTAACAGAACCTGGTCCGAGCCACACAAGTCACCCCATCTTGGATTCCTCTAGGTTTTTAGTTTTCAGAAATGCACAGGTTTGGTAGGTTTCCCTAGGTGCCGGCTGAGCTAGAGGCCAAAATCTACCGGTAGGCACTTTGCAAAAAACACCTCTGTTCTCTTTAAAAAAATTGGATGTGTCCACGTTGCGCTTTGGGGCGTTTCCTGTCGCGGGCGCAGGCCTACCCACACAAGTGAGGTATCATTTTTATTGGGAGACTTGGGGGAACACTGGGTGGGAGGATATTTGTGGCTCCTCTCAGATTCCAGAAATTTCTGCCACTGAATTGTGAGGAACATGTGTTTTTTTAGCAAATTTTTTAGATTTGCAAAGGATTCTTTGTAACAGAACCTGGTCAGAGCCACACAAGTCACCCCATCTTGGATTCCCCTAGGTCTCTAGTTTTCAGAAATGCACAGGTTTGGTAGGTTTCCCTAGGTGCCGGCTGAGCTAGAGGCCAAAATCTACAGGTAGGCACTTTGGTAAAAACACCTCTGTTTTCTGTGATGTGTCCACGTTGTGTTTTGGGGCAGATCCTGTCGCGGGCGCTAGGCTTACCCACACAAGTGAGGTACCATTTTTATCGGGAGACTTGGGGGAGCGCTGGGTGGAAGGAAATTTGTGGCTCCTCTCAGATTCCAAAGCTTTCTGCCACAGAAATGTGAGGAACATGTGTTTTTTTAGCAACATTTTTAGGTTTGCAAAGGATTCTGGGTAACAGAACCTGGTCCGAGCCACACAAGTCACCCCATCTTGGATTCCCCTAGGTCTCTAGTTTTCAGAAATGCACAGGTTTGGTAGGTTTCCCTAGGTGCCGGCTGAGCTAGAGACCAAAATCTACAGGTAGGCACTTTGCTAAAAACAGCTCTGTTTTCTTTCAAAAAATGGGATGTGTCAACGTTGTGTTTTGGGGCCTCTCCTGTCGCGGCCGCTAGGCCTACCCACACAAGTGAGGTATCATTTTTATTGGGAGACTTGGGGGAACGCTGGGTGGAAGGAAATTTGTGGCTCCTCTCAGATTCCAGAACTTTCTGTCACCGAAATGTGAGGAAAATGAGTTTTTTTTGTCAAAATTTGAGGTTTGCAAAGGAGTCTGGGTAACAGAACCTGGTCAGAGCCCCACAAGTCACCCGACCTTGGATTCCCCTAGGTCTCTAGTTGTCAAAAATGCACAGGTTTGGTAGGTTTTCCTAGGTGCCGGCTGAGCTAGAGGCCAATATCTACAGTTAGGCACTTTGCAAAAAAACACCTCTGTTTTCTTTCAAAAAATGTGATGTGTCCACGTTGTGCTGTGGGGCGTTTCCTGTCGCGGGGCTAGGCCTATCCACACACGTGAGGTATCATTTTTATCGGTAGAATTGGGGGAACGCTGGGTGGAAGGAAATGTGTGGCTCCTCTCAGATTCCAGATCTTTCTGCCACAGAAATGTGAGGAACATGTGTTTTTTTAGCCAAAGTTTGAGGTTTGCAAAGGATTCTGGGTAACAGAACCTGGTCCGAGCCACACAAGTCACCCCATCTTTGATTCCCCTAGGTCTCCAGTTTTCAGAAATGCACAGGTTTGGTAGGTTTCCCTAGGTGCCGGCTGAGCTAGAGACCAAAATCTACAGGTAGGCACTTTGCAAAAAACAGCTCTGTTTTCTTTCAAAAAATGGGATGTGTCAACGTTGTGTTTTGGGGCCTCTCCTGTCGCGGCCGCTAGGCCTACCCACACAAGTGAGGTATCATTTTTATTGGGAGACTTGGGGGAACGCTGGGTGGAAGGAAATTTGTGGCTCCTCTCAGATTCCAGAACTTTCTGTCACCGAAATGTGAGGAAAATGTGTTTTTTTTGTCAAAATTTGAGGTTTGCAAAGGAGTCTGGGTAACAGAACCTGGTCAGAGCCCCACAAGTCACCCGACCTTGGATTCCCCTAGGTCTCTAGTTGTCAAAAATGCACAGGTTTGGTAGGTTTTCCTAGGTGCCGGCTGAGCTAGAGGCCAATATCTACAGTTAGGCACTTTGCAAAAAAACACCTCTGTTTTCTTTCAAAAAATGTGATGTGTCCACGTTGTGCTGTGGGGCGTTTCCTGTCGCGGGGCTATGCCTACCCACACACGTGAGGTATCATTTTTATCGGTAGAATTGGGGGAACGCTGGGTGGAAGGAAATGTGTGGCTCCTCTCAGATTCCAGATCTTTCTGACAGAAATGTGAGGAACATGTGTTTTTTTAGCCAAAGTTTGAGGTTTGCAAAGGATTCTGGGTAACAGAACCTGGTCCGAGCCACACAAGTCACCCCATCTTTGATTCCCCTAGGTCTCCAGTTTTCAGAAATGCACAGGTTTGGTAGGTTTCCCTAGGTGCCGGCTGAGCTAGAGGCCAAAATCAACAGGTAGGCACTTTGCAAAAAGCACCTCTGTTTTCTTAAAAAAAATTGGATGTGTCCACGTTGCACTTTGGGGCGTTTCCTGACGCAGGCGCTAGGCCTACCCACACAAGTGAGGTATCATTTTTATCGGGAGACTTGGGGAAACGCTGGGTGGAAGGAAATTTGTGGCTGCTCTCAGATTCCAGAACTTTCTGCCACAGAAATGTGAGGAACATGTGTTTTTCTAGCCAAATTTTGACGTCTGCAAAGGATTCTGGGTAACAGAACCTGGTCCGAGCCACACAAGTCACCCCATCTTGGATTCCCCTAGGTCTCCAGTTTTCAGAAATGCACAGGTTTGGTAGGTTTCCCTAGGTGCCGGCTGAGCTAGAGGCCAAAATCTACATGTAGGCACTTTACAAAAAACACCTCTGTTTTCTTTCAAAAAATTGGATGTGTCCACGTTGCGCTTTGGGGCGTTTCCTGTCGCGGGCGCTAGGCCTACCCACACAAGTGAGGTATCATTTGTATTGGTAGACTTGGGGGAACGCTGGGTGGAAGGAAATTTGTGGCTCCTCTCAGATTCCAGAACTTTCTGCCACTGAATTGTGAGGAACATGTGTTTTTTTAGCCAAATTTTGAGGTTTGCAAAGGATTCTGGGTAACAGAACCTGGATCGAGCCACACAAGTCACCCCATCTTGGATTCCCCTAAGTCTCTAGTTTTCAGAAATGCACAGGTTTGGTAGGTTTCCCTAGGTGCCGGCTGAGCTAGAGGCCAAAATCTACAGGTAGGCACTTTGGTAAAAACAACTCTGTTTTCTGTGATGTGTCCACTTTGTGTTTTGGGGCATATCCTGTCGTGGGCGCTAGGCCTACCCACACAAGTGAGGTACCATTTTTATCGGGAGACTTGAGGGAGCGCTGGGTGGAAGGAAATTTGTGGCTCCTCTCAGATTCCAGAACTTTCTGCCACAGAAATGTGAGGAACATGTGTTTTTTTAGCCAAATTTTGAGGTTTGCAAAGGATTCTGGGTAACAGAACCTGGTCCGAGCCACACAAGTCACCCCATCTTGGATTCCTCTAGGATTTTAGTTTTCAGAAATGCACAGGTTTGGTAGGTTTCCCTAGGTGCCGGCTGAGCTAGAGGCCAAAATCTACAGGTAGGCACTTTGCGAAAAACACCTCTGTTTTCATTCAAAAATTTGGATGTGTCCACTTTGCGCTTTGGGGCGTTTCCTGTCGCGGGCACTAGGCTTACCCACACAAGTGAGGTATCATTTTTATCGGGAGACTTGGGGGAACGCTGGGTGGAAGGAAATTTGTGGCTCCTCTCAGATTCCAGAACTTACTGCCACAGAAATGTGAGGAACATGTGTTTTTTTAGCCAAATTTTGAGGTTTGCAAAGGATTCTGGGTAACAGAACCTGGTCCGAGCCACACAAGTCACCCCATCTTGGATTCCCCTAGGTCTCCAGTTTTCAGAAATGCATAGGTTTGGTAGGTTTCCCTAGGTGCCGGCTGAGCTAGAGGCCAAAATCTACAGGTAGGCACTTTGCAAAAAACAGCTCTGTTTTCTTTCAAAAAATGGGATGTGTCAACGTTGTGTTTTGGGGCGTCTTCTGTCGCGGCCGCTAGGCCTACCCACACAAGTGAGGTATCATTTTTATCGGGAGACTTGGGGGAACGCTGAGTGGAAGGAAATTTGTGGCTCCTCTCAGATTCCAGAACTTACTGCCACAGAAATGTGAGGAACATGTGTTTTTTTAGCCAAATTTTGAGGTTTGCAAAGGATTCTGGGTAACAGAACCTGGTCCGAGCCACACAAGTCACCCCATCTTGGATTCCCCTAGGTCTCCAGTTTTCAGAAATGCACAGGTTTGGTAGATTTCCCTAGGTGCCGGCTGAGCTAGAGACCAAAATCTACAGGTAGGCACTTTGCAAAAAACAGCTCTGTTTTCTTTCAAAAAATGGGATGTGTCAACGTTGTGTTTTGGGGCCTCTCCTGTCGCGGCCTCTAGGCCTACCCACACAAGTGAGGTATCATTTTTATTGGGAGACTTGGGGGAACGCTGGGTGGAAGGAAATTTGTGGCTCCTCTCAGATTCCAGAACTTTCTGTCACCGAAATGTGAGGAAAATGTGTTTTTTTTGTCAAAATTTGAGGTTTGCAAAGGAGTCTGGGTAACAGAACCTGGTCAGAGCCCCACAAGTCACCCGACCTTGGATTCCCCTAGGTCTCTAGTTGTCAAAAATGCACAGGTTTGGTAGGTTTTCCTAGGTGCCGGCTGAGCTAGAGGCCAATATCTACAGTTAGGCACTTTGCAAAAAAACACCTCTGTTTTCTTTCAAAAAATGTGATGTGTCCACGTTGTGCTGTGGGGCGTTTCCTGTCGCGGGGCTAGGCCTACCCACACACGTGAGGTATCATTTTTATCGGTAGAATTGGGGGAACGCTGGGTGGAAGGAAATTTGTGGCTGCTCTTAGATTCCAGATCTTTCTGGCACAGAAATGTGAGGAACATGTGTTTTTTTAGCCAAAGTTTGAGGTTTGCAAAGGATTCTGGGTAACAGAACCTGGTCCGAGCCACACAAGTCACCCCATCTTTGATTCCCCTAGGTCTCTAGTTTTTAGAAATGCACAGGTTTGGTAGGTTTCCCTAGGTGCCGGCTGAGCTAGAGGCCAAAATCAACAGGTAGGCACTTTGCAAAAAGCACCTCTGTTTTCTTAAAAAAAATTGGATGTGTCCACGTTGCACTTTGGGGCGTTTCCTGACGCAGGCGCTAGGCCTACCCACACAAGTAAGGTATCATTTTTATCGGGAGACTTGGGGAAACGCTGGGTGGAAGGAAATTTGTGGCTGCTCTCAGATTCCAGAACTTTCTGCCACAGAAATGTGAGGAACATGTGTTTTTCTAGCCAAATTTTGACGTCTGCAAAGGATTCTGGGTAACAGAACCTGGTCCGAGCCACACAAGTCACCCCATCTTGGATTCCCCTAGGTCTCCAGTTTTCAGAAATGCACAGGTTTGGTAGGTTTCCCTAGGTGCCAGCTGAGCTAGTGGCCAAAATCTACATGTAGGCACTTTACAAAAAACACCTCTGTTTTCTTTCAAAAAATTGGATGTATACACGTTGCGCTTTGGGGCGTTTCCTGTCGCGGGCGCTAGGCCTACCCACACAAGTGAGGTATCATTTTTATTGGTAGACTTGGGGGAACGCTGGGTGGAAGGAAATTTGTGGCTCCTCTCAGATTCCAGAACTTTCTGCCACTGAATTGTGAGGAACATGTGTTTTTTTTAGCCAAATTTTGAGGTTTGCAAAGGATTCTGGGTAACAGAACCTGGATCGAGCCACACAAGTCACCCCATCTTGGATTCCCCTAAGTCTCTAGTTTTCAGAAATGCACAGGTTTGGTAGGTTTCCCTAGGTGCCGGCTGAGCTAGAGGCCAAAATCTACAGGTAGGCACTTTGGTAAAAACAGCTCTGTTTTCTGTGATGTGTCCACGTTGTGTATTGGGGCATATCCTGTCGCGGGCGCTAGGCCTACCCACACAAGTGAGGTACCATTTTTATCGGGAGACTTGAGGGAGCGCTGGGTGGAAGGAAATTTGTGGCTCCTCTCAGATTCCAGAACTTTCTGCCACAGAAATGTGAGGAACATGTGTTTTTTTAGCCAAATTTTGAGGTTTGCAAAGGATTCTGGGTAACAGAACCTGGTCCGAGCCACACAAGTCACCCCATCTTGGATTCCTCTAGGATTTTAGTTTTCAGAAATGCACAGGTTTGGTAGGTTTCCCTAGGTGCCGGCTGAGCTAGAGGCCAAAATCTACAGGTAGGCACTTTGCAAAAAACACCTCTGTTTTCATTCAAAAATTTGGATGTGTCCACTTTGCGCTTTGGGGCGTTTCCTGTCGCGGGCACTAGGCCTACCCACACAAGTGAGGTATCATTTTTATCGGGAGACTTGGGGGAACGCTGGGTGGAAGGAAATTTGTGGCTCCTCTCAGATTCCAGAACTTACTGCCACAGAAATGTGAGGAACATGTGTTTTTTTAGCCAAATTTTGAGGTTTGCAAAGGATTCTGGGTAACAGAACCTGGTCCGAGCCACACAAGTCACCCCATCTTGGATTCCCCTAGGTCTCCAGTTTTCAGAAATGCACAGGTTTGGTAGGTTTCCCTAGGTGCCGGCTGAGCTAGAGGCCAAAATCTACATGTAGGCACTTTACAAAAAACACCTCTGTTTTCTTTCAAAAAATTGGATGTGTCCACGTTGCGCTTTGGGGCGTTTCCTGTCGCGGGCGCTAGGCCTACCCACACAAGTGAGGTATCATTTTTATTGGTAGACTTGGGGGAACGCTGGGTGGAAGGAAATTTGTGGCTCCTCTCAGATTCCAGAACTTTCTGCCACTGAATTGTGAGGAAGATGTGTTTTTTTAGCCAAATTTTGAGGTTTGCAAAGGATTCTGGGGAACAGAACCTGGATCGAGCCACACAAGTCACCCCATCTTGGATTCCCCTATGTCTCTAGTTTTCAGAAATGCACAGGTTTGGTAGGTTTCCCTAGGTGCCGGCTGAGCTAGAGGCCAAAATCTACAGGTAGGCACTTTGGTAAAAACAGCTCTGTTTTCTGTGATGTGTCCACGTTGTGTTTTGGGGCATATCCTGTCGCGGGCGCTAGGCCTACCCACACAAGTGAGGTACCATTTTTATCGGGATACTTGAGGGAGCGCTGAGTGGAAGGAAATTTGTGGCTCCTCTCAGATTCCAGAACTTTCTGCCACAGAAATGTGAGGAACATGTGTTTTTTTAGCCAAATTTTGAGGTTTGCAAAGGATTCTGGGTAACAGAACCTGGTCCGAGCCACACAAGTCACCCCATCTTGGATTCCTCTAGGATTTTAGTTTTCAGAAATGCACAGGTTTGGAAGGTTTCCCTAGGTGCCGGCTGAGCTAGAGGCCAAAATCTACAGGTAGGCACTTTGCAAAAAACACCTCTGTTTTCATTCAAAAATTTGGATGTGTCCACTTTGCGCTTTGGGGCGTTTCCTGTCGCGGGCACTAGGCCTACCCACACAAGTGAGGTATCATTTTTATCGGGAGACTTGGGGGAACGCTGGGTGGAAGGAAATTTGTGGCTCCTCTCAGATTCCAGAACTTACTGCCACAAAAATGTGAGGAACATGTGTTTTTTTAGCCAAATTTTGAGGTTTGCAAAGGATTCTGGGTAACAGAACCTGGTCCGAGCCACACAAGTCACCCCATCTTGGATTCCCCTAGGTCTCCAGTTTTCAGAAATGCACAGGTTTGATAGGTTTCCCTAGGTGCCGGCTGAGCTAGAGGCCAAAATCTACAGGTAGGCACTTTGCAAAAAACACCTCTGTTCTCTTTCAAAAAATTGGATGTGTCTACGTTGCGCTTTTGGGCGTTTCCTGTCGCGGGCGCAGGCCTACCCACACAAGTGAGGTATCATTTTTATTGGGAGACTTGGGGGAACGCTGGGTGGGAGGACATTTGTGGCTCCTCTCAGATTCCAGAACTTTCTGCCACTGAATTGTGAGGAACATGTGTTTTTTTAGCCAAATTTTTAGATTTGCAAAGGATTCTTTGTAACAGAACCTGGTCCGAGCCACACAAGTCACCCTATCTTGGATTCCCCTAGGTCTCTAGTTTTCAGAAATGCACAGGTTTGGTAGGTTTCCCTAGGTGCCGGCTGAGCTAGAGGCCAAAATCTACAGGTAGGCACTTTGGTAAAAACACCTCTGTTTTCTGTGATGTGTCCACGTTGTGTTTTGGGGCAGATCGTGTTGCGGGCGCTAGGCCTACCCACACAAGTGAGGTACCATTTTTATCGGGAGACTTGGGGGAGCGCTGGGTGGAAGGAAATTTGTGGCTCCTCTCAGATTCCAGAACTTACTGCCACAGAAATGGGAGGAACATGTGTTTTTTTAGCCAAATTTTGAGGTTTGCAAAGGATTCTGGGTAACAGAACCTGGTCCGAGCCACACAAGTCACCCCATCTTGCATTCCCCTAGGTCTCCAGTTTTCAGAAATGCACAGGTTTGGTAGGTTTCCCTAGGTGCCGGCTGAGCTAGAGACCAAAATCTACAGGTAGGCACTTTGCAAAAAACAGCTCTGTTTTCTTTCAAAAAATGGGATGTGTCAACGTTGTGTTTTGGGGCCTCTCCTGTCGCGGCCGCTAGGCCTACCCACACAAGTGAGGTATCATTTTTATTGGGAGACTTGGAGGAACGCTGGGTGGAAGGAAATTTGTGGCTCCTCTCAGATTCCAGAACTTTCTGTCACCGAAATGTGAGGAAAATGTGTTTTTTTTGTCAAAATTTGAGGTTGGCAAAGGAGTCTGGGTAACAGAACCTGGTCAGAGCCCCACAAGTCACCCGACCTTGGATTCCCCTAGGTCTCTAGTTGTCAAAAATGCACAGGTTTGGTAGGTTTTCCTAGGTGCCGGCTGAGCTAGAGGCCAATATCTACAGTTAGGCACTTTGCAAAAAAACACATCTGTTTTCTTTCAAAAAATGTGATGTGTCCACGTTGTGCTGTGGGGCGTTTCCTGTCGCGGGGCTAGGCCTACCCACACACGTGAGGTATCATTTTTATCAGTAGAATTGGGGGAACGCTGGGTGGAAGGAAATTTGTGGCTCCTCTCAGATTCCAGATCTTTCTGCCACAGAAATGTGAGGAACATGTGTTTTTTTAGCCAAAGTTTGAGGTTTGCAAAGGATTCTGGGTAACAGAACCTGGTCCGAGCCACACAAGTCACCCCATCTTTGATTCCCCTAGGTCTCTAGTTTTTAGAAATGCACAGGTTTGGTAGGTTTCCCTAGGTGCCGGCTGAGCTAGAGGCCAAAATCAACAGGTAGGCACTTTGCAAAAAGCACCTCTGTTTTCTTAAAAAAAATTGGATGTGTCCACGTTGCACTTTGGGGCGTTTCCTGACGCAGGCGCTAGGCCTACCCACACAAGTGAGGTATCATTTTTATCGGGAGACTTGGGGAAACGCTGGGTGGAAGGAAATTTGTGGCTGCTCTCAGATTCCAGAACTTTCTGCCACAGAAATGTGAGGAACATGTGTTTTTCTAGCCAAATTTTGACGTCTGCAAAGGATTCTGGGTAACAGAACCTGGTCCGAGCCACACAAGTCACCCCATCTTGGATTCCCCTAGGTCTCCAGTTTTCAGAAATGCACAGGTTTGGTAGGTTTCCCTAGGTGCCGGCTGAGCTAGAGGCCAAAATCTACATGTAGGCACTTTACAAAAAACACCTGTTTTCTTTCAAAAAATTGGATGTGTCCACGTTGCGCTTTGGGGCGTTTCCTGTCGCGGGCGCTAGGCCTACCCACACAAGTGAGGTATCATTTTTATTGGTAGACTTGGGGGAACGCTGGGTGGAAGGAAATTTGTGGCTCCTCTCAGATTCCAGAACTTTCTGCCACTGAATTGTGAGGAACATGTGTTTTTTTAGCCAAATTTTGAGGTTTGCAAAGGATTCTGGGTAACAGAACCTGGATCGAGCCACACAAGTCACCCCATCTTGGATTCCCCTAAGTCTCTAGTTTTCAGAAATGCACAGGTTTGGTAGGTTTCCCAAGGTGCCGGCTGAGCTAGAGGCCAAAATCTACAGGTAGGCACTTTGGTAAAAACAACTCTGTTTTCTGTGATGTGTCCACGTTGTGTTTTGGGGCATATCCTGTCGCGGGCGCTAGGCCTACCCACACAAGTGAGGTACCATTTTTATCGGGAGACTTGAGGGAGCGCTGGGTGGAAGGAAATTTGTGGCTCCTCTCAGATTCCAGAACTTTCTGCCACAGAAATGTGAGGAA
The DNA here is from genome assembly GCF_031143425.1 of Pleurodeles waltl. Classification (NCBI taxonomy): domain Eukaryota; kingdom Metazoa; phylum Chordata; class Amphibia; order Caudata; family Salamandridae; genus Pleurodeles; species Pleurodeles waltl. The sequence continues at coordinate 815,212 of NW_027149832.1, forward strand.
CATGTGTTTTTTTAGCCAAATTTTGAGGTTTGCAAAGGATTCTGGGTAACAGAACCTGGTCCGAGCCACACAAGTCACCCCATCTTGGATTCCTCTAGGATTTTAGTTTTCAGAAATGCACAGGTTTGGTAGGTTTCCCTAGGTGCCGGCTGAGCTAGAGGCCAAAATCTACAGGTAGGCACTTTGCGAAAAACACCTCTGTTTTCATTCAAAAATTTGGATGTGTCCACTTTGCGCTTTGGGGCGTTTCCTGTCGCGGGCACTAGGCCTACCCACACAAGTGAGGTATCATTTTTATCGGGAGACTTGGGGGAACGCTGGGTGGAAGGAAATTTGTGGCTCCTCTCAGATTCCAGAACTTACTGCCACAGAAATGTGAGGAACATGTGTTTTTTTAGCCAAATTTTGAGGTTTGCAAAGGATTCTGGGTAACAGAACCTGGTCCGAGCCACACAAGTCACCCCATCTTGGATTCCCCTAGGTCTCCAGTTTTCAGAAATGCATAGGTTTGGTAGGTTTCCCTAGGTGCCGGCTGAGCTAGAGGCCAAAATCTACAGGTAGGCACTTTGCAAAAAACAGCTCTGTTTTCTTTCAAAAAATGGGATGTGTCAACGTTGTGTTTTGGGGCGTCTCCTGTCGCGGCCGCTAGGCCTACCCACACAAGTGAGGTATCATTTTTATTGGGAGACTTGGGGGAACGCTGGGTGGAAGGAAATTTGTGGCTCCTCTCAGATTCCAAAGCTTTCTGCCACAGAAATGTGAGGAACATGTGTTTTTTTAGCAACATTTTTAGGTTTGCAAAGGATTCTGGGTAACAGAACGTGGTCCGAGCCACACAAGTCACCCCATCTTGGATTCCCCTAGGTCTCTAGTTTTCAGAAATGCACAGGTTTGGTAGGTTTCCCTAGGTGCCGGCTGAGCTAGAGACCAAAATCTACAGGTAGGCACTTTGCAAAAAACAGCTCTGTTTTCTTTCAAAAAATGGGATGTGTCAACGTTGTGTTTTGGGGCCTGTCCTGTCGCGGCCGCTAGGCCTACCCACACAAGTGAGGTATCATTTTTATTGGGAGACTTGGGGGAACGCTGGGTGGAAGGAAATTTGTGGCTCCTCTCAGATTCCAGAACTTTCTGTCACCGAAATGTGAGGAAAATGTGTTTTTTTTGTCAAAATTTGAGGTTTGCAAAGGAATCTGGGTAACAGAACCTGGTCAGAGCCCCACAAGTCACCCCACCTTGGATTCCCCTAGGTCTCTAGTTTTCAAAAATGCACAGGTTTGGTAGGTTTTCCTAGGTGCCGGCTGAGCTAGAGGCCAATATCTACAGTTAGGCACTTTGCAAAAAAACACCTCTGTTTTCTTTCAAAAAATGTGATGTGTCCACGTTGTGCTGTGGGGCGTTTCCTGTCGCGGGGCTAGGCCTACTCACACACGTGAGGTATCATTTTTATCGGTAGAATTGGGGGAACGCTGGGTGGAAGGAAATTTGTGGCTCCTCTCAGATTCCAGATCTTTCTGCCACAGAAATGTGAGGAACATGTGTTTTTTTAGCCAAAGTTTGAGGTTTGCAAAGGATTCTGGGTAACAGAACCTGGTCCGAGCCACACAAGTCACCCCATCTTTGATTCCCCTAGGTCTCTAGTTTTTAGAAATGCACAGGTTTGGTAGGTTTCCCTAGGTGCCGGCTGAGCTAGAGGCCAAAATCAACAGGTAGGCACTTTGCAAAAAGCACCTCTGTTTTCTTAAAAAAAATTGGATGTGTCCACGTTGCACTTTGGGGCGTTTCCTGACGCAGGCGCTAGGCCTACCCACACAAGTGAGGTATCATTTTTATCGAGAGACTTGGGGAAACGCTGGGTGGAAGGAAATTTGTGGCTGCTCTCAGATTCCAGAACTTTCTGCCACAGAAATGTGAGGAACATGTGTTTTTCTAGCCAAATTTTGACGTCTGCAAAGGATTCTGGGTAACAGAACCTGGTCCGAGCCACACAAGTCACCCCATCTTGCATTCCCCTAGGTCTCCAGTTTTCAGAAATGCACAGGTTTGGTAGGTTTCCCTAGGTGCCGGCTGAGCTAGAGGCCAAAATCTACATGTAGGCACTTTACAAAAAACACCTCTGTTTTCTTTCAAAAAATTGGATGTGTCCACGTTGCGCTTTGGGGCGTTTCCTGTCGCGGGCGCTAGGCCTACCCACACAAGTGAGGTATCATTTTTATTGGTAGACTTGGGGGAACGCTGGGTGGAAGGAAATTTGTGGCTCCTCTCAGATTCCAGAACTTTCTGCCACTGAATTGTGAGGAACATATGTTTTTTTAGCCAAATTTTGAGGTTTGCAAAGGATTCTGGGTAACAGAACCTGGATCGAGCCACACAAGTCACCCCATCTTGGATTCCCCTAAGTCTCTAGTTTTCAGAAATGCACAGGTTTGGTAGGTTTCCCTAGGTGCCGGCTGAGCTAGAGGCCAAAATCTACAGGTAGGCACTTTGGTAAAAACAGCTCTGTTTTCTGTGATGTGTCCACGTTGTGTTTTGGGGCATATCCTGTCGCGGGCGCTAGGCCTACCCACACAAGTGAGGTACCATTTTTATCGGGAGACTTGAGGGAGCGCTGGGTGGAAGGAAATTTGTGGCTCCTCTCAGATTCCAGAACTTTCTGCCACAGAAATGTGAGGAACATGTGTTTTTTTAGCCAAATTTTGAGGTTTGCAAAGGATTCTGGGTAACAGAACCTGGTCCGAGCCACACAAGTCACCCCATCTTGGATTCCTCTAGGATTTTAGTTTTCAGAAATGCACAGGTTTGGTAGGTTTCCCTAGGTGCCGGCTGAGCTAGAGGCCAAAATCTACAGGTAGGCACTTTGCAAAAAACACCTCTGTTTTCATTCAAAAATTTGGATGTGTCCACTTTGCGCTTTGGGGCGTTTCCTGTCGCGGGCACTAGGCCTACCCACACAAGTGAGGTATCATTTTTATCGGGAGACTTGGGGGAACGCTGGGTGGAAGGAAATTTGTGGCTCCTCTCAGATTCCAGAACTTACTGCCACAGAAATGTGAGGAACATGTGTTTTTTTAGCCAAATTTTGAGGTTTGCAAAGGATTCTGGGTAACAGAACCTGGTCCGAGCCACACAAGTCACCCCATCTTGCATTCCCCTAGGTCTCCAGTTTTCAGAAATGCACAGGTTTGGTAGGTTTCCCTAGGTGCCGGCTGAGCTAGAGACCAAAATCTACAGGTAGGCACTTTGTAAAAAACCGCTCTGTTTTCTTTCAAAAAATGGGATGTGTCAACGTTGTGTTTTGGGGCCTCTCCTGTCGCGGCCGCTAGGCCTACCCACACAAGTGAGGTATCATTTTTATTGGGAGACTTGGGGGAACGCTGGGTGGAAGGAAATTTGTGGCTCCTCTCAGATTCCAGAACTTTCTGTCACCGAAATGTGAGGAAAATGTGTTTTTTTTGTCAAAATTTGAGGTTTGCAAAGGAGTCTGGGTAACAGAACCTGGTCAGAGCCCCACAAGTCACCCCACCTTGGATTCCCCTAGGTCTCTAGTTTTAAAAAATGCACAGGTTTGGTAGGTTTTCCTAGGTGCCGGCTGAGCTAGAGGCCAATATCTACAGTTAGGCACTTTGCAAAAAAACACCTCTGTTTTCTTTCCAAAAATGTGATGTGTCCACGTTGTGCTGTGGGGCGTTTCCTGTCGCGGGGCTAGGCCTACCCACACACGTGAGGTATCATTTTTATCGGTAGAATTGGGGGAACGCTGGGTGGAAGGAAATTTGTGGCTGCTCTCAGATTCCAGATCTTTCTGCCACAGAAATGTGAGGAACATGTGTTTTTTTAGCCAAAGTTTGAGGTTTGCAAAGGATTCTGGGTAACAGAACCTGGTCCGAGCCACACAAGTCACCCCATCTTTGATTCCCCTAGGTCTCTAGTTTTTAGAAATGCACAGGTTTGGTAGGTTTCCCTAGGTGCCGGCTGAGCTAGAGGCCAAAATCAACAGGTAGGCACTTTGCAAAAAGCACCTCTGTTTTCTTAAAAAAAATTGGATGTGTCCACGTTGCACTTTGGGGCGTTTCCTGACGCAGGCGCTAGGCCTACCCACACAAGTGAGGTATCATTTTTATCGGGAGACTTGGGGAAACGCTGGGTGGAAGGAAATTTGTGGCTCCTCTCAGATTCCAGAACTTTCTGCCATAGAAATGTGAGGAACATGTGTGTTTTCAGTCAAATTTTGAGGTTTGCAAAGGATTCTGGGTAACAGAACCTGGTCCGAGCCACACAAGTCACCCCATCTTGGATTCCTCTAGGTCTCTAGTTTTCAGAAATGCACAGGTTTGGTAGGTTTCCCTAGGTGCCGGCTGAGCTAGAGGCCAAAATCTACAGGTAGGCACTTTGCAAAAAACCCCTCTGTTTTCTTTAAAAAAATGGGATGTGTCCACGTTGCGTTTTGGGGCGTGTCCTGTCGCGGCCGCTAGGCCTACCCACACAAGTGAGGTATCATTTTTATCGGGAGACTTGGGGGAACGCTTGGTGGAAGGAAATTTGTGGCTACTCTCAGATTCCAGAACTTTGTGCAACAGAAATGTGAGGAACATGTGTTTTTTTAGCCAAATTTTGAGGTTTGCAAAGGATTCTGGGTAACAGAACCTGGTCCGAGCCACACAAGTCACCCCATCTTGGATTCCTCTAGGTCTCTAGTTTTCAGAAATGCACAGGTTTGGTAGGTTTCCCTAGGTGCCGGCTGAGCTAGAGGCCAAAATCTACAGGTAGGCAATTTGAAAAAAACACCTTTGTTTTCTTTCAAAAATTTGGATGTGTCCACGTTGAGCTTTGTGGCATTTCCTGTCGCGGCCGCTAGGCCTACCCACACAAGTGAGTTATCAATTTTATCGGGAGACTTGGGGGAACGCTGGGTGGAAGGAAATTTGTGACTCCTCTCAGATTCCAACACTTTCTGCCACAGAAATGTGAGGAACATGTGTGTTTTCAGCCAAATTTGGAGGTTTGCAAAGGATTCTGGGTAACAGAACCTGGTCCGAGCCACACAAGTCACTCCATCTTGGATTCCTCTAGGTCTCTAGTTTTCAGAAATGCACAGGTTTGGTAGGTTTCCCTAGGAGTCGGCTGAGCTAGACGCCAAAATCTACAGGTGGGCACTTTGCAAAAATCACCTCTGTTTTCTTTCCAAAAATTGGATGTGTCCACGTTGCGCTTTGGGGCATTTTCTGTCGCGGGCGCTAGGCCTACCCACACAAGTGAGGTATCATTTTTATCGGGAGACTTGGGGGAACGCTGGGTGGAAGGAAATTAGTGGCTCCTCTCAGATTCCAGAACTTTCTGCCACAGAAATGTGAGGAACATGTGTTTTTTTAGCCAAATTTTGAGGTTTGCAAAGGATTCTGGGTAACAGAACCTGGTCTGAGCCACACAAGTCACCCCATCTTGGATTCCTCTTGGTCTCTAGATTTCAGAAATGCACAGGTTAGGTAGGTTTCCCTAGGTGCCGGCTGAGCTAGAGGCCAAAATCTACAGGTAGGCACTTTGCAAAAAACACCTCTGTTTTCTTAAAAAAATTTGGATGTGTCCACGTTGCGCTTTGGAGCGTTTCCTGTCGCGGGCACTAGGCCTACCCACACAAGTGAGGTATCATTTTTATCGGGAGACTTCGGGGAACGCTGGGTGGAAGGAAATTTGTGGCTCCTCTCAGATTCCAGAGCTTTCTGCCACAGAAATGTGAGGAACATGTGTTTTTTTAGCCAAATTTTGAGGTTTGCAAAGGATTCTGGGTAACAGAACCTGGTCCGAGCCACACAAGTCACCCCATCTTGGATTCCCCTAGGTCTCTAGTTTTCAGAAATGCACAGGTTTGGTAGGTTTCCCTAGGTGCCGGCTGAGCTAGAGGCCAAAATCTACAGGTAGGCACTTTGCAAAAAACACCTCTGTTTTCTTTCAAAAAATGGGATGTGTCCACGTTGTGTTTTGGGGCGCACCCTGTCGCGGCCGCTAGGCCTACCCACACAAGTGAGATATCATTTTTATTGGGAGACTTGGTGGAACGCTGGGTGGAAGGAAATTTGTGGCTGCTCTCAGATTCCAGAACTTTCTGTCACCGAAATGTGAGGAAAATGTGTTTTTTTAGTCCAAATTTGAGGTTTGCAATGGATTCTGGGTAACAGAACCTGGTCAGAGCTCCACAAGTCACCCCATCTTGGATTCCCCTAGGTCTCTAGTTTTCAGAAATGCACAGGTTTGGTAGGTTTCCCTAGGTGCCGGCTGAGCTACAGGCCAAAATCTACTTGTAGGCACTTTGCAAAAAACAGCTCTGTTTTCTTTCAAAAAATGGGATGTGTCCACGTTGTGTTTTGGGGCGCCCCCTGTCGTGGCCGCTAGGCCTACCCACACAAGTGAGGTATCATTTTTATTGGGAGACTTGGGGGAGCGCTGGGTGGAAGGAAATTTGTGGCTGCTCTCAGATTCCAGAACTTTCTGTCACCGAAATGTGAGGAAAATGTGTTTTTTTAGTCAAAATTTGAGGTTTGCAAAGGATTCTGGGTAACAGAACCTGGTCCGAGCCACACAAGTCACCCCATCTTGGATTCCCCTAGGTCTCTAGTTTTCAGAAATGCACAGGTTTGGTAGGTTTCCCTAGGTGCCGGCTGAGCTAGAGGCCAAAATCTACAGGTAGGCACTTTGCAAAAAACAGCTCTGTTTTCTTTCAAAAAATGGGATGTGTCCACGTTGTGTTTTGGGGCCTCTCCTGTCGCGGCCGCTAGGCCTACCCACACAAGTGAGGTATCATTTTTATTGGGAGATTTGGGGGAACGCTGGGTGGAAGGAAATTTGTGGCTCCTCTCAGATTCCAGAACTTTCTGTCACCGAAATGTGAGGAAAATGTGTTTTTTTATTCAAAATTTGAGGTTTGCAAAGGAGTCTGGGTAACAGAACCTGGTCAGAGCCCCAAAAGTCACCCCATCTTGGATTCCCCTAGGTCTCTAGTTTTCAAAAATGCACAGGTTTGGTAGGTTTTCCTAGGTGCCGGCTGAGCTAGAGGCCAATATCTACAGTTAGGCACTTTGCAAAAAAACACCTCTGTTTTCTTTCAAAAAATTTGATGTGTCCACGTTGTGCTGTGGGGCGTTTCCTGTCGCGGGGGCTAGGCCTACCCACACACGTGAGGTATCATTTTTATCGGTAGACTTGGGGGAACGCTGGGTGGAAGGAAATTTGTGGCTCCTCTCAGATTACAGATCTTTCTGCCACAGAAATGTGAGGAACATGTGTTTTTTTAGCCAAAGTTTGAGGTTTGCAAAGGATTCTGCGTAACAGAAACTGGTCCGAGCCACACAAGTCACCCCATCTTGGATTCCCCTAGGTCTCTAGTTTTTAGAAATGCACAGGTTTGGTAGGTTTCCCTAGGTGCCGGCTGAGCTAGAGGCCAAAATCAACAGGTAGGCACTTTGCAAAAAGCACCTCTGTTTTCTTAAAAAAAATTGGATGTGTCCACGTTGCGCTTTGGGGCGTTTCCTGACGCAGGCGCTAGGCCTACCCACACAAGTGAGGTATCATTTTTATCTGGAGACTTGGGGAAACGCTGGGTGGAAGGAAATTTGTGGCTGCTCTCAGATTCCGGAACTTTCTGACACAGAAATGTGAGGAACATGTGTTTTTCTAGCCAAATTTTGACGTCTGCAAAGGATTCTGGGTAACAGAACCTGGTCCGAGCCACACAAGTCACCCCATCTTGGATTCCCCTAGGTCTCCAGTTTTCAGAAATGCACAGGTTTGGTAGGTTTCCCTAGGTGCCGGCTGAGCTAGAGGCCAAAATCTACATGTAGGCACTTTACAAAAAACACCTCTGTTTTCTTTCAAAAAATTGGATGTGTCCACGTTGCGCTTTGGGGCGTTTCCTGTCGCGGGCGCTTAGCCTACCCACACAAGTGAGGTATCATTTTTATTGGTAGACTTGGGGGAACGCTGGGTGGAAGGAAATTTGTGGCTCCTCTCAGATTCCAGAACTTTCTGCCACTGAATTGTGAGGAACATGTGTTTTTTTAGCCAAATTTTGAGGTTTGCAAAGGATTCTGGGTAACAGAACCTGGTCCGAGCCACACAAGTCACCCCATCTTGGATTCCCCTAAGTCTCTAGTTTTCAGAAATGCACAGGTTTGGTAGGTTTCCCTAGGTGCCGGCTCAGCTAGAGGCCAAAATCTACAGGTAGGCACTTTGGTAAAAACAGCTCTGTTTTCTGTGATGTGTCCACGTTGTGTTTTGGGGCATATCCTGTCGCGGGCGCTAGGCCTACCCACACAAGTGAGGTACCATTTTTATCGGGAGACTTGGGGGAGCGCTGGGTGGAAGGAAATTTGTGGCTCCTCTCAGATTCCAGAACTTTCTGCCACAGAAATGTGAGGAACATGTGTTTTTTTAGCCAAATTTTGAGGTTTGCAAAGGATTCTGGGTAACAGAACCTGGTCCGAGCCACACAAGTCACCCCATCTTGGATTCCTCTAGGATTTTAGTTTTCAGAAATGCACAGGTTTGGCAGGTTTCCCTAGGTGCCGGCTGAGCTAGAGGCCAAAATCTACAGGTAGGCACTTTGCAAAAAACACCTCTGTTTTCATTCAAAAATTTGGATGTGTCCACTTTGCGCTTTGGGGCGTTTCCTGTAGCGGGCACTAGGCCTACCCACACAAGTGAGGTATCATTTTTATCGGGAGACTTGGGGGAACGCTGGGTGGAAGGAAATTTGTGGCTCCTCTCAGATTCCAGAACTTACTGCCACAGAAATGTGAGGAACATGTGTTTTTTTAGCCAAATTTTGAGGTTTGCAAAGGATTCTGGGTAACAGAACCTGGTCCGAGCCACACAAGTCACCCCATCTTGGATTCCCCTAGGTCTCCAGTTTTCAGAAATGCATAGGTTTGGTAGGTTTCCCTAGGTGCCGGCTGAGCTAGAGGCCAAAATCTACAGGTAGCCACTTTGCAAAAAACACCTCTGTTCTCTTTCAAAAAATTGGATGTGTCCACGTTGCGCTTTGGGGCGTTTCCTGTCGCGGGCGCAGGCCTACCCACACAAGTGAGGTATCATTTTTATTGGGAGACTTGGGGGAACGCTGGGTGGGAGGAAATTTGTGGCTCCTCTCAGATTCCAGAACTTTCTGCCACTGAATTGTGAGGAACATGTGTTTTTTAGCCAAATTTTTAGATTTGCAAAGGATTCTTTGTAACAGAACCTGGTCCGAGCCACACAAGTCACCCCATCTTGGATTCCCCTAGGTCTCTAGTTTTCAGAAATGCACAGGTTTGGTAGGTTTCCCTTGGTGCCGGCTGAGCTAGAGGCCAAAATCTACAGGTAGGCACTTTGGTAAAAACACCTCTGTTTTCTGTGATGTGTCCACGTTGTGTTTTGGGGCAGATCCTGTCGCGGGCGCTAGGCCTACCCACACAAGTGAGGTACCATTTTTATCGGGAGACTTGGGGAAGCGCTGGGTGGAAGGAAATTTGTGGCTCCTCTCAGATTCCAGAACTTTCTGTCACCGAAATGTGAGGAAAATGTGTTTTTTTAGTCAAAATTTGAGGTTTGCAAAGGAGTCTGGGTAACAGAACCTGGTCAGAGCCCCAAAAGTCACCCCATCTTGGATTCCCCTAGGTCTCTAGTTTTCAAAAATGCACAGGTTTGGTAGGTTTTCCTAGGTGCCGGCTGAGCTAGAGGCCAAAATCTACAGGTAGGCACTTTGCAAAAAACAGCTCTGTTTTCTTTCAAAAAATGGGATGTGTCCACGTTGTGTTTTGGGGCCTCTCCTGTCGCGGCCGCTAGGCCTACCCACACAAGTGAGGTATCATTTTTATCGGGAGACTTGGGGGAACGCTGGGTGGAAGGAAATTTGTGGCTCCTCTCAGATTCCTGAACTTTCTGTCACCGAAATGTGAGGAAAATGTGTTTTTTTTGTCAAAATTTGAGGTTTGCAAAGGAGTCTGGGTAACAGAACCTGGTCAGAGCCCCACAAGTCACCCCACCTTGGATTCCCCTAGGTCTCTAGTTTTCAAAAATGCACAGGTTTGGTAGGTTTTCCTAGGTGCCGGCTGAGCTAGAGGCCAATATCTACAGTTAGGCACTTTGCAAAAAAACACCTCTGTTTTCTTTCAAAAAATGTGATGTGTCCACGTTGTGCTGTGGGGCGTTTCCTGTCGCGGGGCTAGGCCTACCCACACACGTGAGGTATCATTTTTATCGGTAGAATTGGGGGAACGCTGGGTGGAAGGAAATTTGTGGCTCCTCTCAGATTCCAGATCTTTCTGCCACAGAAATGTGAGGAACATGTGGTTTTTTAGCCAAAGTTTGAGGTTTGCAAAGGATTCTGGGTAACAGAACCTGGTCCGAGCCACACAAGTCACCCCATCTTTGATTCCCCTAGGTCTCTAGTTTTTAGAAATGCACAGGTTTGGTAGGTTTCCCTAGGTGCCGGCTGAGCTAGAGGCCAAAATCAACAGGTAGGCACTTTGCAAAAAGCACCTCTGTTTTCTTAAAAAAAATTGGATGTGTCCACGTTGCACTTTGGGGCGTTTCCTGACGCAGGCGCTAGGCCTACCCACACAAGTGAGGTATCATTTTTATCGAGAGACTTGGGGAAACGCTGGGTGGAAGGAAATTTGTGGCTGCTCTCAGATTCCAGAACTTTCTGCCACAGAAATGTGAGGAACATGTGTTTTTCTAGCCAAATTTTGACGTCTGCAAAGGATTCTGGGTAACAGAACCTGGTCCGAGCCACACAAGTCACCCCATCTTGCTTTCCCCTAGGTCTCCAGTTTTCAGAAATGCACAGGTTTGGTAGGTTTCCCTAGGTGCCGGCTGAGCTAGAGGCCAAAATCTACATGTAGGCACTTTACAAAAAACACCTCTGTTTTCTTTCAAAAAATTGGATGTGTCCACGTTGCGCTTTGGGGCGTTTCCTGTCGCGGGTGCTAGGCCTACCCACACAAGTGAGGTATCATTTTTATTGGTAGACTTGGGGGAACGCTGGGTGGAAGGAAATTTGTGGCTCCTCTCAGATTCCAGAACTTTCTGCCACTGAATTGTGAGGAACATGTGTTTTTTTAGCCAAATTTTGAGGTTTGCAAAGGATTCTGGGTAACAGAACCTGGATCGAGCCACACAAGTCACCCCATCTTGGATTCCCCTAAGTCTCTAGTTTTCAGAAATGCACAGGTTTGGTAGGTTTCCCTAGGTGCCGGCTGAGCTAGAGGCCAAAATCTACAGGTAGGCACTTTGGTAAAAACAGCTCTGTTTTCTGTGATGTGTCCACGTTGTGTTTTGGGGCATATCCTGTCGCGGGCGCTAGGCCTACCCACACAAGTGAGGTACCATTTTTATCGGGAGACTTGAGGGAGCGCTGGGTGGAAGGAAATTTGTGGCTCCTCTCAGATTCCAGAACTTTCTGCCACAGAAATGTGAGGAACATGTGTTTTTTTAGCCACATTTTGAGGTTTGCAAAGGATTCTGGGTAACAGAACCTGGTCCGAGCCACACAAGTCACCCCATCTTGGATTCCTCTAGGATTTTAGTTTTCAGAAATGCACAGGTTTGGTAGGTTTCCCTAGGTGCCGGCTGAGCTAGAGGCCAAAATCTACAGGTAGGCACTTTGCAAAAAACACCTCTGTTTTCAGTCAAAAATTTGGATGTGTCCACTTTGCGCTTTGGGGCGTTTCCTGTCGCGGGCACTAGGCCTACCCACACAAGTGAGGTATCATTTTTATCGGGAGACTTGGGGGAACGCTGGGTGGAAGGAAATTTGTGGCTCCTCTCAGATTCCAGAACTTACTGCCACAGAAATGTGAGGAACATGTGTTTTTTTAGCCAAATTTTGAGGTTTGCAAAGGATTCTGGGTAACAGAACCTGGTCCGAGCCACACAAGTCACCCCATCTTGGATTCCCCTAGGTCTCCAGTTTTCAGTAATGCACAGGTTTGGTAGGTTTCCCTAGGTGCCGGCTGAGCTAGAGACCAAAATCTACAGGTAGGCACTTTGTAAAAAACCGCTCTGTTTTCTTTCAAAAAATGGGATGTGTCAACGTTGTGTTTTTGGGGCGTTTCCTGTCGCGGCCGCTAGGCCTACCCACACAAGTGAGGTATCATTTTTATTGGGAGACTTGGGGGAACGCTGGGTGGAAGGAAATTTGTGGCTCCTCTCAGATTCCAGAACTTTCTGTCACCGAAATGTGAGGAAAATGTGTTTTTTTTGTCAAAATTTGAGGTTTGCAAAGGAGTCTGGGTAACAGAACCTGGTCAGAGCCCCACAAGTCACCCCACCTTGGATTCCCCTAGGTCTCTAGTTTTCAAAAATGCACAGGTTTGGTAGGTTTTCCTAGGTGCCGGCTGAGCTAGAGGCCAATATCTACAGTTAGGCACTTTGCAAAAAAACACCTCTGTTTTCTTTCAAAAAATGTGATGTGTCCACGTTGTGCTGTGGGGCGTTTCCTGTCGCGGGGCTAGGCCTACCCACACACGTGAGGTATCATTTTTATCGGTAGAATTGGGGGAACGCTGGGTGGAAGGAAATTTGTGGCTGCTCTCAGATTCCAGATCTTTCTGCCACAGAAATGTGAGGAACATGTGTTTTTTTAGCCAAAGTTTGAGGTTTGCAAAGGATTCTGGGTAACAGAACCTGGTCCGAGCCACACAAGTCACCCCATCTTTGATTCCCCTAGTTCTCTAGTTTTTAGAAATGCACAGGTTTGGTAGGTTTCCCTAGGTGCCGGCTGAGCTAGAGGCCAAAATCAACAGGTAGGCACTTTGCAAAAAGCACCTCTGTTTTCTTAAAAAAAATTGGATGTGTCCACGTTGCACTTTGGGGCGTTTCCTGACGCAGGCGCTAGGCCTACCCACACAAGTGAGGTATCATTTTTATCGGGAGACTTGGGGAAACGCTGGGTGGAAGGAAATTTGTGGCTCCTCTCAGATTCCAGATCTTTCTGCCACAGAAATGTGAGGAACATGTGTTTTTTTAGCCAAAGTTTGAGGTTTGCAAAGGATTCTGGGTAACAGAACCTGGTCCGAGCCACACAAGTCACCCCATCTTGGATTCCTCTAGGTCTCTAGTTTTCAGAAATGCACAGGTTTGGTAGGTTTCCCTAGGTGCCGGCTGAGCTAGAGGCCAAAATCTACAGGTAGGCACTTTGCAAAAAACCCCTCTGTTTTCTTTCAAAAAATGGGATGTGTCCACGTTGCGTTTTGGGGCGTGTCCTGTCGCGGCCGCTAGGCCTACCCACACAAGTGAGGTATCATTTTTATCGGGAGACTTGGGGGAACGCTTGGTGGAAGGAAATTTGTGGCTGCTCTCAGATTCCAGAACTTTGTGCAACAGAAATGTGAGGAACATGTGTTTTTTTAGCCAAATTTTGAGGTTTGCAAAGGATTCTGGGTAACAGAACCTGGTCCGAGCCACACAAGTCACCCCATCTTGGATTCCTCTAGGTCTCTAGTTTTCAGAAATGCACAGGTTTGGTAGGTTTCCCTAGGTGCCGGCTGAGCTAGAGGCCAAAATCTACAGGTAGGCAATTTGAAAAAAACACCTTTGTTTTCTTTCAAAAATTTGGATGTGTCCACGTTGAGCTTTGTGGCATTTCCTGTCGCGGCCGCTAGGCCTACCCACACAAGTGAGTTATCAATTTTATCGGGAGACTTGGGGGAACGCTGGGTGGAAGGAAATTTGTGACTCCTCTCAGATTCCAACACTTTCTGCCACAGAAATGTGAGGAACATGTGTGTTTTCAGCCAAATTTGGAGGTTTGCAAAGGATTCTGGGTAACAGAACCTGGTCCGAGCCACACAAGTCACTCCATCTTGGATTCCTCTAGGTCTCTAGTTTTCAGAAATGCACAGGTTTGGTAAGTTTCCCTAGGAGTCGGCTGAGCTAGACGCCAAAATCTACAGGTGGGCACTTTGCAAAAATCACCTCTGTTTTCTTTCCAAAAATTGGATGTGTCCACGTTGCGCTTTGGGGCATTTTCTGTCGCGGGCGCTAGGCCTACCCACACAAGTGAGGTATCATTTTTATCGGGAGACTTGGGGGAACGCTGGGTGGAAGGAAATTAGTGGCTCCTCTCAGATTCCAGAACTTTCTGCCACAGAAATGTGAGGAACATGTGTTTTTTTATCCAAATTTTGAGGTTTGCAAAGGATTCTGGGTAACAGAACCTGGTCTGAGCCACACAAGTCACCCCATCTTGGATTCCTCTTGGTCTCTAGATTTCAGAAATGCACAGGTTAGGTAGGTTTCCCTAGGTGCCGGCTGAGCTAGAGGCCAAAATCTACAGGTAGGCACTTTGCAAAAAACACCTCTGTTTTCTTTTAAAAATTTGGATGTGTCCACGTTGCGCTTTGGAGCATTTCCTGTCGCGGGCACTAGGCCTACCCACACAAGTGAGGTATCATTTTTATCGGGAGACTTCGGGGAACGCTGGGTGGAAGGAAATTTGTGGCTCCTCTCAGATTCCAGAGCTTTCTGCCACAGAAATGTGAGGAACGTGTGTTTTTTTAGCCAAATTTTGAGGTTTGCAAAGGATTCTGGGTAACAGAACCTGGTCCGAGCCACACAAGTCACCCCATCTTGGATTCCCCTAGGTCTCTAGTTTTCAGAAATGCACAGGTTTGGTAGGTTTCCCTAGGTGCCGGCTGAGCTAGAGGCCAAAATCTACAGGTAGGCACTTTGCAAAAAACAGCTCTGTTTTCTTTCAAAAAATGGGATGTGTCCACGTTGTGTTTTGGGGCGCCCCTTGTCGCGGCCGCTAGGCCTACCCACACAAGTGAGATATCATTTTTATTGGGAGACTTGGTGGAACGCTGGGTGGAAGGAAATTTGTGGCTGCTCTCAGATTCCAGAACTTTCTGTCACCGAAATGTGAGGAAAATGTGTTTTTTTAGTCAAAATTTGAGGTTTGCAAAGGATTCTGGGTAACAGAACCTGGTCCGAGCCCCACAAGTCACCCCATCTTGGATTCCCCTAGGTCTCTAGTTTTCAGAAATGCACAGGTTTGGTAGGTTTCCCTAGGTGCCGGCTGAGCTACAGGCCAAAATCTACAGGTAGGCACTTTGCAAAAAACAGCTCTGTTTTCTTTCAAAAAATGGGATGTGTCCACGTTGTGTTTTGGGGCGCCCCCTGTCGTGGCCGCTAGGCCTACCCACACAAGTGAGGTATCATTTTTATTGGGAGACTTGGGGGAGCGCTGGGTGGAAGGAAATTTGTGGCTGCTCTCAGATTCCAGAACTTTCTGTCACCGAAATGTGAGGAAAATGTGTTTTTTTAGTCAAAATTTGAGGTTTGCAAAGGATTCTGGGTAACAGAACCTGGTCCGAGCCACACAAGTCACCCCATCTTGGATTCCCCTAGGTCTCTAGTTTTCAGAAATGCACAGGTTTGGTAGGTTTCCCTAGGTGCCGGCTGAGCTAGAGGCCAAAATCTACAGGTAGGCACTTTGCAAAAAACAGCTCTGTTTTCTTTCAAAAAATGGGATGTGTCCACGTTGTGTTTTGGGGCCTCTCCTGTCGCGGCCGCTAGGCCTACCCACACAAGTGAGGTATCATTTTTATTGGGAGATTTGGGGGAACGCTGGGTGGAAGGAAATTTGTGGCTCCTCTCAGATTCCAGAACTTTCTGTCACCGAAATGTGAGGAAAATGTGTTTTTTTAGTCAAAATTTGAGGTTTGCAAAGGAGTCTGGGTAACAGAACCTGGTCAGAGCCCCAAAAGTCACCCCATCTTGGATTCCCCTAGGTATCTAGTTTTCAAAAATGCACAGGTTTGGTAGGTTTTCCTAGGTGCCGGCTGAGCTAGAGGCCAATATCTACAGTTAGGCACTTTGCAAAAAAACACCTCTGTTTTCTTTCAAAAAATTTGATGTGTCCACGTTGTGCTGTGGGGCGTTTCCTGTCGCGGGGGCTAGGCCTACCCACACACGTGAGGTATCATTTTTATCGGTAGACTTGGGGGAACGCTGGGTGGAAGGAAATTTGTGGCTCCTCTCAGATTACAGATCTTTCTGCCACAGAAATGTGAGGAACATGTGTTTTTTTAGCCAAAGTTTGAGGTTTGCAAAAGATTCTGCGTAACAGAAACTGGTCCGAGCCACACAAGTCACCCCATCTTGGATTCCCCTAGGTCTCTAGTTTTTAGAAATGCACAGGTTTGGTAGGTTTCCCTAGGTGCCGGCTGAGCTAGAGGCCAAAATCAACAGGTAGGCACTTTGCAAAAAGCACCTCTGTTTTCTTAAAAAAAATTGGATGTGTCCACGTTGCGCTTTGGGGCGTTTCCTGACGCAGGCGCTAGGCCTACCCACACAAGTGAGGTATCATTTTTATCGGGAGACTTGGGGAAACGCTGGGTGGAAGGAAATTTGCGGCTGCTCTCAGATTCCGGAACTTTCTGACACAGAAATGTGAGGAACATGTGTTTTTCTAGCCAAATTTTGAAGTCTGCAAAGGATTCTGGGTAACAGAACCTGGTCCGAGCCACACAAGTCACCCCATCTTGGATTCCCCTAGGTCTCCAGTTTTCAGAAATGCACAGGTTTGGTAGGTTTCCCTAGGTGCCGGCTGAGCTAGAGGCCAAAATCTACATGTAGGCACTTTACAAAAAACACCTCTGTTTTCTTTCAAAAAATTGGATGTGTCCACGTTGCGCTTTGGGGCGTTTCCTGTCGCGGGCGCTTAGCCTACCCACACAAGTGAGGTATCATTTCTATTGGTAGACTTGGGGGAACGCTGGGTGGAAGGAAATTTGTGGCTCCTCTCAGATTCCAGAACTTTCTGCCACTGAATTGTGAGGAACATGTGTTTTTTTAGCCAAATTTTGAGGTTTGCAAAGGATTCTGGGTAACAGAACCTGGTCCGAGCCACACAAGTCACCCCATCTTGGATTCCCCTAAGTCTCTAGTTTTCAGAAATGCACAGGTTTGGTAGGTTTCCCTAGGTGCCGGCTGAGCTAGAGGCCAAAATCTACAGGTAGGCACTTTGGTAAAAACAGCTCTGTTTTCTGTGATGTGTCCACGTTGTGTTTTGGGGCATATCCTGTCGCGGGCGCTAGGCCTACCCACACAAGTGAGGTACCATTTTTATCGGGAGACTTGGGGGAGCGCTGGGTGGAAGGAAATTTGTGGCTCCTCTCAGATTCCAGAACTTTCTGCCACAGAAATGTGAGGAACATGTGTTTTTTTAGCCAAATTTTGAGGTTTGCAAAGGATTCTGGGTAACAGAACCTGGTCCGAGCCACACAAGTCACCCCATCTTGGATTCCTCTAGGATTTTAGTTTTCAGAAATGCACAGGTTTGGTAGGTTTCCCTAGGTGCCGGCTGAGCTAGAGGCCAAAATCTACAGGTAGGCACTTTGCAAAAAACACCTCTGTTTTCATTCAAAAATTTGGATGTGTCCACTTTGCGCTTTGGGGCGTTTCCTGTCGCGGGCACTAGGCCTACCCACACAAGTGAGGTATCATTTTTATCGGGAGACTTGGGGGAACGCTGGGTGGAAGGAAATTTGTGGCTCCTCTCAGATTCCTGAACTTTCTGTCACCGAAATGTGAGGAAAATGTGTTTTTTTTGTCAAAATTTGAGGTTTGCAAAGGAGTCTGGGTAACAGAACCTGGTCAGAGCCCCACAAGTCACCCCACCTTGGATTCCCCTAGGTCTCTAGTTTTCAAAAATGCACAGGTTTGGTAGGTTTTCCTAGGTGCCGGCTGAGCTAGAGGCCAATATCTACAGTTAGGCACTTTGCAAAAAAACACCTCTGTTTTCTTTAAAAAAATGTGATGTGTCCACGTTGTGCTGTGGGGCGTTTCCTGTCGCGGGGCTAGGCCTACCCACACACGTGAGGTATCATTTTTATCGGTAGAATTGGGGGAACGCTGGGTGGAAGGAAATTTGTGGCTCCTCTCAGATTCCAGATCTTTCTGCCACAGAAATGTGAGGAACATGTGTTTTTTTAGCCAAAGTTTGAGGTTTGCAAAGGATTCTGGGTAATAGAACCTGGTCCGAGCCACACAAGTCACCCCATCTTTGATTCCCCTAGGTCTCTAGTTTTTAGAAATGCACAGGTTTGGTAGGTTTCCCTAGGTGCCGGCTGAGCTAGAGGCCAAAATCAACAGGTAGGCACTTTGCAAAAAGCACCTCTGTTTTCTTAAAAAAAATTGGATGTGTCCACGTTGCACTTTGGGGCGTTTCCTGACGCAGGCGCTAGGCCTACCCACACAAGTGAGGTATCATTTTTATCGAGAGACTTGGGGAAACGCTGGGTGGAAGGAAATTTGTGGCTGCTCTCAGATTCCAGAACTTTCTGCCACAGAAATGTGAGGAACATGTGTTTTTCTAGCCAAATTTTGACGTCTGCAAAGGATTCTGGGTAACAGAACCTGGTCCGAGCCACACAAGTCACCCCATCTTGCATTCCCCTAGGTCTCCAGTTTTCAGAAATGCACAGGTTTGGTAGGTTTCCCTAGGTGCCGGCTGAGCTAGAGGCCAAAATCTACATGTAGGCACTTTACAAAAAACACCTCTGTTTTCTTTCAAAAAATTGGATGTGTCCACGTTGCGCTTTGGGGCGTTTCCTGTCGCGGGCGCTAGGCCTACCCACACAAGTGAGGTATCATTTTTATTGGTAGACTTGGGGGAACGCTGGGTGGAAGGAAATTTGTGGCTCCTCTCAGATTCCAGAACTTTCTGCCACTGAATTGTGAGGAACATGTGTTTTTTTAGCCAAATTTTGAGGTTTGCAAAGGATTCTGGGTAACAGAACCTGGATCGAGCCACACAAGTCACCCCATCTTGGATTCCCCTAAGTCTCTAGTTTTCAGAAATGCACAGGTTTGGTAGGTTTCCCTAGGTGCCGGCTGAGCTAGAGGCCAAAATCTACAGGTAGGCACTTTGGTAAAAACAGCTCTGTTTTCTGTGATGTGTCCACGTTGTGTTTTGGGGCATATCCTGTCGCGGGCGCTAGGCCTACCCACACAAGTGAGGTACCATTTTTATCGGGAGACTTGAGGGAGCGCTGGGTGGAAGGAAATTTGTGGCTCCTCTCAGATTCCAGAACTTTCTGCCACAGAAATGTGAGGCACATGTGTTTTTTTAGCCAAATTTTGAGGTTTGCAAAGGATTCTGGGTAACAGAACCTGGTCCGAGCCACACAAGTCACCCCATCTTGGATTCCTCTAGGATTTTAGTTTTCAGAAATGCACAGGTTTGGTAGGTTTCCCTAGGTGCCGGCTGAGCTAGAGGCCAAAATCTACAGGTAGGCACTTTGCAAAAAACACCTCTGTTTTCATTCAAAAATTTGGATGTGTCCACTTTGCGCTTTGGGGCGTTTCCTGTCGCGGGCACTAGGCCTACCCACACAAGTGAGGTATCATTTTTATCGGGAGACTTGGGGGAACGCTGGGTGGAAGGAAATTTGTGGCTCCTCTCAGATTCCAGAACTTACTGCCACAGAAATGTGAGGAACATGTGTTTTTTTAGCCAAATTTTGAGGTTTGCAAAGGATTCTGGGTAACAGAACCTGGTCCGAGCCACACAAGTCACCCCATCTTGGATTCCCCTAGGTCTCCAGTTTTCAGAAATGCACAGGTTTGGTAGGTTTCCCTAGGTGCCGGCTGAGCTAGAGACCAAAATCTACAGGTAGGCACTTTGCAAAAAACAGCTCTGTTTTCTTTCAAAAAATGGGATGTGTCAACGTTGTGTTTTGGGGCCTCTCCTGTCGCGGCCGCTAGGCCTACCCACACAAGTGAGGTATCATTTTTATTGGGAGACATGGGGGAACGCTGGGTGGAAGGAAATTTGTGGCTCCTCCCAGATTCCAGAACTTTCTGTCACCGAAATGTGAGGAAAATGTGTTTTTTTTGTCAAAATTTGAGGTTTGCAAAGGAGTCTGGGTAACAGAACCTGGTCAGAGCCCCACAAGTCACCCCACCTTGGATTCCCCTAGGTCTCTAGTTTTCAAAAATGCACAGGTTTGGTAGGTTTTCCTAGGTGCCGGCTGAGCTAGAGGCCAATATCTACAGTTAGGCACTTTGCAAAAAAACACCTCTGTTTTCTTTCAAAAAATGTGATGTGTCCACGTTGTGCTGTGGGGCGTTTCCTGTCGCGGGGCTAGGCCTACCCACACACGTGAGGTATCATTTTTATCGGTAGAATTGGGGGAACGCTGGGTGGAAGGAAATTTGTGGCTGCTCTCAGATTCCAGATCTTTCTGCCACAGAAATGTGAGGAACATGTGTTTTTTTAGCCAAAGTTTGAGGTTTGCAAAGGATTCTGGGTAACAGAACCTGGTCCGAGCCACACAAGTCACCCCATCTTTGATTCCCCTAGGTCTCTAGTTTTTAGAAATGCACAGGTTTGGTAGGTTTCCCTAGGTGCCGGCTGAGCTAGAGGCCAAAATCAACAGGTAGGCACTTTGCAAAAAGCACCTCTGTTTTCTTAAAAAAAATTGGATGTGTCCACGTTGCACTTTGGGGCGTTTCCTGACGCGGGCGCTAGGCCTACCCACACAAGTGAGGTATCATTTTTATCGGGAGACTTGGGGAAACGCTGGGTGGAAGGAAATTTGTGGCTCCTCTCAGATTCCAGAACTTTCTGCCATAGAAATGTGAGGAACATGTGTGTTTTCAGCCAAATTTTGAGGTTTGCAAAGGATTCTGGGTAACAGAACCTGGTCCGAGCCACACAAGTCAACCCATCTTGGATTCCTCTAGGTCTCTAGTTTTCAGAAATGCACAGGTTTGGTAGGTTTCCCTAGGTGCCGGCTGAGCTAGAGGCCAAAATCTACAGGTAGGCACTTTGCAAAAAACCCCTCTGTTTTCTTTAAAAAAATGGGATGTGTCCACGTTGCGTTTTGGGGCGTGTCCTGTCGCGGCCGCTAGGCCTACCCACACAAGTGAGGTATCATTTTTATCGGGAGACTTGGGGGAACGCTTGGTGGAAGGAAATTTGTGGCTGCTCTCAGATTCCAGAACTTTGTGCAACAGAAATGTGAGGAACATGTGTTTTTTTAGCCAAATTTTGAGGTTTGCAAAGGATTCTGGGTAACAGAACCTGGTCCGATCCACACAAGTCACCCCATCTTGGATTCCTCTAGGTCTCTAGTTTTCAGAAATGCACAGGTTTGGTAGGTTTCCCTAGGTGCCGGCTGAGCTAGAGGCCAAAATCTACAGGTAGGCACTTTGCAAAAAACACCTCTGTTTTCATTCAAAAATTTGGATGTGTCCACTTTGCGCTTTGGGGCGTTTCCTGTCGCGGGCACTAGGCCTACCCACACAAGTGAGGTATCATTTTTATCGGGAGACTTGGGGGAACGCTGGGTGGAAGGAAATTTGTGGCTCCTCTCAGATTCCAGAACTTACTGCCACAGAAATGTGAGGAACATGTGTTTTTTTAGCCAAATTTTGAGGTTTGCAAAGGATTCTGGGTAACAGAACCTGGTCCGAGCCACACAAGTCACCCCATCTTGGATTTCCCTAGGTCTCCAGTTTTCAGAAATGCACAGGTTTGGTAGGTTTCCCTAGGTGCCGGCTGAGCTAGAGGCCAAAATCTACAGGTAGGCAATTTGAAAAAAACACCTTTGTTTTCTTTCAAAAATTTGGATGTGTCCACGTTGAGCTTTGTGGCATTTCCTGTCGCGGCCGCTAGGCCTACCCACACAAGTGAGTTATCAATTTTATCGGGAGACTTGGGGGAACGCTGGGTGGAAGGAAATTTGTGACTCCTCTCAGATTCCAACACTTTCTGCCACAGAAATGTGAGGAACATGTGTGTTTTCAGCCAAATTTGAGGTTTGCAAAGGATTCTGGGTAACAGAACCTGGTCCGAGCCACATAAGTCACTCCATCTTGGATTCCTCTAGGTCTCTAGTTTTCAGAAATGCACAGGTTTGGTAGGTTTCCCTAGGAGTCGGCTGAGCTAGACGCCAAAATCTACAGGTGGGCACTTTGCAAAAATCACCTCTGTTTTCTTTCCAAAAATTGGATGTGTCCACGTTGCGCTTTGGGGCATTTTCTGTCGCGGGCGCTAGGCCTACCCACACAAGTGAGGTATCATTTTTATCGGGAGACTTGGGGGAACGCTGGGTGGAAGGAAATTAGTGGCTCCTCTCAGATTCCAGAACTTTCTGCCACAGAAATGTGAGGAACATGTGTTTTTTTAGCCAAATTTTGAGGTTTGCAAAGGATTCTGGGTAACAGAACCTGGTCTGAGCCACACAAGTCACCCCATCTTGGATTCCTCTTGGTCTCTAGATTTCAGAAATGCACAGGTTAGGTAGGTTTCCCTAGGTGCCGGCTGAGCTAGAGGCCAAAATCTACAGGTAGGCACTTTGCAAAAAACACCTCTGTTTTCTTTTAAAAATTTGGATGTGTCCACGTTGCGCTTTGGAGCGTTTCCTGTCGCGGGCACTAGGCCTACCCACACAAGTGAGGTATCATTTTTATCGGGAGACTTCGGGGAACGCTGGGTGGAAGGAAATTTGTGGCTCCTCTCAGATTCCAGAGCTTTCTGCCACAGAAATGTGAGGAACATGTGTTTTTTTAGCCAAATTTTGAGGTTTGCAAAGGATTCTGGGTAACAGAACCTGGTCCGAGCCACACAAGTCACCCCATCTTGGATTCCCCTAGGTCTCTAGTTTTCAGAAATGCACAGGTTTGGTAGGTTTCCCTAGGTGCCGGCTGAGCTAGAGGCCAAAATCTACAGGTAGGCACTTTGCAAAAAACAGCTCTGTTTTCTTTCAAAAAATGGGATGTGTCCACGTTGTGTTTTGGGGCGCCCCCTGTCGCAGCCGCTAGGCCTACCCACACAAGTGAGATATCATTTTTATTGGGAGACTTGGTGGAACGCTGGGTGGAAGGAAATTTGTGGCTGCTCTCAGATTCCAGAACTTTCTGTCACCGAAATGTGAGGAAAATGTGTTTTTTTAGTCAAAATTTGAGGTTTGCAAAGGATTCTGGGTAACAGAACCTGGTCAGAGCCCCACAAGTCACCCCATCTTGGATTCCCCTAGGTCTCTAGTTTTCAGAAATGCACAGGTTTGGTAGGTTTCCCTAGGTGCCGGCTGAGCTACAGGCCAAAATCTACAGGTAGGCACTTTGCAAAAAACAGCTCTGTTTTCTTTCAAAAAATGGGATGTGTCCACGTTGTGTTTTGGGGCGCCCCCTGTCGTGGCCGCTAGGCCTACCCACACAAGTGAGGTATCATTTTTATTGGGAGACTTGGGGGAGCGCTGGGTGGAAGGAAATTTGTGGCTCCTCTCAGATTCCAGAACTTTCTGCCATAGAAATGTGAGGAACATGTGTGTTTTCAGCCAAATTTTGAGGTTTGCAAAGGATTCTGGGTAACAGAACCTGGTCCGAGCCACACAAGTCAACCCATCTTGGATTCCTCTAGGTCTCTAGTTTTCAGAAATGCACAGGTTTGGTAGGTTTCCCTAGGTGCCGGCTGAGCTAGAGGCCAAAATCTACAGGTAGGCACTTTGCAAAAAACCCCTCTGTTTTCTTTAAAAAAATGGGATGTGTCCACGTTGCGTTTTGGGGCGTGTCCTGTCGCGGCCGCTAGGCCTACCCACACAAGTGAGGTATCATTTTTATCGGGAGACTTGGGGGAACGCTTGGTGGAAGGAAATTTGTGGCTGCTCTCAGATTCCAGAACTTTGTGCAACAGAAATGTGAGGAACATGTGTTTTTTTAGCCAAATTTTGAGGTTTGCAAAGGATTCTGGGTAACAGAACCTGGTCCGATCCACACAAGTCACCCCATCTTGGATTCCTCTAGGTCTCTAGTTTTCAGAAATGCACAGGTCTGGTAGGTTTCCCTAGGTGCCGGCTGAGCTAGAGGCCAAAATCTACAGGTAGGCACTTTGCAAAAAACACCTCTGTTTTCATTCAAAAATTTGGATGTGTCCACTTTGCGCTTTGGGGCGTTTCCTGTCGCGGGCACTAGGCCTACCCACACAAGTGAGGTATCATTTTTATCGGGAGACTTGGGGGAACGCTGGGTGGAAGGAAATTTGTGGCTCCTCTCAGATTCCAGAACTTACTGCCACAGAAATGTGAGGAACATGTGTTTTTTTAGCCAAATTTTGAGGTTTGCAAAGGATTCTGGGTAACAGAACCTGGTCCGAGCCACACAAGTCACCCCATCTTGGATTTCCCTAGGTCTCCAGTTTTCAGAAATGCACAGGTTTGGTAGGTTTCCCTAGGTGCCGGCTGAGCTAGAGGCCAAAATCTACAGGTAGGCAATTTGAAAAAAACACCTTTGTTTTCTTTCAAAAATTTGGATGTGTCCACGTTGAGCTTTGTGGCATTTCCTGTCGCGGCCGCTAGGCCTACCCACACAAGTGAGTTATCAATTTTATCGGGAGACTTGGGGGAACGCTGGGTGGAAGGAAATTTGTGACTCCTCTCAGATTCCAACACTTTCTGCCACAGAAATGTGAGGAACATGTGTGTTTTCAGCCAAATTTGAGGTTTGCAAAGGATTCTGGGTAACAGAACCTGGTCCGAGCCACATAAGTCACTCCATCTTGGATTCCTCTAGGTCTCTAGTTTTCAGAAATGCACAGGTTTGGTAGGTTTCCCTAGGAGTCGGCTGAGCTAGACGCCAAAATCTACAGGTGGGCACTTTGCAAAAATCACCTCTGTTTTCTTTCCAAAAATTGGATGTGTCCACGTTGCGCTTTGGGGCATTTTCTGTCGCGGGCGCTAGGCCTACCCACACAAGTGAGGTATCATTTTTATCGGGAGACTTGGGGGAACGCTGGGTGGAAGGAAATTAGTGGCTCCTCTCAGATTCCAGAACTTTCTGCCACAGAAATGTGAGGAACATGTGTTTTTTTAGCCAAATTTTGAGGTTTGCAAAGGATTCTGGGTAACAGAACCTGGTCTGAGCCACACAAGTCACCCCGTCTTGGATTCCTCTTGGTCTCTAGATTTCAGAAATGCACAGGTTAGGTAGGTTTCCCTAGGTGCCGGCTGAGCTAGAGGCCAAAATCTACAGGTAGGCACTTTGCAAAAAACACCTCTGTTTTCTTTTTAAAATTTGGATGTGTCCACGTTGCGCTTTGGAGCGTTTCCTGTCGCGGGCACTAGGCCTACCCACACAAGTGAGGTATCATTTTTATCGGGAGACTTCGGGGAACGCTGGGTGGAAGGAAATTTGTGGCTCCTCTCAGATTCCAGAGCTTTCTGCCACAGAAATGTGAGGAACATGTGTTTTTTTAGCCAAATTTTGAGGTTTGCAAAGGATTCTGGGTAACAGAACCTGGTCCGAGCCACACAAGTCACCCCATCTTGGATTCCCCTAGGTCTCTAGTTTTCAGAAATGCACAGGTTTGGTAGGTTTCCCTAGGTGCCGGCTGAGCTAGAGGCCAAAATCTACAGGTAGGCACTTTGCAAAAAACAGCTCTGTTTTCTTTCAAAAAATGGGATGTGTCCACGTTGTGTTTTGGGGCGCCCCCTGTCGCAGCCGCTAGGCCTACCCACACAAGTGAGATATCATTTTTATTGGGAGACTTGGTGGAACGCTGGGTGGAAGGAAATTTGTGGCTGCTCTCAGATTCCAGAACTTTCTGTCACCGAAATGTGAGGAAAATGTGTTTTTTTAGTCAAAATTTGAGGTTTGCAAAGGATTCTGGGTAACAGAACCTGGTCAGAGCCCCACAAGTCACCCCATCTTGGATTCCCCTAGGTCTCTAGTTTTCAGAAATGCACAGGTTTGGTAGGTTTCCCTAGGTGCCGGCTGAGCTACAGGCCAAAATCTACAGGTAGGCACTTTGCAAAAAACAGCTCTGTTTTCTTTCAAAAAATGGGATGTGTCCACGTTGTGTTTTGGGGCGCCCCCTGTCGTGGCCGCTAGGCCTACCCACACAAGTGAGGTATCATTTTTATTGGGAGACTTGGGGGAGCGCTGGGTGGAAGGAAATTTGTGGCTGCTCTCAGATTCCAGAACTTTCTGTCACCGAAATGTGAGGAAAATGTGTTTTTTTAGTCAAAATTTGAGGTTTGCAAAGGATTCTGGGTAACAGAACCTGGTCCGAGCCACACAAGTCACCCCATCTTGGATTCCCCTAGGTCTCTAGTTTTCAGAAATGCACAGGTTTGGTAGGTTTCCCTAGGTGCCGGCTGAGCTAGAGGCCAAAATCTACAGGTAGGCACTTTGCAAAAAACAGCTCTGTTTTCTTTCAAAAAATGGGATGTGTCCACGTTGTGTTTTGGGGCCTCTCCTGTCGCGGCCGCTAGGCCTACCCACACAAGTGAGGTATCATTTTTATTGGGAGATTTGGGGGAACGCTGGGTGGAAGGAAATTTGTGGCTCCTCTCAGATTCCAGAACTTTCTGTCACCGAAATGTGAGGAAAATGTGTTTTTTTAGTCAAAATTTGAGGTTTGCAAAGGAGTCTGGGTAACAGAACCTGGTCAGAGCCCCAAAAGTCACCCCATCTTGGATTCCCCTAGGTCTCTAGTTTTCAAAAATGCACAGGTTTGGTAGGTTTTCCTAGGTGCCGGCTGAGCTAGAGGCCAATATCTACAGTTAGGCACTTTGCAAAAAAACACCTCTGTTTTCTTTCAAAAAATTTGATGTGTCCACGTTGTGCTGTGGGGCGTTTCCTGTCGCGGGGGCTAGGCCTACCCACACACGTGAGGTATCATTTTTATCGGTAGACTTGGGGGAACGCTGGGTGGAAGGAAATTTGTGGCTCCTCTCAGATTACAGATCTTTCTGCCACAGAAATGTGAGGAACATGTGTTTTTTTAGCCAAAGTTTGAGGTTTGCAAAGGATTCTGCGTAACAGAAACTGGTCCGAGCCACACAAGTCACCCCATCTTGGATTCCCCTAGGTCTCTAGTTTTTAGAAATGCACAGGTTTGGTAGGTTTCCCTAGGTGCCGGCTGAGCTAGAGGCCAAAATCAACAGGTAGGCACTTTGCAAAAAGCACCTCTGTTTTCTTAAAAAAAATTGGATGTGTCCACGTTGCGCTTTGGGGCGTTTCCTGACGCAGGCGCTAGGCCTACCCACACAAGTGAGGTATCATTTTTATCGGGAGACTTGGGGAAACGCTGGGTGGAAGGAAATTTGTGGCTGCTCTCAGATTCCGGAACTTTCTGACACAGAAATGTGAGGAACATGTGTTTTTCTAGCCAAATTTTGACGTCTGCAAAGGATTCTGGGTAACAGAACCTGGTCCGAGCCACACAAGTCACCCCATCTTGGATTCCCCTAGGTCTCCAGTTTTCAGAAATGCACAGGTTTGGTAGGTTTCCCTAGGTGCCGGCTGAGCTAGAGGCCAAAATCTACATGTAGGCACTTTACAAAAAACACCTCTGTTTTCTTTAAAAAAATTGGATGTGTCCACGTTGCGCTTTGGGGCGTTTCCTGTCGCGGGCGCTTAGCCTACCCACACAAGTGAGGTATCATTTTTATTGGTAGACTTGGGGGAACGCTGGGTGGAAGGAAATTTGTGGCTCCTCTCAGATTCCAGAACTTTCTGCCACTGAATTGTGAGGAACATGTGTTTTTTTAGCCAAATTTTGAGGTTTGCAAAGGATTCTGGGTAACAGAACCTGGTCCGAGCCACACAAGTCACCCCATCTTGGATTCCCCTAAGTCTCTAGTTTTCAGAAATGCACAGGTTTGGTAGGTTTCCCTAGGTGCCGGCTGAGCTAGAGGCCAAAATCTACAGGTAGGCACTTTGGTAAAAACAGCTCTGTTTTCTGTGATGTGTCCACGTTGTGTTTTGGGGCATATCCTGTCGCGGGCGCTAGGCCTACCCACACAAGTGAGGTACCATTTTTATCGGGAGACTTGGGGGAGCGCTGGGTGGAAGGAAATTTGTGGCTCCTCTCAGATTCCAGAACTTTCTGCCACAGAAATGTGAGGAACATGTGTTTTTTTAGCCAAATTTTGAGGTTTGCAAAGGATTCTGGGTAACAGAACCTGGTCCGAGCCACACAAGTCACCCCATCTTGGATTCCTCTAGGATTTTAGTTTTCAGAAATGCACAGGTTTGGCAGGTTTCCCTAGGTGCCGGCTGAGCTAGAGGCCAAAATCTACAGGTAGGCACTTTGCAAAAAACACCTCTGTTTTCATTCAAAAATTTGGATGTGTCCACTTTGCGCTTTGGGGCGTTTCCTGTCGCGGGCACTAGGCCTACCCACACAAGTGAGGTATCATTTTTATCGGGAGACTTGGGGGAACGCTGGGTGGAAGGAAATTTGTGGCTCCTCTCAGATTCCAGAACTTACTGCCACAGAAATGTGAGGAACATGTGTTTTTTCAGCAAAATTTTGAGGTTTGCAAAGGATTCTGGGTAACAGAACCTGGTCCGAGCCACACAAGTCACCCCATCTTGGATTCCCCTAGGTCTCCAGTTTTCAGAAATGCATAGGTTTGGTAGGTTTCCCTAGGTGCCGGCTGAGCTAGAGGCCAAAATCTACAGGTAGCCACTTTGCAAAAAACACCTCTGTTCTCTTTCAAAAAATTGGATGTGTCCACGTTGCGCTTTGGGGCGTTTCCTGTCGCGGGCGCAGGCCTACCCACACAAGTGAGGTATCATTTTTATTGGGAGACTTGGGGGAACGCTGGGTGGGAGGAAATTTGTGGCTCCTCTCAGATTCCAGAACTTTCTGCCACTGAATTGTGAGGAACATGTGTTTTTTAGCCAAATTTTTAGATTTGCAAAGGATTCTTTGTAACAGAACCTGGTCCGAGCCACACAAGTCACCCCATCTTGGATTCCCCTAGGTCTCTAGTTTTCAGAAATGCACAGGTTTGGTAGGTTTCCCTAGGTGCCGGCTGAGCTAGAGGCCAAAATCTACAGGTAGGCACTTTGGTAAAAACACCTCTGTTTTCTGTGATGTGTCCACGTTGTGTTTTGGGGCAGATCCTGTCGCGGGCGCTAGGCCTACCCACACAAGTGAGGTACCATTTTTATCGGGAGACTTGGGGAAGCGCTGGGTGGAAGGAAATTTGTGGCTCCTCTCAGATTCCAGAACTTTCTGTCACCGAAATGTGAGGAAAATGTGTTTTTGTAGTCAAAATTTGAGGTTTGCAAAGGAGTCTGGGTAACAGAACCTGGTCAGAGCCCCAAAAGTCACCCCATCTTGGATTCCCCTAGGTCTCTAGTTTTCAAAAATGCACAGGTTTGGTAGGTTTTCCTAGGTGCCGGCTGAGCTAGAGGCCAAAATCTACAGGTAGGCACTTTGCAAAAAACAGCTCTGTTTTCTTTCAAAAAATGGGATGTGTCCACGTTGTGTTTTGGGGCCTCTGCTGTCGCGGCCGCTAGGCCTACCCACACAAGTGAGGTATCATTTTTATTGGGAGATTTGGGGGAACGCTGGGTGGAAGGAAATTTGTGGCTCCTCTCAGATTCCAGAACTTTCTGTCACCGAAATGTGAGGAAAATGTGTTTTTTTAGTCAAAATTTGAGGTTTGCAAAGGAGTCTGGGAAACAGAACCTGGTCAGAGCCCCAAAAGTCACCCCATCTTGAATTCCCCTAGGTCTCTAGTTTTCAAAAATGCACAGGTTTGGTAGGTTTTCCTAGGTGCCGGCTGAGCTAGAGGCCAATATCTACAGTTAGGCACTTTGCAAAAAAACACCTCTGTTTTCTTTCAAAAAATTTGATGTGTCCACGTTGTGCTGTGGGGCGTTTCCTGTCGCGGGGGCTAGGCCTACCCACACACGTGAGGTATCATTTTTATCGGTAGACTTGGGGGAACGCTGGGTGGAAGGAAATTTGTGGCTCCTCTCAGATTACAGATCTTTCTGCCACAGAAATGTGAGGAACATGTGTTTTTTTAGCCAAAGTTTGAGGTTTGCAAAGGATTCTGCGTAACAGAAACTGGTCCGAGCCACACAAGTCACCCCATCTTGGATTCCCCTAGGTCTCTAGTTTTTAGAAATGCACAGGTTTGGTAGGTTTCCCTAGGTGCCGGCTGAGCTAGAGGCCAAAATCAATAGGTAGGCACTTTGCAAAAAGCACCTCTGTTTTCTTAAAAAAAATTGGATGTGTCCACGTTGCGCTTTGGGGCGTTTCCTGACGCAGGCGCTAGGCCTACCCACACAAGTGAGGTATCATTTTTATCGGGAGACTTGGGGAAACGCTGGGTGGAAGGAAATTTGTGGCTGCTCTCAGATTCCGGAACTTTCTGACACAGAAATGTGAGGAACATGTGTTTTTCTAGCCAAATTTTGACGTCTGCAAAGGATTCTGGGTAACAGAACCTGGTCCGAGCCACACAAGTCACCCCATCTTGGATTCCCCTAGGTCTCCAGTTTTCAGAAATGCACAGGTTTGGTAGGTTTCCCTAGGTGCCGGCTGAGCTAGAGGCCAAAATCTACATGTAGGCACTTTACAAAAAACACCTCTGTTTTCTTTCAAAAAATTGGATGTGTCCACGTTGCGCTTTGGGGCGTTTCCTGTCGCGGGCGCTTAGCCTACCCACACAAGTGAGGTATCATTTTTATTCGTAGACTTGGGGGAACGCTGGGTGGAAGGAAATTTGTGGCTCCTCTCAGATTCCAGAACTTTCTGCCACTGAATTGTGAGGAACATGTGTTTTTTTAGCCAAATTTTGAGGTTTGCAAAGGATTCTGGGTAACAGAACCTGGTCCGAGCCACACAAGTCACCCCATCTTGGATTCCCCTAAGTCTCTAGTTTTCAGAAATGCACAGGTTTGGTAGGTTTCCCTAGGTGCCGGCTGAGCTAGAGGCCAAAATCTACAGGTAGGCACTTTGGTAAAAACAGCTCTGTTTTCTGTGATGTGTCCACGTTGTGTTTTGGGGCATATCCTGTCGCGGGCGCTAGGCCTACCCACACAAGTGAGGTACCATTTTTATCGGGAGACTTGGGGGAGCGCTGGGTGGAAGGAAATTTGTGGGTCCTCTCAGATTCCAGAACTTTCTGCCACAGAAATGTGAGGAACATGTGTTTTTTTAGCCAAATTTTGAGGTTTGCAAAGGATTCTGGGTAACAGAACCTGGTCCGAGCCACACAAGTCACCCCATCTTGGATTCCTCTAGGATTTTAGTTTTCAGAAATGCACAGGTTTGGCAGGTTTCCCTAGGTGCCGGCTGAGCTAGAGGCCAAAATCTACAGGTAGGCACTTTGCAAAAAACACCTCTGTTTTCATTAAAAAATTTGGATGTGTCCACTTTGCGCTTTGGGGCGTTTCCTGTCGCGGGCACTAGGCCTACCCACACAAGTGAGGTATCATTTTTATCGGGAGACTTGGGGGAACGCTGGGTGGAAGGAAATTTGTGGCTCCTCTCAGATTCCAGAACTTACTGCCACAGAAATGTGAGGAACATGTGTTTTTTTAGCCAAATTTTGAGGTTTGCAAAGGATTCTGGGTAACAGAACCTGGTCCGAGCCACACAAGTCACCCCATCTTGGATTCCCCTAGGTCTCCAGTTTTCAGAAATGCATAGGTTTGGTAGGTTTCCCTAGGTGCCGGCTGAGCTAGAGGCCAAAATCTACAGGTAGCCACTTTGCAAAAAACACCTCTGTTCTCTTTCAAAAAATTGGATGTGTCCACGTTGCGCTTTGGGGCGTTTCCTGTCGCGGGCGCAGGCCTACCCACACAAGTGAGGTATCATTTTTATTGGGAGACTTGGGGGAACGCTGGGTGGGAGGAAATTTGTGGCTCCTCTCAGATTCCAGAACTTTCTGCCACTGAATTGTGAGGAACATGTGTTTTTTAGCCAAATTTTTAGATTTGCAAAGGATTCTTTGTAACAGAACCTGGTCCGAGCCACACAAGTCACCCCATCTTGGATTCCCCTAGGTCTCTAGTTTTCAGAAATGCACAGGTTTGGTAGGTTTCCCTAGGTGCCGGCTGAGCTAGAGGCCAAAATCTACAGGTAGGCACTTTGGTAAAAACACCTCTGTTTTCTGTGATGTGTCCACGTTGTGTTTTGGGGCAGATCCTGTCGCGGGCGCTAGGCCTACCCACACAAGTGAGGTACCATTTTTATCGGGAGACTTGGGGAAGCGCTGGGTGGAAGGAAATTTGTGGCTCCTCTCAGATTCCAGAACTTTCTGTCACCGAAATGTGAGGAAAATGTGTTTTTTTAGTCAAAATTTGAGGTTTGCAAAGGAGTCTGGGTAACAGAACCTGGTCAGAGCCCCAAAAGTCACCCCATCTTGGATTCCCCTAGGTCTCTAGTTTTCAAAAATGCACAGGTTTGGTAGGTTTTCCTAGGTGCCGGCTGAGCTAGAGGCCAAAATCTACAGGTAGGCACTTTGCAAAAAACAGCTCTGTTTTCTTTCAAAAAATGGAATGTGTCCACGTTGTGTTTTGGGGCCTCTCCTGTCGCGGCCGCTAGGCCTACCCACACAAGTGAGGTATCATTTTTATTGGGAGATTTGGGGGAACGCTGGGTGGAAGGAAATTTGTGGCTCCTCTCAGATTCCAGAACTTTCTGTCACCGAAATGTGAGGAAAATGTGTTTTTTTAGTCAAAATTTGAGGTTTGCAAAGGAGTCTGGGTAACAGAACCTGGTCAGAGCCCCAAAAGTCACCCCATCTTGGATTCCCCTAGGTCTCTAGTTTTCAAAAATGCACAGGTTTGGTAGGTTTTCCTAGGTGCCGGCTGAGCTAGAGGCCAATATCTACAGTTAGGCACTTTGCAAAAAAACACCTCTGTTTTCTTTCAAAAAATTTGATGTGTCCACGTTGTGCTGTGGGGCGTTTCCTGTCGCGGGGGCTAGGCCTACCCACACACGTGAGGTATCATTTTTATCGGTAGACTTGGGGGAACGCTGGGTGGAAGGAAATTTGTGGCTCCTCTCAGATTACAGATCTTTCTGCCACAGAAATGTGAGGAACATGTGTTTTTTTAGCCAAAGTTTGAGGTTTGCAAAGGATTCTGCGTAACAGAAACTGGTCCGAGCCACACAAGTCACCCCATCTTGGATTCCCCTAGGTCTCTAGTTTTTAGAAATGCACAGGTTTGGTAGGTTTCCCTAGGTGCCGGCTGAGCTAGAGGCCAAAATCTACAGGTAGGCACTTTGGTAAAAACACCTCTGTTTTCTGTGATGTGTCCACGTTGTGTTTTGGGGCAGATCCTGTCGCGGGCGCTAGGCCTACCCACACAAGTGAGGTACCATTTTTATCGGGAGACTTGGGGAAGCGCTGGGTGGAAGGAAATTTGTGGCTCCTCTCAGATTCCAGAACTTTCTGTCACCGAAATGTGAGGAAAATGTGTTTTTTTAGTCAAAATTTGAGGTTTGCAAAGGAGTCTGGGTAACAGAACCTGGTCAGAGCCCCAAAAGTCACCCCATCTTGGATTCCCCTAGGTCTCTAGTTTTCAAAAATGCACAGGTTTGGTAGGTTTTCCTAGGTGCCGGCTGAGCTAGAGGCCAAAATCTACAGGTAGGCACTTTGCAAAAAACAGCTCTGTTTTCTTTCAAAAAATGGAATGTGTCCACGTTGTGTTTTGGGGCCTCTCCTGTCGCGGCCGCTAGGCCTACCCACACAAGTGAGGTATCATTTTTATTGGGAGATTTGGGGGAACGCTGGGTGGAAGGAAATTTGTGGCTCCTCTCAGATTCCAGAACTTTCTGTCACCGAAATGTGAGGAAAATGTGTTTTTTTAGTCAAAATTTGAGGTTTGCAAAGGAGTCTGGGTAACAGAACCTGGTCAGAGCCCCAAAAGTCACCCCATCTTGGATTCCCCTAGGTCTCTAGTTTTCAAAAATGCACAGGTTTGGTAGGTTTTCCTAGGTGCCGGCTGAGCTAGAGGCCAATATCTACAGTTAGGCACTTTGCAAAAAAACACCTCTGTTTTCTTTCAAAAAATTTGATGTGTCCACGTTGTGCTGTGGGGCGTTTCCTGTCGCGGGGGCTAGGCCTACCCACACACGTGAGGTATCATTTTTATCGGTAGACTTGGGGGAACGCTGGGTGGAAGGAAATTTGTGGCTCCTCTCAGATTACAGATCTTTCTGCCACAGAAATGTGAGGAACATGTGTTTTTTTAGCCAAAGTTTGAGGTTTGCAAAGGATTCTGCGTAACAGAAACTGGTCCGAGCCACACAAGTCACCCCATCTTGGATTCCCCTAGGTCTCTAGTTTTTAGAAATGCACAGGTTTGGTAGGTTTCCCTAGGTGCCGGCTGAGCTAGAGGCCAAAATCAACAGGTAGGCACTTTGCAAAAAGCACCTCTGTTTTCTTAAAAAAAATTGGATGTGTCCACGTTGCGCTTTGGGGCGTTTCCTGACGCAGGCGCTAGGCCTACCCACACAAGTGAGGTATCATTTTTATCGGGAGACTTGGGGAAACGCTGGGTGGAAGGAAATTTGTGGCTGCTCTCAGATTCCGGAACTTTCTGACACAGAAATGTGAGGAACATGTGTTTTTCTAGCCAAATTTTGACGTCTGCAAAGGATTCTGGGTAACAGAACCTGGTCCGAGCCACACAAGTCACCCCATCTTGGATTCCCCTAGGTCTCCAGTTTTCAGAAATGCACAGGTTTGGTAGGTTTCCCTAGGTGCCGGCTGAGCTAGAGGCCAAAATCTACATGTAGGCACTTTACAAAAAACACCTCTGTTTTCTTTCAAAAAATTGGATGTGTCCACGTTGCGCTTTGGGGCGTTTCCTGTCGCGGGCGCTTAGCCTACCCACACAAGTGAGGTATCATTTTTATTGGTAGACTTGGGGGAACGCTGGGTGGAAGGAAATTTGTGGCTTCTCTCAGATTCCAGAACTTTCTGCCACTGAATTGTGAGGAACATGTGTTTTTTTAGCCAAATTTTGAGGTTTGCAAAGGATTCTGGGTAACAGAACCTGGTCCGAGCCACACAAGTCACCCCATCTTGGATTCCCCTAAGTCTCTAGTTTTCAGAAATGCACAGGTTTGGTAGGTTTCCCTAGGTGCCGGCTGAGCTAGAGGCCAAAATCTACAGGTAGGCACTTTGGTAAAAACAGCTCTGTTTTCTGTGATGTGTCCACGTTGTGTTTTGGGGCATATCCTGTCGCGGGCGCTAGGCCTACCCACACAAGTGAGGTACCATTTTTATCGGGAGACTTGGGGGAGCGCTGGGTGGAAGGAAATTTGTGGCTCCTCTCAGATTCCAGAACTTTCTGCCACAGAAATGTGAGGAACATGTGTTTTTTTAGCCAAATTTTGAGGTTTGCAAAGGATTCTGGGTAACAGAACCTGGTCCGAGCCACACAAGTCACCCCATCTTGGATTCCTCTAGGATTTTAGTTTTCAGAAATGCACAGGTTTGGTAGGTTTCCCTAGGTGCCGGCTGAGCTAGAGGCCAAAATCTACAGGTAGGCACTTTGCAAAAAACACCTCTGTTTTCATTCAAAAATTTGGATGTGTCCACTTTGCGCTTTGGGGCGTTTCCTGTCGCGGGCACTAGGCCTACCCACACAAGTGAGGTATCATTTTTATCGGGAGACTTGGGGGAACGCTGGGTGGAAGGAAATTTGTGGCTCCTCTCAGATTCCAGAACTTACTGCCACAGAAATGTGAGGAACATGTGTTTTTTTAGCCAAATTTTGAGGTTTGCAAAGGATTCTGGGTAACAGAACCTGGTCCGAGCCACACAAGTCACCCCATCTTGGATTCCCCTAGGTCTCCAGTTTTCAGAAATGCATAGGTTTGGTAGGTTTCCCTAGGTGCCGGCTGAGCTAGAGGCCAAAATCTACAGGTAGCCACTTTGCAAAAAACACCTCTGTTCTCTTTCAAAAAATTGGATGTGTCCACGTTGCGCTTTGGGGCGTTTCCTGTCGCGGGCGCAGGCCTACCCACACAAGTGAGGTATCATTTTTATTGGGAGACTTGGGGGAATGCTGGGTGGGAGGAAATTTGTGGCTCCTCTCAGATTCCAGAACTTTCTGCCACTGAATTGTGAGGAACATGTGTTTTTTAGCCAAATTTTTAGATTTGCAAAGGATTCTTTGTAACAGAACCTGGTCCGAGCCACACAAGTCACCCCATCTTGGATTCCCCTAGGTCTCTAGTTTTCAGAAATGCACAGGTTTGGTAGGTTTCCCTAGGTGCCGGCTG
The DNA here is from genome assembly GCF_031143425.1 of Pleurodeles waltl. Classification (NCBI taxonomy): domain Eukaryota; kingdom Metazoa; phylum Chordata; class Amphibia; order Caudata; family Salamandridae; genus Pleurodeles; species Pleurodeles waltl. The sequence continues at coordinate 851,243 of NW_027149832.1, forward strand.
AGCTAGAGGCCAAAATCTACAGGTAGGCACTTTGGTAAAAACACCTCTGTTTTCTGTGATGTGTCCACGTTGTGTTTTGGGGCAGATCCTGTCGCGAGCGCTAGGCCTACCCACACAAGTGAGGTACCATTTTTATCGGGAGACTTGGGGAAGCGCTGGGTGGAAGGAAATTTGTGGCTCCTCTCAGATTCCAGAACTTACTGCCACAGAAATGTGAGGAACATGTTTTTTTTTAGCCAAATTTTGAGGTTTGCAAAGGATTCTGGGTAACAGAACCTGGTCCGAGCCACACAAGTCACCCCATCTTGGATTCCTCTAGGTTTTTAGTTTTCAGAAATGCACAGGTTTGGTAGGTTTCCCTAGGTGCCGGCTGAGCTAGAGGCCAAAATCTACAGGTAGGCACTTTGCAAAAAGCCCCTCTGTTTTCTTTAAAAAAATGGGATGTGTCCACGTTGCGTTTTGGGGTGTGTCCTGTCGCGGCCGCTAGGTCTACCCACACAAGTGAGGTATCATTTTTATCGGGAGACTTGGGGGAACGCTTGGTGGAAGGAAATTTGTGGCTCCTCTCAGATTCCAGAACTTTGTGCAACAGAAATGTGAGGAACATGTGTTTTTTTAGCCAAATTTTGAGGTTTGCAAAGGATTCTGGGTAACAGAACCTGGTCCGAGCCACACAAGTCACCCCATCTTGGATTCCCCTAGGTCTCTAGTTTTCAGAAATGCACAAGTTTGGTAGGTTTCCCTAGGTGCCGGCTGAGCTAGAGGCCAAAATCTACAGGTAGGCACTTTGCAAAAAACACCTCTGTTTTCTTTAAAAAATTTGGATGTGTCCACGTTGCGCTTTGGGGCCTTTCCTGTCGCGGGCACTAGGCCTACCCACACAAGTGAGGTATCATTTTTATCGGGAGACTTGGGGGAACGCTGGGTGGAAGGAAATTAGTGGCTCCTCTCAGATTCCAGAACTTTCTGCCATAGAAATGTGAGGAACATGTGTGTTTTCAGCCAAATTTTGAGGTTTGCAAAGGATTCTGGGTAACAGAACCTGGTCCGAGCCACACAAGTCACCCCATCTTGGATTCCTCTAGGTCTCTAGTTTTCAGAAATGCACAGGTTTGGTAGGTTTCCCTAGGTGACGGCTGAGCTAGAGGCCAAAATCTACAGGTAGGCACTTTGCAAAGAACCCCTCTGTTTTCTTTCCAAAAATGGGATGTGTCCACGTTGCGTTTTGGGGCGTGTCCTGTCGCGGCCGCTAGGCCTACCCACACAAGTGAGGTATCATTTTTATCGGGAGACTTGGGGGAACGCTTGGTGGAAGGAAATTTGTGGCTCCTCTCAGATTCCAGAACTTTGTGCAACAGAAATGTGAGGAACATGTGTTTTTTTAGCCAAATTTTGAGGTTTGCAAAGGATTCTGGGTAACAAAACCTGGTCCGACCCACACAAGTCACCCCATCTTGGATTCCTCTAGGTCTCTAGTTTTCAGAAATGCACAGGTTTGGTAGGTTTCCCTAGGTGCCGGCTGAGCTAGAGGCCAAAATCTACAGGTAGGCACTTTGAAAAAAACACCTTTGTTTTCTTTCAAAAATTTGGATGTGTCCACGGTGAGCTTTGTGGCATTTCCTGTCGCGGGCGCTAGGCCTACCCACACAAGTGAGGTATCAATTTTATCGGGAGACTTGGGGGAACGCTGGGTGGAAGGAAATTTGTGGCTCCTCTCAGATTCCAACACTTTCTGCCACAGAAATGTGAGGAACATGTGTGTTTTCAGCCAAATTTTGAGGTTTGCAAAGGATTCTGGGTAACAGAACCTGGTCCGAGCCACACAAGTCACCCCATCTTGGATTCCTCTAGGTCTCTAGTTTTCAGAAATGCACAGGTTTGGTAGGTTTCCCTAGGAGTCGGCTGAGCTAGACGCCAAAATCTACAGGTGGGCACTTTGCAAAAATCACCTCTGTTTTCTTTCCAAAAATTGGATGTGTCCACGTTGCGCTTTGGGGCATTTCCTGTCTCGGGCGCTAGGCCTACCCACACAAGTGAGGTATCATTTTTATCGGGAGACTTGGGGGAACGCTGGGTGGAAGGAAATTAGTGGCTCCTCTCAGATTCCAGAACTTTTTGCCACAGAAATGTGAGGAACATGTGTTTTTTTAGCCAAATTTTGAGGTTTGCAAAGGATTCTGGGTAAAAAAACCTGGTCTGAGCCACACAAGTCACCCCATCTTGGATTCCCCTAGGTCTCTAGTTTTCAGAAATGCACAAGTTTGGTAGGTTTCCCTAGGTGCCGGCTGAGCTAGAGGCCAAAATCTACAGGTAGGCACTTTGCAAAAAACAGCTCTGTTTTCTTTCAAAAAATGGGATGTGTCCACGTTGTGTTTTGGGGCGCCCCCTGTCGCGGCCGCTAGGCCTACCCACACAAGTGAGATATCATTTTTATTGGGAGACTTGGGGGAACGCTGGGTGGAAGGAAATTTGTGGGTGCTCTCAGATTCCAGAACTTTCTGTCACCGAAATGTGAGGAAAATGTGTTTTTTTAGTCAAAATTTGAGGTTTGCAAAGGATTCTGGGTAACAGAACCTGGTCAGAGCCCCACAAGTCACCCCATCTTGGATTCCCCTAGGTCTCTAGTTTTCAGAAATGCACAGGTTTGGTAGGTTTCCCTAGGTGCCGGCTGAGCTAGAGGCCAAAATCTACAGTTAGGCACTTTGCAAAAAACACCTCTGTTTTCTTTCAAAAAATTGGATGTGTCCACGTTGTGCTTTGGGGCGTTTCCTGTCGCGGGCGCTAGGCCTACCCACACAAGTGAGGTATCATTTTTATCGGTAGACTTGGGGGAACGCTGGGTGGAAGGAAATTTGTGGCTCCTCTCAGATTCCAGAACTTTCTGCCACAGAAATGTGAGGAACACATGTTTTTTTAGCCAAAGATTGAGGTTTGCAAAGGATTCTGGGTAACAGAACCTGGTCCGAGCCACACAAGTCACCCCATCTTGGATTCCCCTAGGTATCTAGTTTTTAGAAATGCACAGGTTTGGTAGGTTTCCCTAGGTGTCGGCTGAGCTAGAGGCCAAAATCAACAGGTAGGCACTTTGCAAAAAACACCTCTGTTTTCTTTAAAAAAATGGGATGTGTCCACGTTGCGTTTTGGGGCGTGTCCTGTCGCGGCCGCTAGGCCTACCCACACAAGTGAGGTATCATTTTTATCGGGAGACTTGGGGGAACGCTTGGTGGAAGGAAATTTGTGGCTCCTCTCAGATTCCAGTACTTTGTGCAACAGAAATGTGAGGAACATGTGTTTTTTTAGCCAAATTTTGAGGTTTGCAAAGGATTCTGGGTAACAGAACCTGGTCCGAGCCACACAAGTCACCCCATCTTGGATTCCTCTAGGTCTCTAGTTTTCAGAAATGCACAGGTTTGGTAGGTTTCCCTAGGTGCCGGCTGAGCTAGAGGATAAAAAATACAGGTAGGCACTTTGAAAAAAACACCTTTGTTTTCTTTCAAAAATTTGGATGTGTCCACGTTGAGCTTTGTGGCATTTCCTGTCGCGGGCGCTAGGCCTACCCACACAAGTGAGGTATCAATTTTATCGGGAGACTTGGGGGAACGCTGGGTGGAAGGAAATTTGTGGCTCCTCTCAGATTCCAACACTTTCTGCCACAGAAATGTGAGGAACATGTGTGTTTTCAGCCAAATTTTGAGGTTTGCAAAGGATTCTGGGTAACAGAACCTGGTCCGAGCCACACAAGTCACCCCATCTTGGATTCCTCTAGGTCTCTAGTTTTCAGAAATGCACAGGTTTGGTAGGTTTCCCTAGGAGTCGGCTGAGCTAGACGCCAAAATCTACAGGTGGGCACTTTGCAAAAATCACCTCTGTTTTCTTTCCAAAAATTGGATGTGTCCACGTTGCGCTTTGGGGCATTTCCTGTCTCGGGCGCTAGGCCTACCCACACAAGTGAGGTATCATTTTTATCGGGAGACTTGGGGGAACGCTGGGTGGAAGGAAATTAGTGGCTCCTCTCAGATTCCAGAACTTTTTGCCACAGAAATGTGAGGAACATGTGTTTTTTTAGCCAAATTTTGAGGTTTGCAAAGGATTCTGGGTAAAAAAACCTGGTCTGAGCCACACAAGTCACCCCATCTTGGATTCCCCTAGGTCTCTAGTTTTCAGAAATGCACAAGTTTAGTAGGTTTCCCTAGGTGCCGGCTGAGCTAGAGGCCAAAATCTACAGGTAGGCACTTTGCAAAAAACACCTCTGTTTTCTTTCAAAAAATTGGATGTGTCCACTTTGCGCTTTGGGGCGTTTCCTGTCGCGGGCGCTAGTCCTACCCACACAAGTGAGGTATCATTTTTATTGGGAGACTTGGGGGAACGCTGGGTGGAAGGAAATTTGTGGCTCCTCTCAGATTCCAGAACTTTCTGCCACTGAATTGTGAGGAACATGAGTTTTTTTATCCAAATTTTGAGGTTTGCAAAGGATTCTGGGTAACAGAACCTGGTCCGAGCCACACAAGTCACCCCATCTTGGATTCCCCTAGGTCTCTAGTTTTCAGAAATGCAAAGGTTTGGTAGGTTTCCCTAGGTGCCGGCTGATTTAGAGGCCAAAATCTACAGGTAGGCACTTTGGTGAAAACAGCTCTGTTTTCTGTGATGTGTCCACGTTGTGTTTTGGGGCATATCCTGTCGCGGGCGCTAGGCCTACCCACACAAGTGAGGTACCATTTTTATCGGGAGACTTGGGGGAGCGCTGGGTGGAAGGAAATTTGTGGTTCCTCTCAGATTCCAGAACTTTCTGCCACAGAAATGTGAGGAACATGTGTTTTTTTATCCAAATTTTGAGGTTTGCAAAGGATTCTGGGTAACAGAACCTGGTCCGAGCCACACAAGTCACCCCATCTTGGATTCCTCTATGTTTTTAGTTTTCAGAAATGCACAGGTTTGGTAGGTTTCCCTAGGTGCCGGCTGAGCTAGAGGCCAAAATCTACAGGTAGGCACTTTGCAAAAAACAGCTCTGTTTTCTTTCAAAAAATGGGATGTGTCCACGTTGTTTTGGGGCGCTCCCTGTCGCGGCCGCTAGGCCTACCCACACAAGTGAGATATCATTTTTATTGGGAGACTTGGGGGAACGCTGGGTGGAAGGAAATTTGTGGCTGCTCTCAGATTCCAGAACTTTCTGTTACCGAAATGTGAGGAAAATGTGTTTTTTTAGTCAAAATTTGAGGTTTGCAAAGGATTCTGGGTAACAGAACCTGGTCAGAGCCCCACAAGTCACCCCATCTTGGATTCCCCTAGGTCTCTAGTTTTCAGAAATGCACAGGTTTGGTAGGTTTCCCTAGGTGCCGGCTGAGCTAGAGGCCAAAATCTACAGTTAGGCACTTTGCAAAAAACACCTCTGTTTTCTTTCAAAAAATTGGATGTGTCCACGTTGTGCTTTGGGGCGTTTCCTGTCGCGGGCGCTAGGCCTACCCACACAAGTGAGGTATCATTTTTATCGGTAGACTTGGGGGAACGCTGGGTGGAAGGAAATTTGTGGCTCCTCTCAGATTCCAGAACTTTCTGCCACAGAAATGTGAGGAACACGTGTTTTTTTAGCCAAAGATTGAGGTTTGCAAAGGATTCTGGGTAACAGAACCTGGTCCGAGCCACACAAGTCACCCCATCTTGGATTCCCCTAGGTATCTAGTTTTTAGAAATGCACAGGTTTGGTAGGTTTCCCTAGGTGTCGGCTGAGCTAGAGGCCAAAATCAACAGGTAGGCACTTTGCAAAAAACACCTCTGTTTTCTTTAAAAAAATTGGATGTGTCCACGTTGCGCTTTGGGGCGTTTCCTGACGCGGGCGCTAGGCCTACCCACACAAGTGAGGTATCATTTTTATCGGGAGACTTGGGGGAACGCTGGGTGGAAGGAAATTTGTGGCTCCTCTCAGATTCCAGAACTTTCTGCCACAGAAATGTGAGGAACATTTGTTTTTCTAGCCAAATTTTGACGTCTGCAAAGGATTCTGGGTAACAGAACCTGGTCCGAGCCACACAAGTCACCCCATCTTGGATTCCCCTAGGTCTCCAGTTTTCAGAAATGCACAGGTTTGGTAGGTTTCCCTAGGTGCCGGCTGAGCTAGAGGCCAAAATCTACATGTAGGCACTTTACAAAAAACACCTCTGTTTTCTTTCAAAAAATTGGATGTGTCCACGTTGCGCTTTGGGGCGTTTCCTGTCGCGGGCGCTAGGCCTACCCACACAAGTGAGGTACCATTTTTATCGGGAGACTTGGGGGAGCGCTGGGTGGAAGGAAATTTGTGGTTCCTCTCAGATTCCAGAACTTTCTGCCACAGAAATGTGAGGAACATTTGTTTTTTTAGCCAAATGTTGAGGTTTGCAAAGGATTCTGGGTAACAGAACCTGGTCCGAGCCACACAAGTCACCCCATCTTGGATTCCTCTAGGTTTTTAGTTTTCAGAAATGCACAGGTTTGGTAGGTTTCCCTAGGTGCCGGCTGAGCTAGAGGCCAAAATCTACAGGTAGGCACTTTGCAAAAAACACCTCTGTTTTCTTTCAAAAATTTGGATGTGTCCACGTTGCGCTTTGGGGCGTTTCCTGTCGCGGGCACTAGGCCTACCCACACAAGTGAGGTATCATTTTTATCGGGAGACTTGGGGGAACGCTGGGTGGAGGGAAATTTGTGGCTCCTCTCAGATTCCAGAGCTTTCTGCACAGAAATGTGAGGAACATGTGTTTTTTTAGCCACATTTTAAGGTTTGCAAAGGATTCTGGGTAACAGAACCTGGTCCGAGCCACACAACTCACCCCATCTTGGATTCACCTAGGTCTCTAGTTTTTAGAAATGCACAGGTTTGGTAGGTTTCCCTAGGTGCCGGCTGAGCTAGAGGCCAAAATCAACAGGTAGGCACTTTGCAAAAAACACCTCTGTTTTCTTTCAAAAATTTGGATGTGTCCACGTTGCGCTTTGTGGCATTTCCTGTCGCGGGCGCTAGGCCTACCCACACAAGTGAGGTATCATTTTTATCGGGAGACTTGGGGGAACGCTGGGTGGAAGGAAATTTGTGGCTCCTCTCAGATTCCAGAACTTTCTGCCACAGAAATGTGAGGAACATGTGTTTTTTTAGCCAAAATTTGAGGTTTGCAAAGGATTCTGGGTAACAGAACCTGGTCAGAGCCCCACAAGTCACCCCATCTTGGATTCCCCTAGGTCTCTAGTTTTCAGAAATGCACAGGTTTGGTAGGTTTCCCTAGGTGCCGGCTGAGCTAGAGGCCAAAATCTACAGGTAGGCACTTTGCAAAAAACAGCTCTGTTTTCTTTCAAAAAATGGGATGTGTCCACGTTGTGTTTTGGGGCGCCCCCTGTCGTGGCCGCTAGGCCTACCCACACAAGTGAGGTATCATTTTTATTGGGAGACTTGGGGGAACGCTGGGTGGAAGGAAATTTGTGGCTGCTCTCAGATTCCAGAACTTTCTGTCACCGAAATGTGAGGAAAATGTGTTTTTTTAGTCAAAATTTGAGGTTTGCAAAGGATTCTGGGTAACAGAACCTGGTCAGAGCCCCACAAGTCACCCCATCTTGGATTCCCCTAGGTCTCTAGTTTTCAAAAATGCACAGGTTTGGTAGGTTTTCCTAGGTGCAGGCTAAGCTAGAGGCCAATATCTACAGGTAGGCACTTTGCAAAAAACAGCTCTGTTTTCTTTCAAAAAATGGGATGTGTCCACGTTATGTTTTGGGGCGCCCCCTGTCGTGGCCGCTAGGCCTACCCACACAAGTGAGGTATCATTTTTATTGGGAGACTTGGGGGAACGCTGGGTGGAAGGAAATTTGTGGCTGCTCTCAGATTCCAGAACTTTCTGTCACCGAAATGTGAGGAAAATGTGTTTTTTTTGTCAAAATTTGAGGTTTGCAAAGGATTCTGGGTAACAGAACCTGGTCAGAGCCCCACAAGTCACCCCATCTTGGATTCCCCTAGGTCTCTAGTTTTCAAAAATGCACAGGTTTGGTAGGTTTTCCTAGGTGCAGGCTAAGCTAGAGGCCAATATCTACAGTTAGGCACTTTGCAAAAAACACCTCTGTTTTCTTTCAAAAAATTGGATGTGTCCACGTTGTGCTTTGGGGCGTTTCCTGTCGCGGGCGCTAGGCCTACCCACACAAGTGAGGTATCATTTTTATCGGTAGACTTGGGGGAACGCTGGGTGGAAGGAAATTTGTGGCTCCTCTCAGATTCCAGAACTTTCTGCCACAGAAATGTGAGGAACATGTGTTTTTCTAGACAAATTTTGACGTCTTCAAAGGATTCTGGGTAACAGAACCTGGTCCGAGCCACACAAGTCACCCCATCTTGGATTCCCCTAGGTCTCCAGTTTTCAGAAATGCACAGGTTTGGTAGGTTTCCCTAGGTGCCGGCTGAGCTAGAGGCCAAAATCTACATGTAGGCACTTTACAAAAAACACCTCTGTTTTCTTTCAAAAAATTGGATGTGTCCACGTTGCGCTTTGGGGCGTTTCCTGTCGCGGGCGCTAGGCCTACCCACACAAGTGGGGTACCATTTTTATCGGGAGACTTGGGGGAGCGCTGGGTGGAAGGAAATTTGTGGCTCCTCTCAGATTCCAGAACTTTCTGCCACAGAAATGTGAGGAACATGTGTGTTTTCAGCCAAATTTTGAGGTTTGCAAAGGATTCTGGGTAACAGAACCTGGTCCGAGCCACACAAGTCACCCCATCTTGGATTCCTCTAGGTCTCTAGTTTTCAGAAATGCACAGGTTTGGTAGGTTTCCCTAGGTGCCGGCTGAGCTAGAGGCCAAAATCTACAGGTAGGCACTTTGCAAAAAACAGCTCTGTTTTCTTTCAAAAAATGGGATGTGTCCACGTTGTGTTTTGGGGCGCCCCCTGTCGTGGCCGCTAGGCCTACCCACACAAGTGAGGTATCATTTTTATTGGGAGACTTGGGGGAACGCTGGGTGGAAGGAAATTTGTGGCTGCTCTCAGATTCCAGAACTTTCTGTCACCGAAATGTGAGGAAAATGTGTTTTTTTAGTCAAAATTTGAGGTTTGCAAAGGATTCTGGGTAACAGAACCTGGTCAGAGCCCCACAAGTCACCCCATCTTGGATTCCCCTAGGTCTCTAGTTTTCAAAAATGCACAGGTTTGGTAGGTTTTCCTAGGTGCAGGCTAAGCTAGAGGCCAATATCTACAGGTAGGCACTTTGCAAAAAACAGCTCTGTTTTCTTTCAAAAAATGGGATGTGTCCACGTTGTGTTTTGGGGCGCCCCCTGTCGTGGCCGCTAGGCCTACCCACACAAGTGAGGTATCATTTTTATTGGGAGACTTGGGGGAACGCTGGGTGGAAGGAAATTTGTGGCTGCTCTCAGATTCCAGAACTTTCTGTCACCGAAATGTGAGGAAAATGTGTTTTTTTTGTCAAAATTTGAGGTTTGCAAAGGATTCTGGGTAACAGAACCTGGTCAGAGCCCCACAAGTCACCCCATCTTGGATTCCCCTAGGTCTCTAGTTTTCAAAAATGCACAGGTTTGGTAGGTTTTCCTAGGTGCAGGCTAAGCTAGAGGCCAATATCTACAGTTAGGCACTTTGCAAAAAACACCTCTGTTTTCTTTCAAAAAATTGGATGTGTCCACGTTGTGCTTTGGGGCGTTTCCTGTCGCGGGCGCTAGGCCTACCCACACAAGTGAGGTATCATTTTTATCGGTAGACTTGGGGGAACGCTGGGTGGAAGGAAATTTGTGGCTCCTCTCAGATTCCAGAACTTTCTGCCACAGAAATGTGAGGAACATGTGTTTTTTTAGCCAAAGATTGAGGTTTGCAAAGGATTCTGGGTAACAGAACTGGGTCCGAGCCACACAAGTCACCCCATCTTGGATTCCCCTCGGTATCTAGTTTTTAGAAATGCACAGGTTTGGTAGGTTTCCCTAGGTGCCGGCTGAGCTAGAGGCCAAAATCTACATGTAGGCACTTTACAAAAAACACCTCTGTTTTCTTTCAAAAAATTGGATGTGTCCACGTTGCGCTTTGGGGCGTTTCCTGTCGCGGGCGCTAGGCCTACCCACACAAGTGGGGTACCATTTTTATCGGGAGACTTGGTGGAGCGCTGGGCGGAAGGAAATTTGTGGCTCCTCTCAGATTCCAGAACTTTCTGCCACAGAAATGTGAGGAACATGTGTGTTTTCAGCCAAATTTTGAGGTTTGCAAAGGATTCTGGGTAACAGAACCTGGTCCGAGCCACACAAGTCACCCCATCTTGGATTCCTCTAGGTCTCTAGTTTTCAGAAATGCACAGGTTTGGTAGGTTTCCCTAGGTGCCGGCTGAGCTAGAGGCCAAAATCTACAGGTAGGCACTTTGCAAAAAACCCCTCTGTTTTCTTTCAAAAAATGGGATGTGTCCACGTTGCGTTTTGGGGCGTGTCCTGTCGCGGCCGCTAGGCCTACCCACACAAGTGAGGTATCATTTTTATTGGTAGACTTGGGGGAACGCTGGGTGGAAGGAAATTTGTGGCTCCTCTCAGATTCCAGAACTTTCTGCCACAGAAATGTGAGGAACATGTGTTTTTTTAGCCAAAGATTGAGGTTTGCAAAGGATTCTGGGTAACAGAACCTGGTCCGAGCCACACAAGTCACCCCATCTTGGATTCCCCTCGGTATCTAGTTTTTAGAAATGCACAGGTTTGGTAGGTTTCCCTAGGTGCCGGCTGAGCTAGAGGCCAAAATCTACATGTAGGCACTTTACAAAAAACACCTCTGTTTTCTTTCAAAAAATTGGATGTGTCCACGTTGCGCTTTGGGGCGTTTCCTGTCGCGGGCGCTAGGCCTACCCACACAAGTGGGGTACCATTTTTATCGGGAGACTTGGTGGAGCGCTGGGCGGAAGGAAATTTGTGGCTCCTCTCAGATTCCAGAACTTTCTGCCACAGAAATGTGAGGAACATGTGTGTTTTCAGCCAAATTTTGAGGATTGCAAAGGATTCTGGGTAACAGAATCTGGTCCGAGCCACACAAGTCACCCCATCTTGGATTCCTCTAGGTCTCTAGTTTTCAGAAATGCACAGGTTTGGTAGGTTTCCCTAGGTGCCGGCTGAGCTAGAGGCCAAAATCTACAGGTAGGCACTTTGCAAAAAACCCCTCTGTTTTCTTTCAAAAAATGGGATGTGTCCACGTTGCGTTTTGGGGCGTGTCCTGTCGCGGCCGCTAGGCCTACCCACACAAGTGAGGTATCATTTTTATCGGAGACTTGGGGGAACGCTTGGTGGAAGGAAATTTGTGGCTCCTCTCAGATTCCAGAACTTTGTGCAACAGAAATGTGAGGAACATGTGTTTTTTTAGCCAAATTTTGAGGTTTGCAAAGGATTCTGGGTAACAGAACCTGGTCCGAGCCACACAAGTCACCCCATCTTGGATTCCTCTAGGTCTCTAGTTTTCAGAAATGCACAGGTTTGGTAGGTTTCCCTAGGTGCCGGCTGAGCTAGAGGCCAAAATCTACAGGTAGGCACTTTGAAAAAAACACCTTTGTTTTCTTTCAAAAATTTGGATGTGTCCACGTTGAGCTTTGTGGCATTTCCTGTCGCGGGCGCTAGGCCTACCCACACAAGTGGGGTACCATTTTTATCGGGAGACTTGGTGGAGCGCTGGGCGGAAGGAAATTTGTGGCTCCTCTCAGATTCCAGAACTTTCTGCCACAGAAATGTGAGGAACATGTGTGTTTTCAGCCAAATTTTGAGGTTTGCAAAGGATTCTGGGTAACAGAACCTGGTCCGAGCCACACAAGTCACCCCATCTTGGATTCCTCTAGGTCTCTAGTTTTCAGAAATGCACAGGTTTGGTAGGTTTCCCTAGGTGCCGGCTCAGCTAGAGGCCAAAATCTACAGGTAGGCACTTTGCAAAAAACCCCTCTGTTTTCTTTCAAAAAATGGGATGTGTCCACGTTGCGTTTTGGGGCGTGTCCTGTCGCGGCCGCTAGGCCTACCCACACAAGTGAGGTATCATTTTTATCGGGAGACTTGGGGGAACGCTTGGTGGAAGGAAATTTGTGGCTCCTCTCAGATTCCAGAACTTTGTGCAACAGAAATGTGAGGAACATGTGTTTTTTTAGCCAAATTTTGAGGTTTGCAAAGGATTCTGGGTAACAGAACCTGGTCCGAGCCACACAAGTCACCCCATCTTGGATTCCTCTAGGTCTCTAGTTTTCAGAAATGCACAGGTTTGGTAGGTTTCCCTAGGTGCCGGCTGAGCTAGAGGCCAAAATCTACAGGTAGGCACTTTGAAAAAAACACCTTTGTTTTCTTTCAAAAATTTGGATGTGTCCACGTTGAGCTTTGTGGCATTTCCTGTCGCGGGCGCTAGGCCTACCCACACAAGTGAGATATCAATTTTATCGGGAGACTTGGGGGAACGCTGGGTGGAAGGAAATTTGTGGCTCCTCTCAGATTCCAACACTTTCTGCCACAGAAATGTGAGGAACATGTGTGTTTTCAGCCAAATTTTGAGGTTTGCAAAGGATTCTGGGTAACAGAACCTGGTCCGAGCCACACAAGTCACCCCATCTTGGATTCCCCTAGGTCTCTAGTTTTCAGAAATGCACAGGTTTGGTAGGTTTCCCTAGGAGTCGGCTGAGCTAGACGCCAAAATCTACAGGTGGGCACTTTGCAAAAATCACCTCTGTTTTCTTTCCAAAAATTGGATGTGTCCACGTTGCGCTTTGGGGCATTTCCTGTCGCGGGCGCTAGGCCTACCCACACAAGTGAGGTATCATTTTTATCGGGAGACTTGGGGGAACGCTGGGTGGAAGGAAATTTGTGGCTCCTCTCAGATTCCAGAGCTTTCTGCCACAGAAATGTGAGGAACATGTGTTTTTTTATCCAAATTTTGAGGTTTGCAAAGGATTCTGGGTAACAGAACCTGGTCCGAGCCACACAAGTCAACCCATCTTGGATTCCCCTAGGTCTCTAGTTTTCAGAAATGCACAGGTTTGGTAGGTTTCCCTAGGTGCCGGCTGAGCTAGAGGCCAAAATCTACAGGTAGGCACTTTGCAAAAAACAGCTCTGTTTTCTTTAAAAAAATGGGATGTGTCCACGCTGTGTTTTGGGGCGCCCCCTGTCGCGGCCGCTAGGCCTACCCACACAAGTGAGGTATCATTTTTATTGGGAGACTTGGGGGAACGCTGGGTGGAAGGAAATTTGTGGCTGCTCTCAGATTCCAGAACTTTCTGTCACCGAAATGTGAGGAAAATGTGTTTTTTTAGTCAAAAGTGGAGGTTTGCAAAGGATTCTGGGTAACAGAACCTGGTCAGAGCCCCACAAGTCACCCCATCTTGGATTCCCCTAGGTCTCTAGTTTTCAGAAATGCACAGGTTTGGTAGGTTTCCCTAGGTGCCGGCTGAGCTAGAGGCCAAAATCTACAGGTAGGCACTTTGCAAAAAACAGCTCTGTTTTCTTTAAAAAAATGGGATGTGTCCACGTTGTGTTTTGGGGCGCTCCCTGTCGTGGCCGCTAGGCCTACCCACACAAGTGAGGTATCATTTTTATTGGGAGACTTGGGGGAACGCTGGGTGGAAGGAAATTTGTGGCTGCTCTCAGATTCCAGAACTTTCTGTCACCGAAATGTGAGGAAAATGTGTTTTTTTAGTCAAAATTTGAGGTTTGCAAAGGATTCTGGGTAACAGAACCTGGTCAGAGCCCCACAAGTCACCCCATCTTGGATTCCCCTAGGTCTCTAGTTTTCAAAAATGCACAGGTTTGGTAGGTTTCCCTAGGTGCCGGCTGAGCTAGAGGCCAAAATCTACAGGTAGGCACTTTGCAAAAAACACCTCTGTTTTCATTCAAAAATTTGGATGTGTCCACGTTGCGCTTTAGGGCGTTTCCTGTCGCGGGCACCAGGCCGACCCACACAAGTGAGGTATCATTTTTATTGGGAGACTTGGGGGAACGCTGGGTGGAAGGAAATTTGTGGCTCCTCTCAGATTCCAGAGCTTTCTGCCAAAGAAATGTGAGGAACATGTGTTTTTTTAGCCAAATTTTAAGGTTTGCAAAGGATTCCTGGGTAACAGAACCTGGTCCGAGCCACACAAGTCACCCCATCTTGGATTCCTCTAGGTTTTTAGTTTTCAGAAATGCACAGGTTTGGTAGGTTTCCCTAGGTGCCGGCTGAGCTAGAGGCCAAAATCTACAGGTAGGCACTTTGCAAAAAACACCTCTGTTTTCTTTCAAAAATTTGGATGTGTCCACGTTGCGCTTTGGGGCGCTTCCTGTCGCGGGCACTAGGCCTACCCACACAAGTGAGGTATCATTTTTATCGGGAGACTTGGGGGAACGCTGGGTGTAGGGAAATTTGTGGCTCCTCTCAGATTCCAGAGCTTTCTGCCACAGAAATGTGAGGAACATGTGTTTTTTTAGCCACATTTTAAGGTTTGCAAAGGATTCTGGGTAACAGAACCTGGTCCGAGCCACACAAGTCACCCCATCTTGGATTCACCTAGGTCTCTAGTTTTTAGAAATGCACAGGTTTGGTAGGTTTCCCTAGGTGCCGGCTGAGCTAGAGGCCAAAATCTACTGGTAGGCACTTTGCAAAAAACAGCTCTGTTTTCTTTCAAAAAATGGGATGTGTCCACGTTGTGTTTTGGGGTGCCCCCTGTCGCGGCCCCTAGGCCTACCAACACAAGTGAGATATCATTTTTATTGGGAGACATGGGGGAACGCTGGGTGGAAGGAAATGTGTGGCTGCTCTCAGATTCCAGAACTTTCTGTCACCGAAATGTGAGGAAAATGTGTTTTTTTAGTCAAAATTTGAGGTTTGCAAAGGATTCTGGGTAACAGAACCTGGTCAGAGCCCCACAAGTCACCCCATCTTGGATTCCCCTAGGTCTCTAGTTTTCAGAAATGCACAGGTTTGGTAGGTTTCCCTAGGTGCCGGCTGAGCTAGAGGCCAAAATCTACAGGTAGGCACTTTGCAAAAAACAGCTCTGTTTTCTTTCAAAAAATGGGATGTGTCCACGTTGTGTTTTGGGGCGCCCCCTGTCGTGGCCGCTAGGCCTACCCACACAAGTGAGGTATCATTTTTATTGGGAGACTTGGGGGAACGCTGGGTGGAAGGAAATTTGTTGCTGCTCTCAGATTCCAGAACTTTCTGTCACCGAAATGTGAGGAAAATGTGTTTTTTTAGTCAAAATTTGAGGTTTGCAAAGGATTCTGGGTAACAGAACCTGGTCAGAGCCCCACAAGTCACCCCATCTTGGATTCCCCTAGGTCTCTAGTTTTCAAAAATGCACAGGTTTGGTAGGTTTTCCTAGGTGCAGGCTAAGCTAGAGGCCAATATCTACAGTTAGGCACTTTGCAAAAAACACCTCTGTTTTCTTTCAAAAAATTGGATGTGTCCACGTTGTGCTTTGGGGCGTTTCCTGTCGCGGGCGCTAGGCCTACCCACACAAGTGAGGTATCATTTTTATCGGTAGACTTGGGGGAACGCTGGGTGGAAGGAAATTTGTGGCTCCTCTCAGATTCCAGAACTTTCTGCCACAGAAATGTGAGGAACATGTGTTTTTTTAGCCAAAGATTGAGGTTTGCAAAGGATTCTGGGTAACAGAACCTGGTCCGAGCCACACAAGTCACCCCATCTTGGATTCCCCTCGGTATCTAGTTTTTAGAAATGCACAGGTTTGGTAGGTTTCCCTAGGTGTCGGCTGAGCTAGAGGCCAAAATCAACAGGTAGGCACTTTGCAAAAAACACCTCTGTTTTCTTTAAAAAAATTGGATGTGTCCACGTTGCGCTTTGGGGCGTTTCCTGACGCGGGCGCTAGGCCTACCCACAAAAGTGAGGTATCATTTTTATCGGGAGACTTGGGGGAACGCTGGGAGGAAGGAAATTTGTGGCTCCTCTCAGATTCCAGAACTTTCTGCCACAGAAATGTGAGGAACATGTGTTTTTCTAGCCAAATTTTGACGTCTTCAAAGGATTCTGGGTAACAGAACCTGGTCCGAGCCACACAAGTCACCCCATCTTGGATTCCCCTAGGTCTCCAGTTTTCAGAAATGCACAGGTTTGGTAGGTTTCCCTAGGTGCCGGCTGAGCTAGAGGCCAAAATCTACATGTAGGCACTTTACAAAAAACACCTCTGTTTTCTTTAAAAAAATTGGATGTGTCCACGTTGCGCTTTGGGGCGTTTCCTGTCGCGGGCGCTAGGCCTACCCACACAAGTGGGGTACCATTTTTATCGGGAGACTTGGGGGAGCGCTGGGTGGAAGGAAATTTGTGGCTCCTCTCAGATTCCAGAACTTTCTGCCACAGAAATGTGAGGAACATGTGTGTTTTCAGCCAAATTTTGAGGTTTGCAAAGGATTCTGGGTAACAGAACCTGGTCCGAGCCACACAAGTCACCCCATCTTGGATTCCTCTAGGTCTCTAGTTTTCAGAAATGCACAGGTTTGGTAGGTTTCCCTAGTTGCCAGCTGAGCTAGAGGCCAAAATCTACAGGTAGGCACTTTGCAAAAAAACCCTCTGTTTTCTTTCAAAAAATGGGATGTGTCCACGTTGCGTTTTGGGGTGTGTTCTGTCGCGGCCGCTAGGCCTACCCACACAAGTGAGGTATCATTTTTATCGGGAGACTTGGGGGAACGCTTGGTGGAAGGAAATTTGTGGCTCCTCTCAGATTCCAGAACTTTGTGCAACAGAAATGTGAGGAACATGTGTTTTTTTAGCCAAATTTTGAGGTTTGCAAAGGATTCTGGGTAACAGAACCTGGTCCGAGCCACACAAGTCACCCCATCTTGGATTCCTCTAGGTCTCTAGTTTTCAGAAATGCACAGGTTTGGTAGGTTTCCCTAGGTGCCGGCTGAGCTAGAGGCCAAAATCTACAGGTAGGCACTTTGAAAAAAACACCTTTGTTTTCTTTCAAAAATTTGGATGTGTCCACGTTGAGCTTTGTGGCATTTCCTGTCGCGGGCGCTAGGCCTACCCACACAAGTGAGGTATCAATTTTATCGGGAGACTTGGGGGAACGCTGGGTGGAAGGAAATTTGTGGCTCCTCTCAGATTCCAACACTTTCTGCCACAGAAATGTGAGGAACAGGTGTGTTTTCATCCAAATTTTGAGGTTTGCAAAGGATTCTGGGTAACAGAACCTGGTCCGAGCCACACAAGTCACCCCATCTTGGATTCCTCTAGGTCTCTAGTTTTCAGAAATGCACAGGTTTGGTAGGTTTCCCTAGGAGTCGGCTGAGCTAGACGCCAAAATCTACAGGTGGGCACTTTGCAAAAATCACCTCTGTTTTCTTTCCAAAAATTGGATGTGTCCACGTTGCGCTTTGGGGCATTTCCTGTCGCGGGCGCTAGGCCTACCCACACAAGTGAGGTATCATTTTTATCGGGAGACTTGGGGGAACGCTGGGTGGAAGGAAATTAGTGGCTCCTCTCAGATTCCAGAACTTTCTGCCACAGAAATGTGAGGAACATGTGTTTTTTTAGCCAAATTTTGAGGTTTGCAAAGGATTCTGGGTAACAGAACCTGGTCTGAGCCACACAAGTCACCCCATCTTGGATTCCTCTAGGTCTCTAGATTTCAGAAATGCACAGGTTTGGTAGGTTTCCCTAGGTGCCGGCTGAGCTAGAGGCCAAAATCTACAGGTAGGCACTTTGCAAAAAACACCTCTGTTTTCTTTCAAAAATTTGGATGTGTCCACATTGCGCTTTGGAGCGTTTCCTGTCGCGGGCACTAGGCCTACCCACACAAGTGAGGTATCATTTTTATCGGGAGACTTCGGGGAACGCTGGGTGGAAGGAAATTTGTGGCTCCTCTCAGATTCCAGAGCTTTCTGCCACAGAAATGTGAGGAAAATGTGTTTTTTTAGCCAAATTTTGAGGTTTGCAAAGGATTCTGGGTAACAGAACCTGGTCCGAGCCACACAAGTCACCCCATCTTGGATTCCCCTAGGTCTCTAGTTTTCAGAAATGCACAGGTTTGGTAGGTTTCCCTAGGTGCCGGCTGAGCTAGAGGCCAAAATCTACAGGTAGGCACTTTGCAAAAAACAGCTCTGTTTTCTTTCAAAAAATGGGATGTGTCTACGTTGTGTTTTGGGGCGCCCCCTGTCGTGGCCGCTAGGCCTACCCACACAAGTGAGGTATCATTTTTATTGGGAGACTTGGGGGAACGCTGGGTGGAAGGAAATTTGTGGCTGCTCTCAGATTCCAGAACTTTCTGTCACCGAAATGTGAGGAAAATGTGTTTTTTTAGTCAAAATTTGAGGTTTCCAAAGGATTCTGGGTAACAGAACCTGGTCAGAGCCCCACAAGTCACCCCATCTTGGATTCCCCTAGGTCTCTAGTTTTCAGAAATGCACAGGTTTGGTAGGTTTCCCTAGGTGCCGGCTGAGCTAGAGGCCAAAATCTACAGGTAGGCACTTTGAAAAAACAGCTCTGTTTTCTTTCAAAAAATGGGATGTGTCCACGTTGTGTTTTGGGGCGCCCCCTGTCGTGGCCGCTAGGCCTACCCACACAAGTGAGGTATCATTTTTATTGGGAGACTTGGGGGAACGCTGGGTGGAAGGAAATTTGTGGCTGCTCTCAGATTCCAGAACTTTCTGTCACCGAAATGTGAGGAAAATGTGTTTTTTTAGTCAAAATTTGAGGTTTGCAAAGGATTCTGGGTAACAGAACCTGGTCAGAGCCCCACAAGTCACCCCATCTTGGATTCCCCTAGGTCTCTAGTTTTCAAAAATGCACAGGTTTGGTAGGTTTTCCTTGGTGCAGGCTAAGCTAGAGGCCAATATCTACAGTTAGGCACTTTGCAAAAAACACCTCTGTTTTCTTTCAAAAAATTGGATGTGTCCACGTTGTGCTTTGGGGCGTTTCCTGTCGCGGGCGCTAGGCCTACCCACACAAGTGAGGTATCATTTTTATCGGTAGACTTGGGGGAACGCTGGGTGGAAGGAAATTTGTGGTTCCTCTCAGATTCCAGAACTTTCTGCCACAGAAATGTGAGGAACATGTGTTTTTTTAGCCAAAGATTGAGGTTTGCAAAGGATTCTGGGTAACAGAACCTGGTCCGAGCCACACAAGTCACCCCATCTTGGATTCTCCTCGGTATCTAGTTTTTAGAAATGCACAGCTTTGGTAGGTTTCCCTAGGTGTCGGCTGAGCTAGAGGCCAAAATCAACAGGTAGGCACTTTGCAAAAAACACCTCTGTTTTCTTTAAAAAAATTGGATGTGTCCACGTTGCGCTTTGGGGCGTTTCCTGACGCGGGCACTAGGCCTACCCACACAAGTGAGGTATCATTTTTATCGGGAGACTTGGGGGAACGCTGGGTGGAAGGAAATTTGTGGCTCCTCTCAGATTCCAGAACTTTCTGCCACAGAAATGTGAGGAACATGTGTTTTTCTAGCCAAATTTTGACGTCTTCAAAGGATTCTGGGTAACAGAACCTGGTCCGAGCCACACAAGTCACCCCATCTTGGATTCCCCTAGGTCTCCAGTTTTCAGAAATACACAGGTTTGGTAGGTTTCCCTAGGTGCCGGCTGAGCTAGAGGCCAAAATCTACATGTAGGCACTTTACAAAAAACACCTCTGTTTTCTTTCAAAAAATTGGAGGTGTCCACGTTGCGCTTTGGGGCGTTTCCTGTCGCGGGCGCTAGGCCTACCCACACAAGTGGGGTACCATTTTTATCGGGAGACTTGGGGGAGCGCTGGGTGGAAGGAAATTTGTGGCTCCTCTCAGATTCCAGAACTTTCTGCCACAGAAATGTGAGGAACATGTGTGTTTTCAGCCAAATTTTGAGGTTTGCAAAGGATTCTGGGTAACAGAACCTGGTCCGAGCCACACAAGTCACCCCATCTTGGATTCCTCTAGGTCTCTAGTTTTCAGAAATGCACAGGTTTGGTAGGTTTCCCTAGGTGCCGGCTGAGCTAGAGGCCAAAATCTACAGGTAGGCACTTTGCAAAAAACCCCTCTGTTTTCTTTCAAAAAATGGGATGTGTCCACGTTGCGTTTTGGGGCGTGTTCTGTCGCGGCCGCTAGGCCTACCCACACAAGTGAGGTATCATTTTTATCAGAGACTTGGGGGAACGCTTGGTGGAAGGAAATTTGTGGCTCCTCTCAGATTCCAGAACTTTGTGCAACAGAAATGTGAGGAACATGTGTTTTTTTAGCCAAATTTTGAGGTTTGCAAAGGATTCTGGGTAACAGAACCTGGTCCGAGCCACACAAGTCACCCCATCTTGGATTCCTCTAGGTCTCTAGTTTTCAGAAATGCACAGGTTTGGTAGGTTTCCCTAGGTGCCGGCTGAGCTAGAGGCCAAAATCTACAGGTAGGCACTTTGAAAAAAACACCTTTGTTTTCTTTCAAAAATTTGGATGTGTCCACGTTGAGCTTTGTGGCATTTCCTGTCGCGGGCGCTAGGCCTACCCACACAAGTGAGGTATCAATTTTATCGGGAGACTTGGGGGAACGCTGGGTGGAAGGAAATTTGTGGCTCCTCTCAGATTCCAACACTTTCTGCCACAGAAATGTGAGGAACATGTGTGTTTTCAGCCAAATTTTGAGGTTTGCAAAGGATTCTGGGTAACAGAACCTGGTCCGAGCCACACAAGTCACCCCATCTTGGATTCCTCTAGGTCTCTAGTTTTCAGAAATGCACAGGTTTGGTAGGTTTCCCTAGGAGTCGGCTGAGCTAGACGCCAAAATCTACAGGTGAGCACTTTGCAAAAATCACCTCTGTTTTCTTTCCAAAAATTGGATGTGTCCACGTTGCGCTTTGGGGCATTTCCTGTCGCGGGCGCTAGGCCTACCCACACAAGTGAGGTATCATTTTTATTGGGAGACTTGGGGGAACGCTGGGTGGAAGGAAATTTGTGGCTGCTCTCAGATTCCAGAACTTTCTGTCACCGAAATGTGAGGAAAATGTGTTTTTTTAGTCAAAATTTGAGGTTTGCAAAGGATTCTGGGTAACAGAACCTGGTCAGAGCCCCACAAGTCACCCCATCTTGCATTCCCCTAGGTCTCTAGTTTTCAAAAATGCACAGGTTTGGTAGGTTTTCCTTGGTGCAGGCTAAGCTAGAGGCCAATATCTACAGTTAGGCACTTTGCAAAAAACACCTCTGTTTTCTTTCAAAAAATTGGATGTGTCCACGTTGCGCTTTGGGGCGTTTCCTGTCGCGGGCGCTAGGCCTACCCACACAAGTGGGGTACCATTTTTATCGGGAGACTTGGTGGAGCGCTGGGCGGAAGGAAATTTGTGGCTCCTCTCAGATTCCAGAACTTTCTGCCACAGAAATGTGAGGAACATGTGTGTTTTCAGCCAAATTTTGAGGTTTGCAAAGGATTCTGGGTAACAGAATCTGGTCCGAGCCACACAAGTCACCCCATCTTGGATTCCTCTAGGTCTCTAGTTTTCAGAAATGCACAGGTTTGGTAGGTTTCCCTAGGTGCCGGCTGAGCTAGAGGCCAAAATCTACAGGTAGGCACTTTGCAAAAAACCCCTCTGTTTTCTTTCAAAAAATGGGATGTGTCCACGTTGCGTTTTGGGGCGTGTCCTGTCGCGGCCGCTAGGCCTACCCACACAAGTGAGGTATCATTTTTATCGGAGACTTGGGGGAACGCTTGGTGGAAGGAAATTTGTGGCTCCTCTCAGATTCCAGAACTTTGTGCAACAGAAATGTGAGGAACATGTGTTTTTTTAGCCAAATTTTGAGGTTTGCAAAGGATTCTGGGTAACAGAACCTGGTCCGAGCCACACAAGTCACCCCATCTTGGATTCCTCTAGGTCTCTAGTTTTCAGAAATGCACAGGTTTGGTAGGTTTCCCTAGGTGCCGGCTGAGCTAGAGGCCAAAATCTACAGGTAGGCACTTTGAAAAAAACACCTTTGTTTTCTTTCAAAAATTTGGATGTGTCCACGTTGAGCTTTGTGGCATTTCCTGTCGCGGGCGCTAGGCCTACCCACACAAGTGGGGTACCATTTTTATCGGGAGACTTGGTGGAGCGCTGGGCGGAAGGAAATTTGTGGCTCCTCTCAGATTCCAGAACTTTCTGCCACAGAAATGTGAGGAACATGTGTGTTTTCAGCCAAATTTTGAGGTTTGCAAAGGATTCTGGGTAACAGAACCTGGTCCGAGCCACACAAGTCACCCCATCTTGGATTCCTCTAGGTCTCTAGTTTTCAGAAATGCACAGGTTTGGTAGGTTTCCCTAGGTGCCGGCTGAGCTAGAGGCCAAAATCTACAGGTAGGCACTTTGCAAAAAACCCCTCTGTTTTCTTTCAAAAAATGGGATGTGTCCACGTTGCGTTTTGGGGCGTGTCCTGTCGCGGCCGCTAGGCCTACCCACACAAGTGAGGTATCATTTTTATCGGGAGACTTGGGGGAACGCTTGGTGGAAGGAAATTTGTGGCTCCTCTCAGATTCCAGAACTTTGTGCAACAGAAATGTGAGGAACATGTGTTTTTTTAGCCAAATTTTGAGGTTTGCAAAGGATTCTGGGTAACAGAACCTGGTCCGAGCCACACAAGTCACCCCATCTTGGATTCCTCTAGGTCTCTAGTTTTCAGAAATGCACAGGTTTGGTAGGTTTCCCTAGGTGCCGGCTGAGCTAGAGGCCAAAATCTACAGGTAGGCACTTTGAAAAAAACACCTTTGTTTTCTTTCAAAAATTTGGATGTGTCCACGTTGAGCTTTGTGGCATTTCCTGTCGCGGGCGCTAGGCCTACCCACACAAGTGAGATATCAATTTTATCGGGAGACTTGGGGGAACGCTGGGTGGAAGGAAATTTGTGGCTCCTCTCAGATTCCAACACTTTCTGCCACAGAAATGTGAGGAACATGTGTGTTTTCAGCCAAATTTTGAGGTTTGCAAAGGATTCTGGGTAACAGAACCTGGTCCGAGCCACACAAGTCACCCCATCTTGGATTCCCCTAGGTCTCTAGTTTTCAGAAATGCACAGGTTTGGTAGGTTTCCCTAGGAGTCGGCTGAGCTAGACGCCAAAATCTACAGGTGGGCACTTTGCAAAAATCACCTCTGTTTTCTTTCCAAAAATTGGATGTGTCCACGTTGCGCTTTGGGGCATTTCCTGTCGCGGGCGCTAGGCCTACCCACACAAGTGAGGTATCATTTTTTATCGGGAGACTTGGGGGAACGCTGGGTGGAAGGAAATTTGTGGCTCCTCTCAGATTCCAGAGCTTTCTGCCACAGAAATGTGAGGAACATGTGTTTTTTTATCCAAATTTTGAGGTTTGCAAAGGATTCTGGGTAACAGAACCTGGTCCGAGCCACACAAGTCAACCCATCTTGGATTCCCCTAGGTCTCTAGTTTTCAGAAATGCACAGGTTTGGTAGGTTTCCCTAGGTGCCGGCTGAGCTAGAGGCCAAAATCTACAGGTAGGCACTTTGCAAAAAACAGCTCTGTTTTCTTTAAAAAAATGGGATGTGTCCACGCTGTGTTTTGGGGCGCCCCCTGTCGCGGCCGCTAGGCCTACCCACACAAGTGAGGTATCATTTTTATTGGGAGACTTGGGGGAACGCTGGGTGGAAGGAAATTTGTGGCTGCTCTCAGATTCCAGAACTTTCTGTCACCGAAATGTGAGGAAAATGTGTTTTTTTAGTCAAAAGTGGAGGTTTGCAAAGGATTCTGGGTAACAGAACCTGGTCAGAGCCCCACAAGTCACCCCATCTTGGATTCCCCTAGGTCTCTAGTTTTCAGAAATGCACAGGTTTGGTAGGTTTCCCTAGGTGCCGGCTGAGCTAGAGGCCAAAATCTACAGGTAGGCACTTTGCAAAAAACAGCTCTGTTTTCTTTAAAAAAATGGGATGTGTCCACGTTGTGTTTTGGGGCGCTCCCTGTCGTGGCCGCTAGGCCTACCCACACAAGTGAGGTATCATTTTTATTGGGAGACTTGGGGGAACGCTGGGTGGAAGGAAATTAGTGGCTCCTCTCAGATTCCAGAACTTTCTGCCACAGAAATGTGAGGAACATGTGTTTTTTTAGCCAAATTTTGAGGTTTGCAAAGGATTCTGGGTAACAGAACCTGGTCTGAGCCACACAAGTCACCCCATCTTGGATTCCTCTAGGTCTCTAGATTTCAGAAATGCACAGGTTTGGTAGGTTTCCCTAGGTGCCGGCTGAGCTAGAGGCCAAAATCTACAGGTAGGCACTTTGCAAAAAACACCTCTGTTTTCTTTCAAAAATTTGGATGTGTCCACATTGCGCTTTGGAGCGTTTCCTGTCGCGGGCACTAGGCCTACCCACACAAGTGAGGTATCATTTTTATCGGGAGACTTCGGGGAACGCTGGGTGGAAGGAAATTTGTGGCTCCTCTCAGATTCCAGAGCTTTCTGCCACAGAAATGTGAGGAAAATGTGTTTTTTTAGCCAAATTTTGAGGTTTGCAAAGGATTCTGGGTAACAGAACCTGGTCCGAGCCACACAAGTCACCCCATCTTGGATTCCCCTAGGTCTCTAGTTTTCAGAAATGCACAGGTTTGGTAGGTTTCCCTAGGTGCCGGCTGAGCTAGAGGCCAAAATCTACAGGTAGGCACTTTGCAAAAAACAGCTCTGTTTTCTTTCAAAAAATGGGATGTGTCTACGTTGTGTTTTGGGGCGCCCCCTGTCGTGGCCGCTAGGCCTACCCACACAAGTGAGGTATCATTTTTATTGGGAGACTTGGGGGAACGCTGGGTGGAAGGAAATTTGTGGCTGCTCTCAGATTCCAGAACTTTCTGTCACCGAAATGTGAGGAAAATGTGTTTTTTTAGTCAAAATTTGAGGTTTCCAAAGGATTCTGGGTAACAGAACCTGGTCAGAGCCCCACAAGTCACCCCATCTTGGATTCCCCTAGGTCTCTAGTTTTCAGAAATGCACAGGTTTGGTAGGTTTCCCTAGGTGCCGGCTGAGCTAGAGGCCAAAATCTACAGGTAGGCACTTTGCAAAAAACACCTCTGTTTTCATTCAAAAATTTGGATGTGTCCACGTTGCGCTTTAGGGCGTTTCCTGTCGCGGGCACCAGGCCGACCCACACAAGTGAGGTATCATTTTTATTGGGAGACTTGGGGGAACGCTGGGTGGAAGGAAATTTGTGGCTCCTCTCAGATTCCAGAACTTTCTGCCAAAGAAATGTGAGGAACATGTGTTTTTTTAGCCAAATTTTAAGGTTTGCAAAGGATTCCTGGGTAACAGAACCTGGTCCGAGCCACACAAGTCACCCCATCTTGAATTCCTCTAGGTTTTTAGTTTTCAGAAATGCACAGGTTTGGTAGGTTTCCCTAGGTGCCGGCTGAGCTAGAGGCCAAAATCTACAGGTAGGCACTTTGCAAAAAACACCTCTGTTTTCTTTCAAAAATTTGGATGTGTCCACGTTGCGCTTTGGGGCGCTTCCTGTCGCGGGCACTAGGCCTACCCACACAAGTGAGGTATCATTTTTATCGGGAGACTTGGGGGAACGCTGGGTGTAGGGAAATTTGTGGCTCCTCTCAGATTCCAGAGCTTTCTGCCACAGAAATGTGAGGAACATGTGTTTTTTTAGCCACATTTTAAGGTTTGCAAAGGATTCTGGGTAACAGAACCTGGTCCGAGCCACACAAGTCACCCCATCTTGGATTAACCTAGGTCTCTAGTTTTTAGAAATGCACAGGTTTGGTAGGTTTCCCTAGGTGCCGGCTGAGCTAGAGGCCAAAATCTACTGGTAGGCACTTTGCAAAAAACAGCTCTGTTTTCTTTCAAAAAATGGGATGTGTCCACGTTTGTGTTTTGGGGTGCCCCCTGTCGCGGCCCCTAGGCCTACCAACACAAGTGAGATATCATTTTTATTGGGAGACATGGGGGAACGCTGGGTGGAAGGAAATGTGTGGCTGCTCTCAGATTCCAGAACTTTCTGTCACCGAAATGTGAGGAAAATGTGTTTTTTTAGTCAAAATTTGAGGTTTGCAAAGGATTCTGGGTAACAGAACCTGGTCAGAGCCCCACAAGTCACCCCATCTTGGATTCCCCTAGGTCTCTAGTTTTCAGAAATGCACAGGTTTGGTAGGTTTCCCTAGGTGCCGGCTGAGCTAGAGGCCAAAATCTACAGGTAGGCACTTTGCAAAAAACAGCTCTGTTTTCTTTCAAAAAATGGGATGTGTCCACGTTGTGTTTTGGGGCGCCCCCTGTCGTGGCCGCTAGGCCTACCCACACAAGTGAGGTATCATTTTTATTGGGAGACTTGGGGGAACGCTGGGTGGAAGGAAATTTGTTGCTGCTCTCAGATTCCAGAACTTTCTGTCACCGAAATGTGAGGAAAATGTGTTTTTTTTAGTCAAAATTTGAGGTTTGCAAAGGATTCTGGGTAACAGAACCTGGTCAGAGCCCCACAAGTCACCCCATCTTGGATTCCCCTAGGTCTCTAGTTTTCAAAAATGCACAGGTTTGGTAGGTTTTCCTAGGTGCAGGCTAAGCTAGAGGCCAATATCTACAGTTAGGCACTTTGCAAAAAACACCTCTGTTTTCTTTCAAAAAATTGGATGTGTCCACGTTGTGCTTTGGGGCGTTTCCTGTCGCGGGCGCTAGGCCTACCCACACAAGTGAGGTATCATTTTTATCGGTAGACTTGGGGGAACGCTGGGTGGAAGGAAATTTGTGGCTCCTCTCAGATTCCAGAACTTTCTGCCACAGAAATGTGAGGAACATGTGTTTTTTTAGCCAAAGATTGAGGTTTGCAAAGGATTCTGGGTAACAGAACCTGGTCCGAGCCACACAAGTCACCCCATCTTGGATTCCCCTCGGTATCTAGTTTTTAGAAATGCACAGGTTTGGTAGGTTTCCCTAGGTGTCGGCTGAGCTAGAGGCCAAAATCAACAGGTAGGCACTTTGCAAAAAACACCTCTGTTTTCTTTAAAAAAATTGGATGTGTCCACGTTGCGCTTTAGGGCGTTTCCTGACGCGGGCGCTAGGCCTACCCACAAAAGTGAGGTATCATTTTTATCGGGAGACTTGGGGGAACGCTGGGAGGAAGGAAATTTGTGGCTCCTCTCAGATTCCAGAACTTTCTGCACAGAAATGTGAGGAACATGTGTTTTTCTAGCCAAATTTTGACGTCTTCAAAGGATTCTGGGTAACAGAACCTGGTCCGAGCCACACAAGTCACCCCATCTTGGATTCCCCTAGGTCTCCAGTTTTCAGAAATGCACAGGTTTGGTAGGTTTCCCTAGGTGCCGGCTGAGCTAGAGGCCAAAATCTACATGTAGGCACTTTACAAAAAACACCTCTGTTTTCTTTAAAAAAATTGGATGTGTCCACGTTGCGCTTTGGGGCGTTTCCTGTCGCGGTGCGCTAGGCCTACCCACACAAGTGGGGTACCATTTTTATCGGGAGACTTGGGGGAGCGCTGGGTGGAAGGAAATTTGTGGCTCCTCTCAGATTCCAGAACTTTCTGCCACAGAAATGTGAGGAACATGTGTGTTTTTCAGCCAAATTTTGAGGTTTGCAAAGGATTCTGGGTAACAGAACCTGGTCCGAGCCACACAAGTCACCCCATCTTGGATTCCTCTAGGTCTCTAGTTTTCAGAAATGCACAGGTTTGGTAGGTTTCTCCTAGTTGCCAGCTGAGCTAGAGGCCAAAATCTACAGGTAGGCACTTTGCAAAAAAACCCTCTGTTTTTCTTTCAAAAAATGGGATGTGTCCCACGTTGCGTTTTGGGGCGTGTCCTGTCGCGGCCGCTAGGCCTACCACACAAGTGAGGTATCATTTTTATCGGGAGACTTGGGGGAACGCTTGGTGGAAGGAAATTTGTGGCTCCTCTCAGATTCCAGAACTTTGTGCAACAGAAATGTGAGGAACATGTGTTTTTTTTAGCCAAAGAGGTTTGCAAAGGATTCTGGGTAACAGAACCTGGTCCGAGCCACACAAGTCACCCCATCTTGGATTCCTCTAGGTCTCTAGTTTTCAGAAATGCACAGGTTTGGTAGGTTTCCCTAGGTGCCGGCTGAGCTAGAGGCCAAAATCTACAGGTAGGCACTTTGAAAAAAACACCTTTGTTTTCTTTCAAAAATTTGGATGTGTCCACGTTGAGCTTTGTGGCATTTCCTGTCGCGGGCGCTAGGCCTACCCACACAAGTGAGGTATCAATTTTATCGGAGACTTGGGGGAACGCTGGGTGGAAGGAAATTTGTGGCTCTCTCAGATTCCAACACTTTCTGCCACAGAAATGTGAGGAACAGGTGTGTTTTCATCCAAATTTTGAGGTTTGCAAAGGATTCTGGGTAACAGAACCTGGTCCGAGCCACACAAGTCACCCCCATCTTGGATTCCTCTAGGTCTCTAGTTTTCAGAAATGCACAGGTTTGGTAGGTTTCCCTAGGAGTCGGCTGAGCTAGACGCCAAAATCTACAGGTGGGCACTTTGCAAAAATCACCTCTGTTTTCTTTCCAAAAATTGGATGTGTCCACGTTGCGCTTTGGGGCATTTCCTGTCGCGGGCGCTAGGCCTACCCACACAAGTGAGGTATCATTTTTATCGGGAGACTTGGGGGAACGCTGGGTGGAAGGAAATTAGTGGCTCCTCTCAGATTCCAGAACTTTCTGCCACAGAAATGTGAGGAACATGTGTTTTTTTAGCCAAATTTTGAGGTTTGCAAAGGATTCTGGGTAACAGAACCTGGTCTGAGCCACACAAGTCACCCCATCTTGGATTCCTCTAGGTCTCTAGATTTCAGAAATGCACAGGTTTGGTAGGTTTCCCTAGGTGCCGGCTGAGCTAGAGGCCAAAATCTACAGGTAGGCACTTTGCAAAAAACACCTCTGTTTTCTTTCAAAAATTTGGATGTGTCCACATTGCGCTTTGGAGCGTTTCCTGTCGCGGGCACTAGGCCTACCCACACAAGTGAGGTATCATTTTTATCGGGAGACTTCGGGGAACGCTGGGTGGAAGGAAATTTGTGGCTCCTCTCAGATTCCAGAGCTTTCTGCCACAGAAATGTGAGGAAAATGTGTTTTTTTAGCCAAATTTTGAGGTTTGCAAAGGATTCTGGGTAACAGAACCTGGTCCGAGCCACACAAGTCACCCCATCTTGGATTCCCCTAGGTCTCTAGTTTTCAGAAATGCACAGGTTTGGTAGGTTTCCCTAGGTGCCGGCTGAGCTAGAGGCCAAAATCTACAGGTAGGCACTTTGCAAAAAACAGCTCTGTTTTCTTTCAAAAAATGGGATGTGTCTACGTTGTGTTTTGGGGCGCCCCCTGTCGTGGCCGCTAGGCCTACCCACACAAGTGAGGTATCATTTTTATTGGGAGACTTGGGGGAACGCTGGGTGGAAGGAAATTTGTGGCTGCTCTCAGATTCCAGAACTTTCTGTCACCGAAATGTGAGGAAAATGTGTTTTTTTAGTCAAAATTTGAGGTTTCCAAAGGATTCTGGGTAACAGAACCTGGTCAGAGCCCCACAAGTCACCCCATCTTGGATTCCCCTAGGTCTCTAGTTTTCAGAAATGCACAGGTTTGGTAGGTTTCCCTAGGTGCCGGCTGAGCTAGAGGCCAAAATCTACAGGTAGGCACTTTGAAAAAACAGCTCTGTTTTCTTTCAAAAAATGGGATGTGTCCACGTTGTGTTTTGGGGCGCCCCCTGTCGTGGCCGCTAGGCCTACCCACACAAGTGAGGTATCATTTTTATTGGGAGACTTGGGGGAACGCTGGGTGGAAGGAAATTTGTGGCTGCTCTCAGATTCCAGAACTTTCTGTCACCGAAATGTGAGGAAAATGTGTTTTTTTAGTCAAAATTTGAGGTTTGCAAAGGATTCTGGGTAACAGAACCTGGTCAGAGCCCCACAAGTCACCCCATCTTGGATTCCCCTAGGTCTCTAGTTTTCAAAAATGCACAGGTTTGGTAGGTTTTCCTTGGTGCAGGCTAAGCTAGAGGCCAATATCTACAGTTAGGCACTTTGCAAAAAACACCTCTGTTTTCTTTCAAAAAATTGGATGTGTCCACGTTGTGCTTTGGGGCGTTTCCTGTCGCGGGCGCTAGGCCTACCCACACAAGTGAGGTATCATTTTTATCGGTAGACTTGGGGGAACGCTGGGTGGAAGGAAATTTGTGGTTCCTCTCAGATTCCAGAACTTTCTGCCACAGAAATGTGAGGAACATGTGTTTTTTTAGCCAAAGATTGAGGTTTGCAAAGGATTCTGGGTAACAGAACCTGGTCCGAGCCACACAAGTCACCCCATCTTGGATTCTCCTCGGTATCTAGTTTTTAGAAATGCACAGCTTTGGTAGGTTTCCCTAGGTGTCGGCTGAGCTAGAGGCCAAAATCAACAGGTAGGCACTTTGCAAAAAACACCTCTGTTTTCTTTAAAAAAATTGGATGTGTCCACGTTGCGCTTTGGGGCGTTTCCTGACGCGGGCACTAGGCCTACCCACACAAGTGAGGTATCATTTTTATCGGGAGACTTGGGGGAACGCTGGGTGGAAGGAAATTTGTGGCTCCTCTCAGATTCCAGAACTTTCTGCCACAGAAATGTGAGGAACATGTGTTTTTCTAGCCAAATTTTGACGTCTTCAAAGGATTCTGGTAACAGAACCTTGTCCGAGCCACACAAGTCACCCCATCTTGGATTCCCCTAGGTCTCCAGTTTTCAGAAATGCACAGGTTTGGTAGGTTTCCCTAGGTGCCGGCTGAGCTAGAGGCCAAAATCTACATGTAGGCACTTTACAAAAAACACCTCTGTTTTCTTTCAAAAAATTGGAGGTGTCCACGTTGCGCTTTGGGGCGTTTCCTGTCGCGGGCGCTAGGCCTACCCACACAAGTGGGGTACCATTTTTATCGGGAGACTTGGGGGAGCGCTGGGTGGAAGGAAATTTGTGGCTCCTCTCAGATTCCAGAACTTTCTGCCACAGAAATGTGAGGAACATGTGTGTTTTCAGCCAAATTTTGAGGTTTGCAAAGGATTCTGGGTAACAGAACCTGGTCCGAGCCACACAAGTCACCCCATCTTGGATTCCTCTAGGTCTCTAGTTTTCAGAAATGCACAGGTTTGGTAGGTTTCCCTAGGTGCCGGCTGAGCTAGAGGCCAAAATCTACAGGTAGGCACTTTGCAAAAAACCCTCTGTTTTCTTTCAAAAAATGGGATGTGTCCACGTTGCGTTTTGGGGCGTGTTCTGTCGCGGCCGCTAGGCCTACCCACACAAGTGAGGTATCATTTTTATCAGAGACTTGGGGGAACGCTTGGTGGAAGGAAATTTGTGGCTCCTCTCAGATTCCAGAACTTTGTGCAACAGAAATGTGAGGAACATGTGTTTTTTTAGCCAAATTTTGAGGTTTGCAAAGGATTCTGGGTAACAGAACCTGGTCCGAGCCACACAAGTCACCCCATCTTGGATTCCTCTAGGTCTCTAGTTTTCAGAAATGCACAGGTTTGGTAGGTTTCCCTAGGAGTCGGCTGAGCTAGACGCCAAAATCTACAGGTGGGCACTTTGCAAAAATCACCTCTGTTTTCTTTCCAAAAATTGGATGTGTCCACGTTGCGCTTTGGGGCATTTCCTGTCGCGGGCGCTAGGCCTACCCACACAAGTGAGGTATCATTTTTATCGGGAGACTTGGGGGAACGCTGGGTGGAAGGAAATTAGTGGCTCCTCTCAGATTCCAGAACTTTCTGCCACAGAAATGTGAGGAACATGTGTTTTTTTAGCCAAATTTTGAGGTTTGCAAAGGATTCTGGGTAACAGAACCTGGTCTGAGCCACACAAGTCACCCCATCTTGGATTCCTCTAGGTCTCTAGATTTCAGAAATGCACTGGTTTGGTAGGTTTCCCTAGGTGCCGGCTGAGCTAGAGGCCAAAATCTACAGGTAGGCACTTTGCAAAAAACACCTCTGTTTTCTTTCAAAAATTTGGATGTGTCCACATTGCGCTTTGGAGCGTTTCCTGTCGCGGGCACTAGGCCTACCCACACAAGTGAGGTATCATTTTTATCGGGAGACTTCGGGGAACGCTGGGTGGAAGGAAATTTGTGGCTCCTCTCAGATTCCAGAGCTTTCTGCCACAGAAATGTGAGGAAAATGTGTTTTTTTAGCCAAATTTTGAGGTTTGCAAAGGATTCTGGGTAACAGAACCTGGTCCGAGCCACACAAGTCACCCCATCTTGGATTCCCCTAGGTCTCTAGTTTTCAGAAATGCACAGGTTTGGTAGGTTTCCCTAGGTGCCGGCTGAGCTAGAGGCCAAAATCTACAGGTAGGCACTTTGCAAAAAACAGCTCTGTTTTCTTTCAAAAAATGGGATGTGTCTACGTTGTGTTTTGGGGCGCCCCCTGTCGTGGCCGCTAGGCCTACCCACACAAGTGAGGTATCATTTTTATTGGGAGACTTGGGGGAACGCTGGGTGGAAGGAAATTTGTGGCTGCTCTCAGATTCCAGAACTTTCTGTCACCGAAATGTGAGGAAAATGTGTTTTTTTAGTCAAAATTTGAGGTTTCCAAAGGATTCTGGGTAACAGAACCTGGTCAGAGCCCCACAAGTCACCCCATCTTGGATTCCCCTAGGTCTCTAGTTTTCAGAAATGCACAGGTTTGGTAGGTTTCCCTAGGTGCCGGCTGAGCTAGAGGCCAAAATCTACAGGTAGGCACTTTGAAAAAACAGCTCTGTTTTCTTTCAAAAAATGGGATGTGTCCACGTTGTGTTTTGGGGCGCCCCCTGTCGTGGCCGCTAGGCCTACCCACACAAGTGAGATATCATTTTTATTGGGAGACTTGGGGGAACGCTGGGTGGAAGGAAATTTGTGGCTGCTCTCAGATTCCAGAACTTTCTGTCACCGAAATGTGAGGAAAATGTGTTTTTTTAGTCAAAATTTGAGGTTTGCAAAGGATTCTGGGTAACAGAACCTGGTCAGAGCCCCACAAGTCACCCCATCTTGGATTCCCCTAGGTCTCTAGTTTTCAAAAATGCACAGGTTTGGTAGGTTTTCCTTGGTGCAGGCTAAGCTAGAGGCCAATATCTACAGTTAGGCACTTTGCAAAAAACACCTCTGTTTTCTTTCAAAAAATTGGATGTGTCCACGTTGTGCTTTGGGGCGTTTCCTGTCGCGGGCGCTAGGCCTACCCACACAAGTGAGGTATCATTTTTATCGGTAGACTTGGGGGAACGCTGGGTGGAAGGAAATTTGTGGTTCCTCTCAGATTCCAGAACTTTCTGCCACAGAAATGTGAGGAACATGTGTTTTTTTAGCCAAAGATTGAGGTTTGCAAAGGATTCTGGGTAACAGAACCTGGTCCGAGCCACACAAGTCACCCCATCTTGGATTCTCCTCGGTATCTAGTTTTTAGAAATGCACAGCTTTGGTAGGTTTCCCTAGGTGTCGGCTGAGCTAGAGGCCAAAATCAACAGGTAGGCACTTTGCAAAAAACACCTCTGTTTTCTTTAAAAAAATTGGATGTGTCCACGTTGCGCTTTGGGGCGTTTCCTGACGCGGGCACTAGGCCTACCCACACAAGTGAGGTATCATTTTTATCGGGAGACTTGGGGGAACGCTGGGTGGAAGGAAATTTGTGGCTCCTCTCAGATTCCAGAACTTTCTGCCACAGAAATGTGAGGAACATGTGTTTTTCTAGCCAAATTTTGACGTCTTCAAAGGATTCTGGGTAACAGAACCTGGTCCGAGCCACACAAGTCACCCCATCTTGGATTCCCCTAGGTCTCCAGTTTTCAGAAATGCACAGGTTTGGTAGGTTTCCCTAGGTGCCGGCTGAGCTAGAGGCCAAAATCTACATGTAGGCACTTTACAAAAAACACCTCTGTTTTCTTTCAAAAAATTGGAGGTGTCCACGTTGCGCTTTGGGGCGTTTCCTGTCGCGGGCGCTAGGCCTACCCACACAAGTGGGGTACCATTTTTATCGGGAGACTTGGGGGAGCGCTGGGTGGAAGGAAATTTGTGGCTCCTCTCAGATTCCAGAACTTTCTGCCACAGAAATGTGAGGAACATGTGTGTTTTCAGCCAAATTTTGAGGTTTGCAAAGGATTCTGGGTAACAGAACCTGGTCCGAGCCACACAAGTCACCCCATCTTGGATTCCTCTAGGTCTCTAGTTTTCAGAAATGCACAGGTTTGGTAGGTTTCCCTAGGTGCCGGCTGAGCTAGAGGCCAAAATCTACAGGTAGGCACTTTGCAAAAAACCCCTCTGTTTTCTTTCAAAAAATGGGATGTGTCCACGTTGCGTTTTGGGGCGTGTTCTGTCGCGGCCGCTAGGCCTACCCACACAAGTGAGGTATCATTTTTATCAGAGACTTGGGGGAACGCTTGGTGGAAGGAAATTTGTGGCTCCTCTCAGATTCCAGAACTTTGTGCAACAGAAATGTGAGGAACATGTGTTTTTTTAGCCAAATTTTGAGGTTTGCAAAGGATTCTGGGTAACAGAACCTGGTCCGAGCCACACAAGTCACCCCATCTTGGATTCCTCTAGGTCTCTAGTTTTCAGAAATGCACAGGTTTGGTAGGTTTCCCTAGGTGCCGGCTGAGCTAGAGGCCAAAATCTACAGGTAGGCACTTTGAAAAAAACACCTTTGTTTTCTTTCAAAAATTTGGATGTGTCCACGTTGAGCTTTGTGGCATTTCCTGTCGCGGGCGCTAGGCCTACCCACACAAGTGAGGTATCAATTTTATCGGGAGACTTGGGGGAACGCTGGGTGGAAGGAAATTTGTGGCTCCTCTCAGATTCCAACACTTTCTGCCACAGAAATGTGAGGAACATGTGTGTTTTCAGCCAAATTTTGAGGTTTGCAAAGGATTCTGGGTAACAGAACCTGGTCCGAGCCACACAAGTCACCCCATCTTGGATTCCTCTAGGTCTCTAGTTTTCAGAAATGCACAGGTTTGGTAGGTTTCCCTAGGAGTCGGCTGAGCTAGACGCCAAAATCTACAGGTGAGCACTTTGCAAAAATCACCTCTGTTTTCTTTCCAAAAATTGGATGTGTCCACGTTGCGCTTTGGGGCATTTCCTGTCGCGGGCGCTAGGCCTACCCACACAAGTGAGGTATCATTTTTATTGGGAGACTTGGGGGAACGCTGGGTGGAAGGAAATTTGTGGCTGCTCTCAGATTCCAGAACTTTCTGTCACCGAAATGTGAGGAAAATGTGTTTTTTTAGTCAAAATTTGAGGTTTGCAAAGGATTCTGGGTAACAGAACCTGGTCAGAGCCCCACAAGTCACCCCATCTTGGATTCCCCTAGGTCTCTAGTTTTCAAAAATGCACAGGTTTGGTAGGTTTTCCTTGGTGCAGGCTAAGCTAGAGGCCAATATCTACAGTTAGGCACTTTGCAAAAAACACCTCTGTTTTCTTTCAAAAAATTGGATGTGTCCACGTTGTGCTTTGGGGCGTTTCCTGTCGCGGGCGCTAGGCCTACCCACACAAGTGAGGTATCATTTTTATCGGTAGACTTGGGGGAACGCTGGGTGGAAGGAAATTTGTGGTTCCTCTCAGATTCCAGAACTTTCTGCCACAGAAATGTGAGGAACATGTGTTTTTTTAGCCAAAGATTGAGGTTTGCAAAGGATTCTGGGTAACAGAACCTGGTCCGAGCCACACAAGTCACCCCATCTTGGATTCCCCTCGGTATCTAGTTTTTAGAAATGCACAGCTTTGGTAGGTTTCCCTAGGTGTCGGCTGAGCTAGAGGCCAAAATCAACAGGTAGGCACTTTGCAAAAAACACCTCTGTTTTCTTTAAAAAAATTGGATGTGTCCACGTTGCGCTTTGGGGCGTTTCCTGACGCGGGCACTAGGCCTACCCACACAAGTGAGGTATCATTTTTATCGGGAGACTTGGGGGAACGCTGGGTGGAAGGAAATTTGTGGCTCCTCTCAGATTCCAGAACTTTCTGCCACAGAAATGTGAGGAACATGTGTTTTTCTAGCCAAATTTTGACGTCTTCAAAGGATTCTGGGTAACAGAACCTGGTCCGAGCCACACAAGTCACCCCATCTTGGATTCCCCTAGGTCTCCAGTTTTCAGAAATGCACAGGTTTGGTAGGTTTCCCTAGGTGCCGGCTGAGCTAGAGGCCAAAATCTACATGTAGGCACTTTACAAAAAACACCTCTGTTTTCTTTCAAAAAATTGGAGGTGTCCACGTTGCGCTTTGGGGCGTTTCCTGTCGCGGGCGCTAGGCCTACCCACACAAGTGAGGTATCATTTTTATTGGGAGACTTGGGGGAACGCTGGGTGGAAGGAAATTTGTGGCTGCTCTCAGATTCCAGAACTTTCTGTCACCGAAATGTGAGGAAAATGTGTTTTTTTAGTCAAAATTTGAGGTTTGCAAAGGATTCTGGGTAACAGAACCTGGTCAGAGCCCCACAAGTCACCCCATCTTGGATTCCCCTAGGTCTCTAGTTTTCAAAAATGCACAGGTTTGGTAGGTTTTCCTTGGTGCAGGCTAAGCTAGAGGCCAATATCTACAGTTAGGCACTTTGCAAAAAACACCTCTGTTTTCTTTCAAAAAATTGGATGTGTCCACGTTGTGCTTTGGGGCGTTTCCTGTCGCGGGCGCTAGGCCTACCCACACAAGTGAGGTATCATTTTTATCGGTAGACTTGGGGGAACGCTGGGTGGAAGGAAATTTGTGGTTCCTCTCAGATTCCAGAACTTTCTGCCACAGAAATGTGAGGAACATGTGTTTTTTTAGCCAAAGATTGAGGTTTGCAAAGGATTCTGGGTAACAGAACCTGGTCCGAGCCACACAAGTCACCCCATCTTGGATTCTCCTCGGTATCTAGTTTTTAGAAATGCACAGCTTTGGTAGGTTTCCCTAGGTGTCGGCTGAGCTAGAGGCCAAAATCAACAGGTAGGCACTTTGCAAAAAACACCTCTGTTTTCTTTAAAAAAATTGGATGTGTCCACGTTGCGCTTTGGGGCGTTTCCTGACGCGGGCACTAGGCCTACCCACACAAGTGAGGTATCATTTTTATCGGGAGACTTGGGGGAACGCTGGGTGGAAGGAAATTTGTGGCTCCTCTCAGATTCCAGAACTTTCTGCCACAGAAATGTGAGGAACATGTGTTTTTCTAGCCAAATTTTGACGTCTTCAAAGGATTCTGGGTAACAGAACCTGGTCCGAGCCACACAAGTCACCCCATCTTGGATTCCCCTAGGTCTCCAGTTTTCAGAAATGCACAGGTTTGGTAGGTTTCCCTAGGTGCCGGCTGAGCTAGAGGCCAAAATCTACATGTAGGCACTTTACAAAAAACACCTCTGTTTTCTTTCAAAAAATTGGAGGTGTCCACGTTGCGCTTTGGGGCGTTTCCTGTCGCGGGCGCTAGGCCTACCCACACAAGTGGGGTACCATTTTTATCGGGAGACTTGGGGGAGCGCTGGGTGGAAGGAAATTTGTGGCTCCTCTCAGATTCCAGAACTTTCTGCCACAGAAATGTGAGGAACATGTGTGTTTTCAGCCAAATTTTGAGGTTTGCAAAGGATTCTGGGTAACAGAACCTGGTCCGAGCCACACAAGTCACCCCATCTTGGATTCCTCTAGGTCTCTAGTTTTCAGAAATGCACAGGTTTGGTAGGTTTCCCTAGGTGCCGGCTGAGCTAGAGGCCAAAATCTACAGGTAGGCACTTTGCAAAAAACCCCTCTGTTTTCTTTCAAAAAATGGGATGTGTCCACGTTGCGTTTTGGGGCGTGTTCTGTCGCGGCCGCTAGGCCTACCCACACAAGTGAGGTATCATTTTTATCAGAGACTTGGGGGAACGCTTGGTGGAAGGAAATTTGTGGCTCCTCTCAGATTCCAGAACTTTGTGCAACAGAAATGTGAGGAACATGTGTTTTTTTAGCCAAATTTTGAGGTTTGCAAAGGATTCTGGGTAACAGAACCTGGTCCGAGCCACACAAGTCACCCCATCTTGGATTCCTCTAGGTCTCTAGTTTTCAGAAATGCACAGGTTTGGTAGGTTTCCCTAGGTGCCGGCTGAGCTAGAGGCCAAAATCTACAGGTAGGCACTTTGAAAAAAACACCTTTGTTTTCTTTCAAAAATTTGGATGTGTCCACGTTGAGCTTTGTGGCATTTCCTGTCGCGGGCGCTAGGCCTACCCACACAAGTGAGGTATCAATTTTATCGGGAGACTTGGGGGAACGCTGGGTGGAAGGAAATTTGTGGCTCCTCTCAGATTCCAACACTTTCTGCCACAGAAATGTGAGGAACATGTGTGTTTTCAGCCAAATTTTGAGGTTTGCAAAGGATTCTGGGTAACAGAACCTGGTCCGAGCCACACAAGTCACCCCATCTTGGATTCCTCTAGGTCTCTAGTTTTCAGAAATGCACAGGTTTGGTAGGTTTCCCTAGGAGTCGGCTGAGCTAGACGCCAAAATCTACAGGTGAGCACTTTGCAAAAATCACCTCTGTTTTCTTTCCAAAAATTGGATGTGTCCACGTTGCGCTTTGGGGCATTTCCTGTCGCGGGCGCTAGGCCTACCCACACAAGTGAGGTATCATTTTTATTGGGAGACTTGGGGGAACGCTGGGTGGAAGGAAATTTGTGGCTGCTCTCAGATTCCAGAACTTTCTGTCACCGAAATGTGAGGAAAATGTGTTTTTTTTAGTCAAAATTTGAGGTTTGCAAAGGATTCTGGGTAACAGAACCTGGTCAGAGCCCCACAAGTCACCCCATCTTGGATTCCCCTAGGTCTCTAGTTTTCAAAAATGCACAGGTTTGGTAGGTTTTCCTTGGTGCAGGCTAAGCTAGAGGCCAATATCTACAGTTAGGCACTTTGCAAAAAACACCTCTGTTTTCTTTCAAAAAATTGGATGTGTCCACGTTGTGCTTTGGGGCGTTTCCTGTCGCGGGCGCTAGGCCTACCCACACAAGTGAGGTATCATTTTTATCGGTAGACTTGGGGGAACGCTGGGTGGAAGGAAATTTGTGGTTCCTCTCAGATTCCAGAACTTTCTGCCACAGAAATGTGAGGAACATGTGTTTTTTTAGCCAAAGATTGAGGTTTGCAAAGGATTCTGGGTAACAGAACCTGGTCCGAGCCACACAAGTCACCCCATCTTGGATTCCCCTCGGTATCTAGTTTTTAGAAATGCACAGCTTTGGTAGGTTTCCCTAGGTGTCGGCTGAGCTAGAGGCCAAAATCAACAGGTAGGCACTTTGCAAAAAACACCTCTGTTTTCTTTAAAAAAATTGGATGTGTCCACGTTGCGCTTTGGGGCGTTTCCTGACGCGGGCACTAGGCCTACCCACACAAGTGAGGTATCATTTTTATCGGGAGACTTGGGGGAACGCTGGGTGGAAGGAAATTTGTGGCTCCTCTCAGATTCCAGAACTTTCTGCCACAGAAATGTGAGGAACATGTGTTTTTCTAGCCAAATTTTGACGTCTTCAAAGGATTCTGGGTAACAGAACCTGGTCCGAGCCACACAAGTCACCCCATCTTGGATTCCCCTAGGTCTCCAGTTTTCAGAAATGCACAGGTTTGGTAGGTTTCCCTAGGTGCCGGCTGAGCTAGAGGCCAAAATCTACATGTAGGCACTTTACAAAAAACACCTCTGTTTTCTTTCAAAAAATTGGAGGTGTCCACGTTGCGCTTTGGGGCGTTTCCTGTCGCGGGCGCTAGGCCTACCCACACAAGTGGGGTACCATTTTTATCGGGAGACTTGGGGGAGCGCTGGGTGGAAGGAAATTTGTGGCTCCTCTCAGATTCCAGAACTTTCTGCCACAGAAATGTGAGGAACATGTGTGTTTTCAGCCACATTTTGAGGTTTGCAAAGGATTCTGGGTAACAGAACCTGGTCCGAGCCACACAAGTCACCCCATCTTGGATTCCTCTAGGTCTCTAGTTTTCAGAAATGCACAGGTTTGGTAGGTTTCCCTAGGTGCCGGCTGAGCTAGAGGCCAAAATCTACAGGTAGGCACTTTGCAAAAAACCCCTCTGTTTTCTTTCAAAAAATGGGATGTGTCCACGTTGCGTTTTGGGGCGTGTTCTGTCGCGGCCGCTAGGCCTACCCACACAAGTGAGGTATCATTTTTATCGGGAGACTTGGGGGAACGCTTGGTGGAAGGAAATTTGTGGCTCCTCTCAGATTCCAGAACTTTGTGCAACAGAAATGTGAGGAACATGTGTTTTTTTAGCCAAATTTTGAGGTTTGCAAAGGATTCTGGGTAACAGAACCTGGTCCGAGCCACACAAGTCACCCCATCTTGGATTCCTCTAGGTCTCTAGTTTTCAGAAATGCACAGGTTTGGTAGGTTTCCCTAGGTGCCGGCTGAGCTAGAGGCCAAAATCTACAGGTAGGCACTTTGAAAAAAACACCTTTGTTTTCTTTCAAAAATTTGGATGTGTCCACGTTGAGCTTTGTGGCATTTCCTGTCGCGGGCGCTAGGCCTACCCACACAAGTGAGGTATCAATTTTATTGGGAGACTTGGGGGAACGCTGGGTGGAAGGAAATTTGTGGCTCCTCTCAGATTCCAACACTTTCTGCCACAGAAATGTGAGGAACATGTGTGTTTTCAGCCAAATTTTGAGGTTTGCAAAGGATTCTGGGTAACAGAACCTGGTCCGAGCCACACAAGTCACCCCATCTTGGATTCCTCTAGGTCTCTAGTTTTCAGAAATGCACAGGTTTGGTAGGTTTCCCTAGAGTCGGCTGAGCTAGACGCCAAAATCTACAGGTGAGCACTTTGCAAAAATCACCTCTGTTTTCTTTCCAAAAATTGGATGTGTCCACGTTGCGCTTTGGGGCATTTCCTGTCGCGGGCGCTAGGCCTACCCACACAAGTGAGGTATCATTTTTATCGGGAGACTTGGGGGAACGCTGGGTGGAAGGAAATTAGTGGCTCCTCTCAGATTCCAGAACTTTCTGCCACAGAAATGTGAGGAACATGTGTTTTTTTAGCCAAATTTTGAGGTTTGCAAAGGATTCTGGGTAATAGAACCTGGTCTGAGCCACACAAGTCACCCCATCTTGGATTCCTCTAGGTCTCTAGTTTTCAGAAATGCACAGGTTTGGTAGGTTTCCCTAGGTGCCGGCTGAGCTAGAGGCCAAAATCTACAGGTAGGCACTTTGCAAAAAACACCTTTGTTTTCTTTCAAAAATTTGGATGTGTCCACGTTGAGCTTTGTGGCATTTCCTGTCGCGGGCGCTAGGCCTACCCACACAAGTGAGGAATCAATTTTATCGGGAGACTTGGGGGAACGCTGGGTGGAAGGAAATTTGTGGCTCCTCTCAGATTCCAACACTTTCTGCCACAGAAATGTGAGGAACATGTGTGTTTTCAGCCAAATTTTGAGGTTTGCAAAGGATTCTGGGTAACAGAACCTGGTCCGAGCCACACAAGTCACCCCATCTTGGATTCCTCTAGGTCTCTAGTTTTCAGAAATGCACAGGTTTGGTAGGTTTCCCTAGGAGCCGGCTGAGCTAGAGGCCAAAATCTACAGGTAGGCACTTTGCAAAAAACAGCTCTGTTTTCTTTCAAAAAATGGGATGTGTCCACGTTGTGTTTTGGGGCGCCCCCTGTCGTGGCCGCTAGGCCTACCCACACAAGTGAGGTATCATTTTTATTGGGAGACTTGGGGGAATGCTGGGTGGAAGGAAATTTGTGGCTGCTCTCAGATTCCAGAACTTTCTGTCACCGAAATGTGAGGAAAATGTGTTTTTTTAGTCAAAATTTGAGGTTTGCAAAGGATTCTGGGTAAGAGAACCTGGTCAGAGCCCCACAAGTCACCCCATCTTGGATTCCCTTAGGTCTCTAGTTTTCAAAAATGCACAGGTTTGGTAGGTTTCCCTAGGTGCCGGCTGAGCTAGAGGCCAAAATCTACAGGTAGGCACTTTGCAAAAAACACCTCTGTTTTCATTCAAAAATTTGGATGTGTCCACGTTGCGCTTTGGGGCGTTTCCTGTCGCGGGCACCAGGCCGACCCACACAAGTGAGGTATCATTTTTATTGGGAGACTTGGGGGAACGCTGGGTGGAAGGAAATTTGTGGCTCCTCTCAGATTCCAGAGCTTTCTTCCAAAGAAATGTGAGGAACATGTGTTTTTTTAGCCAAATTTTAAGGTTTGCAAAGGATTCCTGGGTAACAGAACCTGGTCCGAGCCACACAAGTCACCCCATCTTGGATTCCTCTAGGTTTTTAGTTTTCAGAAATGCACAGGTTTGGTAGGTTTCCCTAGGTGCCGGCTGAGCTAGAGGCCAAAATCTACAGGTAGGCACTTTGCAAAAAACACCTCTGTTTTCTTTCAAAAATTTGGATGTGTCCACGTTGCGCTTTGGGGCGCTTCCTGTCGCGGGCACTAGGCCTACCCACACAAGTGAGGTATCATTTTTATCGGGAGACTTGGGGAAACGCTGGGTGTAGGGAAATTTGTGGCCCCTCTCAGATTCCAGAGCTTTCTGCCACAGAAATGTGAGGAACATGTGTTTTTTTTAGCCACATTTTAAGGTTTGCAAAGGATTCTGGGTAACAGAACCTGGTCCGAGCCACACAAGTCACCCCATCTTGGATTCACCTAGGTCTCTAGTTTTTAGAAATGCACAGGTTTGGTAGGTTTCCCTAGGTGCCGGCTGAGCTAGAGGCCAAAATCTACAGGTAGGCACTTTGCAAAAAACAGCTCTGTTTTCTTTCAAAAAATGGGATGTGTCCACGTTGTGTTTTGGGGTGCTCACTATCGCGGCCGCTAGGCCTACCCACACAAGTGAGATATAATTTTTATTGGGAGACTTGGGGGAACGCTGGGTGGAAGGAAATGTGTGGCTGCTCTCAGATTCCAGAACTTTCTGTCACCGAAATGT
The DNA here is from genome assembly GCF_031143425.1 of Pleurodeles waltl. Taxonomy (NCBI): domain Eukaryota; kingdom Metazoa; phylum Chordata; class Amphibia; order Caudata; family Salamandridae; genus Pleurodeles; species Pleurodeles waltl. The sequence continues at coordinate 893,953 of NW_027149832.1, forward strand.
GAGGAAAATGTGTTTTTTTAGTCAAAATTTGAGGTTTGCAAAGGATTCTGGGTAACAGAACCTGGTCAGAGCCCCACAAGTCACCCCATCTTGGATTCCCCTAGGTCTCTAGTTTTCAGAAATGCACAGGTTTGGTAGGTTTCCCTAGGTGCCGGCTGAGCTAGACGCCAAAATCTACAGGTAGGCACTTTGCAAAAAACAGCTCTGTTTTCTTTCAAAAAATGGGATGTGTCCACGTTGTGTTTTGGGGCGCCTCCCTTCGTGGCCGCTAGGCCTACCCACACAAGTGAGGTATCATTTTTATTGGGAGACTTGGGGGAACGCTGGGTGGAAGGAAATTTGTTGCTGCTCTCAGATTCCAGAACTTTCTGTCACCGAAATGTGAGGAAAATGTGTTTTTTTAGTCAAAATTTGAGGTTTGCAAAGGATTCTGGGTAACAGAACCTGGTCAGAGCCCCACAAGTCACCCCATCTTGGATTCCCCTAGGTCTCTAGTTTTCAAAAATGCACAGGTTTGGTAGGTTTTCCTAGGTGCAGGCTAAGCTAGAGGCCAATATCTACAGTTAGGCACTTTGCAAAAAACACCTCTGTTTTCTTTCAAAAAATTGGATGTGTCCACGTTGTGCTTTGGGGCGTTTCCTGTCGCGGGCGCTAGGCCTACCCACACAAGTGAGGTATCATTTTTATCGGTAGACTTGGGGGAACGCTGGGTGGAAGGAAATTTGTGGCTCCTCTCAGATTCCAGAACTTTCTGCCACAGAAATGTGAGGAACATGTGTTTTTTTAGCCAAAGATTAAGGTTTGCAAAGGATTCTGGGTAACAGAACCTGGTCCGAGCCACACAAGTCACCCCATCTTGGATTCCCCTCGGTATCTAGTTTTTAGAAATGCACAGGTTTGGTAGGTTTCCCTAGGTGTCGGCTGAGCTAGAGGCCAAAATCAACAGGTAGGCACTTTGCAAAAAACACCTCTGTTTTCTTTAAAAAAATTGGATGTGTCCACGTTGCGCTTTGGGGCGTTTCCTGACGCGGGCGCTAGGCCTACCCACACAAGTGAGGTATCATTTTTATCGGGAGACTTGGGGGAACGCTGGGTGGAAGGAAATTTGTGGCTCCTCTCAGATTCCAGAACTTTCTGCCACAGAAATGTGAGGAACATGTGTTTTTCTAGCCAAATTTTGACGTCTTCAAAGGATTCTGGGTAACAGAACCTGGTCCGAACCACACAAGTCACCCCATCTTGGATTCCCCTAGGTCTCCAGTTTTCAGAAATGCACAGGTTTGGTAGGTTTCCCTAGGTGCCGGCTGAGCTAGAGGCCAAAATCTACATGTAGGCACTTTACAAAAAACACCTCTGTTTTCTTTAAAAAAATTGGATGTGTCCACGTTGCGCTTTGGGGCGTTTCCTGTCGCGGGCGCTAGGCCTACCCACACAAGTGGGGTACCATTTTTATCGGGAGACTTGGGGGAGCGCTGGGTGGAAGGAAATTTGTGGCTCCTCTCAGATTCCAGAACTTTCTGCCACAGAAATGTGAGGAACATGTGTGTTTTCAGCCAAATTTTGAGGTTTGCAAAGGATTCTGGGTAACAGAACCTGGTCCGAGCCACACAAGTCACCCCATCTTGGATTCCTCTAGGTCTCTAGTTTTCAGAAATGCACAGGTTTGGTAGGTTTCCCTAGTTGCCGGCTGAGCTAGAGGCCAAAATCTACAGGTAGGCACTTTGCAAAAAACCCCTCTGTTTTCTTTCAAAAAATGGGATGTGTCCACGTTGCGTTTTGGGGCGTGCCCTGTCGCGGCCGCTAGGCCTACCCACACAAGTGAGGTATCATTTTTATCGGGAGACTTGGGGGAACGCTTGGTGGAAGGAAATTTGTGGCTCCTCTCAGATTCCAGAACTTTGTGCAACAGAAATGTGAGGAACATGTGTTTTTTTAGCCAAATTTTGAGGTTTGCAAAGGATTCTGGGTAACAGAACCTGGTCCGAGCCACACAAGTCACCCCATCTTGGATTCCTCTAGGTCTCTAGTTTTCAGAAATGCACAGGTTTGGTAGGTTTCCCTAGGTGCCGGCTGAGCTAGAGGCCAAAATCTACAGGTAGGCACTTTGAAAAAAACACCTTTGTTTTCTTTCAAAAATTTGGATGTGTCCACGTTGAGCTTTGTGGCATTTCCTGTCGCGGGCGCTAGGCCTACCCACACAAGTGAGGTATCAATTTTATCGGGAGACTTGGGGGAACGCTGGGGGGAAGGAAATTTGTGGCTCCTCTCAGATTCCAACACTTTCTGCCACAGAAATGTGAGGAACATGTGTGTTTTCAGCCAAATTTTGAGGTTTGCAAAGGATTCTGGGTAACAGAACCTGGTCCGAGCCACACAAGTCACCCCATCTTGGATTCCTCTAGGTCTCTAGTTTTCAGAAATGCACAGGTTTGGTAGGTTTCCCTAGGAGTCGGCTGAGCTAGACGCCAAAATCTACAGGTGGGCACTTTGCAAAAATCACCTCTGTT